>NC_069725.1:20473566-20836066 GCF_027358585.1 Pangasianodon hypophthalmus
ATTGGACTCAGGGAATTAATTGTACAGTATAATGTCGAGACAAACAATAGCTGCAAAATAGCACGTTTTCATTTCATTCAGTTAGTTACATGTTACACTGACCCTATATTTTATGCCTGTGGCGCAGTTGCTTTTAGGTTATTTTTGGTTCTTTGCAAAAGAATTGTGAAACGTCACCATACAGACAATGACCGTCTAATGTTCTAGTAAATTTATTTTTGTGTGTTCCTTATCACGTAGTCTATCGCTGCTCATAAAACTAATAAGCGACATACAAGTTACCTAAGGCATCCTGTTACGTGTAATTACATTACGTAAAGTTATATAAAACCGCTAATGAAATGTGGTTCGCATTTTAAAATAAAATGTGTAATTTCAGCAAATCTTAACAAGCAACACAAAGCTGCCTCCTTACAGATGCACACGATCACATGGACAGCTCAGACACAAACACACAAATGGTAGATGCATATTACTGAAGAAAAAAAAGGTTACCCACCCAGCCTAATAATACAGCACACAGCTAACACCTTATGCAGCCAATAGACTGTGCACATCTAAATATCTGATCATATCTAAATAGCTGATCTTATTGTTGACCTACTCGTATTGATGCATGTATATATATATTTATATACTTATGAAATTTCTGTATAATCTTAGGTTGCAGCGAAGGCAGTATAACTACCCCGGCCTATTAAGTGTTTGAAATTATTTATCAATTAAGTTAGTGTGGTGGGTTTGGAACCGCTGAATCGTTTAAATACCCTCTGCTAGCTTGTAAAGTTCATATAAAAGAATTGCGAGATGTGTAATAATCTTCCCACAGTTTGGCTCCGAGTATTTATAGAGGGAATCTGTTAAAGTTGTTCATTTGAGGTGTGCGAGGGCATATTATTTGAAATATAGGTTACGTTCTTGAAAAAAAACTTATAGAATATCATCCTATTTTACTGAGCCAACGGTTTCAACCTGCTGACCCTGTTACAGTAAATACGAGTGTTAGTGAAGCGCTGAGCATCAGTCTTTCTCTAAAACAAGCCTGTAAAAGTGGATCATCAAAGCTTTATATGACACTGAATTCAATCGTAATTTTTCCATGAAAACAAAATGTCATCAGCACCCTCACCGTTCCCAAAAATCAACAGTTTTCGTATGAAAAAAGTTTTAAAATAAATTTGTTAGGTTATAAAGATATTAAACGAGGCTAGGAATGGTACTATATTTTTTACTCGAGAGAACGAAGGGAGAACCCGTTTGGAACCTGCAGATATAGGAAAGTGAAAAACAAGAGTCTACATTTTAATACGGAATTTTATAGTATTTTTAAAAAGCATATAAAGACCCGTAACACAGAAGTTAATGTTTTGTTTTGTCTAAAATAGACCAAGTGGGTGGTACCTTCTGGAGTTCGAGTAAGCTCCGCCACGTGACGTGGAGATGACCAATCAGGTGCATCTCCAGGTTTAACTACGTTAAATGTCAGATTGCAATAAACTAGAAGCTGTTGGTCAGGCCCGCGGAAATGGGCGAGCATAATCTCCTTAATCCTGGGTTTGTGGGACCTTTGGTAAACATCCACACTGGAGATACGTTTTACTTCCCGAATTTTAGAGCCTCAGGGGGACAACTGGCGGGGCTACCGTCTCTCTCGTACCCAAGAAGGGACAATGTGTGCTCCCTCCCGTGGAATCCATCGGAGTCGTGCAATGGATATCCTCAGTCCTACTTTGGTAGCCCTCTGTCCATTAATCCCTCTTTCAACCGATCTTGTGCTGAAACAGCCCGACCGGACGAGAAATGTTATTATGGCGGCAGCGGCGGCAACAGAGAGGCTTGCTCGGACGGCACAGTCAGCCTAAAACGAGAAGAGAGAACATCAGTATCATCAGATCACGGGGTGCACAATGGGATGGGCAACAGTAGTACCTACACCAAGTATGACTATGGCACCGAACATCTGACCCCAAACCCGCCGTCCTGTCAGTCTCTCGAATCCGATTCCAGCTCCTCAGTGCTCAACGATGGAGGAAAAAGCTCGGCAAGCGATACACAGACCCTGATATCGCCCTCAAATCACACGAGCAATATCTCAACAGGAGGAGGTGGGTGGTCACATGCAGCTGCAGTTAAAAAAGTACAAAAGTAAATCATTTGTAGAGTATGTACACCAGCAAAGATTTTGCTCTAACAAACTTTTGTAAGGGAGTGTACGTGTGGATAAGCTGTCAAATGCACTGATTTTTCTGCAGCATACTTGCGTGGTGGATAAGCGCCACTAGGGGCTGCCCTAAAATGCTCCAAGTTCACCAGCATTATAGCATTCAGTTATTTACATACACAGTAAATGCAACATCTTAAAATATCCATGCCACTGTTTGTATTTTAGATTCTTCTTTCTTATTTATTTATGATTTTTTTATGAGTATTATAGCTCAGCAGTAATTTCTGGCATTTAATCCAAATCTCAGGGTTTAAGAAATGTGGAAGCCAAGGTGTGAACCAAAAGAGAGCCTTCTGTTTTAATGACTTGTGCAGCAGGTAATGAGTTAAAGTCGTAATGCTAAAATACTAAATATATGTTATTTGCAAGGAAGACTCAACTATCTTTGTAATGTGGAAATAGAAGTCACGTGAAAGAAATAAATTGATGGTTAACCTTTATATAAAAAATCATATTGTTTACGCATTGCCCCTGGACTGTTGATGCCTTAGCTTCAGCTGACAGGTACGCCGTTGGTATATGTTGAGAGCGCATTATATATATTACAATTAACTTATATTAACCAATTTATATTAACCTGAAGGATTGCTACTTTGCATGGCATTGGGATGCTCCTAGACAGTAATGTTTTTTTTTTTTTTTTTGGCATGTATTACATTCTCATAATCTGTGTTCTGCCCCCTCTAGGTGCCCCTTGGTATCCGATGCACACCCGGACTCGCAAGAAACGAAAGCCCTATTCTAAACTGCAGCTGGCTGAGCTGGAGGGCGAGTTCATGCTAAACGAATTCATCACTCGGCAACGGCGGAGGGAGTTGTCAGACCGGCTGAACCTTAGTGACCAACAGGTTAAGATCTGGTTTCAGAATCGGAGAATGAAGAAGAAGAGACTGTTGCTGAGGGAACAGGCCTTAACCTTCTTTTAAGCAGTCGTTTATTAGTAGCACCACACCAATCATCCACTGTGGGTAATATTAAAACAGCTCAGTATTATTCTCAATAGTCTTTATTTTTTTGGTTTAATATTTATGCATTTTTGCGTAATAGCAAATTCATAAGAAAGCAGAAATTATTTCAGGGAAGGCGACCAAATGTTAACAGGAAAAAAAGCTCTGTTGATATTACACTTTGTTTTTGTAATATATGTATTAAAGTGGTTCAGAAAATGTATGTTAACATGCGTTATTTGAAAGAGACCTGGCCACTTTTGCTCTCCACTTCGAATTGCAATATATTGCAAGTTATATAGGATATTTACTCAAAGTTAAGCTGTGAGATATTCAATCAAAGCGAAAGTATATGCCTGTATTTAACTGGCAATTAAACATGCTTTGTGAGATGTACTGTCAATAGTATCAGCTATTTATTACTTCGTAAAATTACAAAAATTCTGCAGTATCTACTTGCGCATTGTTCAGAAGTAATTTTACTCCATACTCCATGGAAACAAATAATTAGCGAGGCCCTAAATGAAGAGCGCTAACGGTTGCTGCCCTTAATAGCCACCGCACTGCAAAAAAAAAAAACTTAATATTTTCACGAACCTTACTACTTCAGTGGGCATAATCCTTAATGCTGATCTCTGCAACCAGGAAGGGGAAGAAGCCTAAAAACAGTGTGGAGCGGAAAATCATGAAAACCATATCTCGCGCCACGTGTTCTCAGGCACGTTCACGGTCATGGGCACAAAGTCAGTCAACTAGCTGAGCTTCAGCAGGTCTGAGAGACTTCAAAACCATACCGCAGCTGGAATAAATTCTGCCAGGTGATCGATGCCATGTTGTCTCTCTCAACTTCATTGCTTTTAGGCACGACCTGAAGTCAGACTTGGTAAAGACTGGTATTAAGACTGATATAACTGTGCTGGTATAAGTCTGGTATTACTATGTTGGTATGTCTGTGTATTTTGTAACACCGTGTTGTTACTTCTACATTACTCCTATTGATAAGTTTATTTATAATCCTTATAATAAAGGTCGTGCCACAGACTTGGCACGGAGAATAATTTCTTTCATAATTGCATGTCCCTTGATCCAAGTTTAGAAATAAGTAGGCCAACTTAATTAAGTCTCTAAAATGCTTTTGGGAGGGAAGTGCATGATTCATTGTCAGTTACTATAGTCTACCTTGGTGAAGGGTAAAAGATAAAGTATCTGATCAGTCTTAAGAACACATCACACGATGCTAAAAACATATTCCCAATTCCCTATAAGCGAAGGCATCCTTTTATTAGAAGATATTGCTTCATATCAAGAAATCTGATAAGAATATAATTTCTTGATTTCTTGATATTACGCAATGCATATATTGCATGTTATTTATGGTACTAGTTAGCGCCTCTTACGTTTCAGTGTTGAGCATGTATTATTTTAAAGACACTTTATCAAAAGAGAAAAGGAATGTCTTAATCTTGTGAAAAAAGAAGTGGTTAGAATCGTACCGTGATATTTAAGCTTTAAAACAAACTATTGCAAATAATAATAATAATAATAATAATAATACTAATAATAATAATAATGATAATAATAAGCCACTTCTTCATCGGTGCTACCTTTTCCTTTTTTCGGGTTGTTATGCAACTCATATTTTTGTAGATCATTTCTGCATTGAAACCTTCTTTCGTGAATCTGTGGAAAATGTGTCATCACATATTTAACGCTACTTTCCATTCTCCCATTTTTCTATTTTTATGTCGCATTCCTCTTGAGATCTAAGACTGTCCTGTACATAACGCTGCGAATTCTTGAATGTATTGATGTATGTGTAGCCCAAGGTTTCTGTTAAATAAAGTCTATAAACTTCTCTGTTCCTGTTCAACATCTTCTTGCTGATATACGAGTCAAAATGGATAAAACCATTATACACGTGTTCTGGGGTTTAAGTTTATATCCGTGTCCCAAGTAGAGCTCATATACATATCGACAGAACTGGCCTGTATCTAATTTGTAAGCCAAAGTTTGCTTTTAATTAAACGGGTTTCGTGGTGGCTCTAATTTATGCTTTAAAAAAGACCTTTGAATTCTGCTTACCTCTCCTAAGTATATTTAATCTGGCTATACAGTTTATTAAATAAAACCTACCTACTAAAGCCTTGGAGTGGCTTATGATCTTTATGTTAGTAGGTCAGACAATCTAGGCTTCGAGTTTCGGTACTCTGCCACACCGAGTAAAAGTATCCACCTAGGGGATATTCGCTCCTTGAACTTTAGGCCCAACTACGGAAAGAGCCAGTTAGTATACTTGGTCAGTTTACATTTCTGGAACCGAATTTCACCGCCGGCGCGTCGTGGAGAGTATACACCGCTACTCAGGAGCTACTCAGCGACTAAAATATACCAGCTTCCCTCTTTTCTTTGCTTTCTTAAATTCGCAGTTCTAAGCCTGCACACTAAAATTATTTTGGATCGCGTAATGAAGTGTTGTGGTAAGTTACTTGTCATGTTTCTTCAAATTTACTTTCATTCAGGCAGATGGCCTACTCCGTCCAACATTCGTTTCATGAGATCAGCGAATTGTTAAAATTCTGCCATAGTATAAAACCAAAGTTGTCTTAAGTTTGATGTATTACTGTCTAAATCGATGTCAAGTAGACACATGGCTGCTTCCTTTAAAAAGCATGAGCTTCAACCTATACAATGACACTTTACGCGCTGCGGCGTTTTTGACTTTGAGCCTGGTTCAGTTTGTTTATGGGGGTTTGTCTGAGGCTCAGACCGTGCCCTTCACACAGAACTTGTGTTGTCATGTGGTCTAAGAAAGCCCCGGGTCGCCCTCTCACCTCTCTGGATCAAATTCTACACTGCTGTATGGTAGAGAGAGAGAGAAAAACAAAGGAAAAGAAAATTCGTTAATTACTTAGCCGGGTGTTTTTATGTTTAGCTATTGCGAGAAATTGCTACACATTTAGTGAAATGTACCACCTACGACTATTTTAATGAACTTAATTGTAATTAAATTTTGGCTAATTCTATTTATTTATGATAATTTATTTTTTCCTATAAGTAAAGAATAGTATAATATGGAACGCATTTCAGACGCATTCTTCTTCTTCTTCTTCTTCTTCTTCTTATTATTATTATTGTGCTTGTTATTCCTTTCTTTGTGCAATTTCTGGCCTTTTTTAAAATTTCTTAAATTCCACTGTCGTTAACACATTTCTTAAAGATATTGAAGATATTATCCAACATCATTAGTGTGTGAAAATCTTTAGGTCTGTAAACAATGTCAACTGATGCAAAGCTACTTTTGCTTAAAGGGTGGGGCATGTCAGCACTCGGGTGGAAACTGCATCAAAACCTTTTAAGAATCACATATTCTAGATTTATTTGGCTTGCTACTTTCATGTTTACATTACGACAAATCTCTACAAACATAATATTTGATAAGAATCATTAGGAGAAGTTTCGGTTGTAAACTAGCTTATTTTTGCGTCTTTACTTCTGCACTTCTGGTAGAATATGCATTATTTAATAAGTCAGTTTCTTCACTTGCTGCGTGCTTGATCTGCTGCTTCAGGAGCTTCTCACAACGCCGTTCATGTCTCCGCTTCCACAGCTTATCTTTCAGCTAACCAGGCATTGCAAAAGCACTTTGATGTACCGGTTGTTGAATGAGCGTATCATTCGAGGGTAGAATCACAATAACGTCTGCAATAAAAAGATTCTTTAAATGCTTATTAAATAACTTAACGAATTGTTGCTGGTGGAAAAAGAAAACGTGTTATCCTGTAACCTGTGGCCAGTATTCTTTATTGCCAGAAGTGCAAAACGGCCAGCGTTAGAATTCAGGAAGAGGATGAGTCTCGATCCCACCCCTTCTGCCGTAGGCCCGTTTTGGTGGGCGGGAGCAATGCACAAATTGAAGGTCAAGTTAGTGTGCACCTTACATGGATTGCAAGTATCCAGTATGGTACACACTTCAAATGACATGAAAGGCATGCACAACCGTCATCGTTTGGGTGTATGCAAAATTTAACTGTTGCATTTGTATATGAATAGTTACACACATACACACACTTCACAGACTTTCCTGTTTTTTTTTTATGTCTGACTCTGTTGGTAGCGACAGCCTGTACTGGTCCTGCATTCGCATACTATTAGAATAAGACTAACTAGGATGTGCATGGTCATCATTTCAGTTAACATCATTCACTAAGAAAAGCGCGCATTAGCCAATAACTGTTTCCCGTTTCATTTTAACACAAGACTGTTTTCGTTTAGCTTCATCTGTGACTTCAAACAGCTGACCTTTGAAAAACCTAAAAGGAGTCTCTGCGTTTGGGAGCCTTTAGGATGCAAGATTAAACATAAACATTAGCCAAAGCAAGGACACAGATGATGGCACAAGAAGCGGATTGGCGCATCAAGGCGCATCTCTAACTGATTTCATTTACACTGCGGAGGCATAAAATAGTATTTATTTATTTAGGAGCTTAGGCTAATATTCGTGCCTCAATAACCTAATATTTAAATTACTATCTTATTAAAAGTATAACAAGTGAGGGCAAAAAATATATGTAATACATAAAATATAACCTCTGCACAGTATGCATTAGCTACCGTTAGGCTAAATGGTCGTGAATACGTCATTTTTACAAAAGTTTTCTTACTGGACATCTTTAATAAATGTCATACGAGCACAACAACAACAATACTAATAATAATAATAATAATAATAATAATAATAATAATAATAATAATAATAATAATAATAATAATAACATAAGACCGTTATATAAATCGCAATTCTTTGCAAACATTTTAAAATTATATGTTACCATATATACACAATCTTAGAAAAAAGCTTTCACGGGATCCTTAATGGGCCATTGGATAATTAAAGGATTATAGCGTCCAAAAAAAAAGTTTTAGAGCCTAGTTCTGATAGGGAAACCTTCTGCTGAAAGGTTTTATATAGACCCTTTGAGGGTCCCCCCACTCCTAAAAAAGTACAACCGAAAAAAAAAACATTGAAGTTTTAAGGTTCTAAATTTTCTAACAGTGTAGAAATGTAGGAAAAACATACAATTACAGCACGTCGTGACTCTTTACTAATTATCATGCGCGCAATATGCGCAGACATGAGAGCGCGCACCTATGCCATAACTTTAAATGTAAGATACAATTTTAAAATATTTAAATTTTACTTAAAAAACTTTGAAAACTTTTAGAAAACCATTCACTATTACGGTACATTGGCACTCTTTCTGGTTTAGTTGTCAAATGTCTAATTTTTTTTTTTTTTTTTTTTTTTTTTTTTTTTTTTTTAAATACTCGACATAGCCCTTACGGCTACAATAAAACGCATAACACTATAATGTCCAGTGAATCAACCCAAAATTCAGTGTCCCATGCCCCACCCAAAATTAATTTCAGCCAGATAATACCCGTTATTACGCATACATGATATGTATATTTGCAGAGCCTAATAACTGGATTAACTGGATACTCTTGTGTGTGTGTGTGTGTGTGTGTGTGTGTGTGTGTGTGTTATAAGGCTCCGTGCACTCTCCGTTACTTCAGTTAAAAAAAAAACACCAAATAAATAAAAAATGATAAAAGAACCATTTTCTTGCTCCTTTACAGTGTTCACAGCTCATGCAGTGGGGTTTAACAGCCCGACTTACATCCAATTAAATTTATCTAGGCCATGAGGGGACAGTAATATGTGACACTGCTTCCGATTTTAGTTCTGTTTTCAAACTTAAACTCTCTCAGGCAGTGCATAATTACTTGGAGTTGGCACAGGTCGGTGTTTTAAATATTTGAAGCTGTATACATGTGTCTGTATATATTTTTTGCACCATGACGCATAAGATAATGTAAATCGTGGAAAACAGTAATACTGCATATTGGTCTACATGCAAATTCGAATTGATGCGCTTCTTCGTCGTCGTCTTTTTTTTTAAAGGAAGCTTTTATATTATTAGATTAACCTTACATTTTAAGGTTTTAATTATGGACTGAGGGTGACATTGCTTAGAATCCACAAACAGCCGTAAAACCTGTGGTGCTTAATAGCATTGGTTTTAAGCAGAGGATGGCAAACCTTTACAACACCTCTGTCCTCGGTAGCTCTGAAGACTTTAAAGGACCTTTTCATGGACATGCAGTTTGTTCAATTCAAATTGTGCACAGTGTCCACAATTGCCAAATCTCCAGCAGGGGCTGACCATTTGCGAGGAAATGGTGACTGTTTGGAGGGGAAACAGCTGAGTCTTTGTTTGAACTTCTGGGTCCTACTGCGAGAGGGAAACAATATGAGATAATATAAAGCATACGTACATTTGAAACACATACATAATTCTTTTTTTTTTTTGGTTTTTGCACGACATGTGTTGCGAGTTGCGCAAACTAGCGATGCTCGACGCAATATTCTCCTGGCTTAATCATATGCTCTTTTTTAATTTTGTGGAAAGATAACGAAATTGTATTAGTATGCCATAGAATTTCATTGTTTAAATTCGAGGATAAGTCAATCTAATGCAACAGCCAGGTGCAACCGGTGTTTTTTTTTTATTATTAGAGTTATTACTTGTTACTATCCTTTTTTGCCATCACCAGCTTTTACTAGTCATGTTATATGAAGATTTTGTTCAGTTTCACTTCTAGTTACTGGTTCCAAAAAAGAAAAGAAGAAGGAAAATTCTACATAAACCTTTACGTAGAATCCCTTTGTGTTTGCGTAGTATGAAAAACAATCCTGTGCTTTCTTTCAGTTATTAGTGAATTTTTAATGTTGCCATGTTTATTTGATTACAACTTGACTTTCAGTTTTACTATCTTTTTGCCATCACCAGCTTTTACTAATATGTTATCTGTAGTTCTAGTTCAGTCTCGCTACCAGTTACGTGTTCTAAAAAAGAAAAAGAGAAGGAAAAATTATACACAAACTTAAAAGTTTTTGCGCAGCCTTTCATTCTTGTTTGCATAACATGAATAAAAAAAGTCAATTAAAAAAAACTCTTTTACTAATGCTTTAGTTATTGTCTTTTTTGTGAAACAAAAGTCTTTATTTTTTCGCCCATTGCGCTTTTTATGGTGGTAGCATCAAGAATTTTAGTGGTCAAATTCAAGTGCTGCGTCTGGGTAGCTGTCTGGCTTCTTTGTACTTGGATGCGGGTATCTTGCACGACCACCCTTTGTCTTTGTAAAAGAGGCAATAAACATATATTCATTACCTTTTTTCAAATGTAAAAAGTCTAAACAGTTTAAACGTTTCAAATCTATGAGATTTTGCTTGAATGTAAAAAGTCCTGATTATACCCTTGCTTCTTTTCTCATATAATTCTGCATCATATGACTAATGGAGTAATACATTTTTATTCGAAATATATGGCTTGAATAAAAAAAATAGCAAACACTGCTGTTTTAAAAAATAAAAAGTGACTAAGTATAACCTTATATATATTAGCCTCATAAGGTATTGCTGCGTCGCTAGTTACTTATTTTGGTATACGTAGTGTATCACTAATGCTTTAATGACATTTACCAGTTTACTCTATCAGTTATTTATCATGAAAAAGACAAATGATATTCACAGACAACCTTAAATTTAAACAAACAAAAAATAATAATTCCAGGGCGATTGAGGCCAATTCGACCTTCTACACTTTGAGACATTGGAATTAAAAGACTATATTCAACTATAATTTTTTTCTTCTTCTCCTTTTTTGTAAAAATGAAAGTTTCGAAAGTCATAAAAAATGTTATTTACATGTTCCTGAATATATGTGAGACGCTATACATCAAAATATTGCATGAGAGTATAAAAAAAAAATCATAAAATTGTATTTACTTTGCCCTTTACTGAGGATCTATACTTAATAGCTTAATATCTTATAATTCCAGAATCCATAAATCTAACGCTTATTTAATAAGAGACTTTTTTTTTAAATTAAAAGTTTAGCCGATTTTGGGAATTGGCTATACTTGAATTTTCTTCAAGAAAGACAGAGTGATAAAAGAGACCTAGGCTATTCATAAAGATATTCCTACATATGGTATATCTGTCAAGAAATTCAATATTACCCTGATCTGCTTCTTATACTCTACCAACAACACTGACTTTTATTGTGTAAATAAGACACCGAGTAAAACAGTATAAAAATGGTGGGTCAGATATCATGTTTTAACGTATACTCAAATGACACAGTAATATAACCTATACAAGGAAACGATTGTTTTAACTTATAGGCAATATGTGGAGTGCAGGAGAAAGAGGGCAAAACACAGTTATGTTTCATTATCGTTTTATTATCTGCTTCGCATTGATTTAGAAATGTATCACATACATAGAAACCAATCTAACACAAAACATGAAAAAATATTATATTCGACAGCCACAAATAGGCCCTATATGTAAGCAGTAATAAAACAATTACATTCTCTAGAAGCTACAGAATGTGAGTTGGTAATTACTCAAAAGAAAGAGTCATTTCACACTGCTCAAACCATTCAGACATTAAATTTATGTGTCAACTGTAAGTTGATCGATGTTTTCACATTCATGATTATACTCCAAGCTACGTAATGATACATAACTAGATTTGTCCTGTTACCAAAGAAATGCAGATTAATATATTTAGGTAGGCTATTTCAGACAAAAATGATGCAAAGACAGGGTGGAGCTAACATTTAACATCCATCCATGCACTATTTATCAAAACTGGCTGACTGTGCTAACTGTTTGACAAAAACTAGCTATAGCCGATTATTGTTAGCGTGGGTTAAATCATCAAGACGAAATTGGTGGACTTCTCTAATATCTAAAAGTTCACGTTTTAGGCCACTCCAGAATAATAGAAATATGAGAAAATATTAAAACGTCTTACCTCATTAAATCCTAAACCCATTGCTACTTAGCATACAGGCTCTCCGACTTTCCTATAAATAGAACATAAATGCTTCCTTTCATTCTCATAAACTGCTTAAACACAACAGAACAGAAATTTGTTACTCATATTCCTCGTGTTCCTGTGCTGTTTTAAAATTTAATTGTTTGAATCTCTTAGAGCTCACCTAAGTGAACCACTCCTACGCATCCAAGTGCTCCAAATTGATATATGACAATATCTACTTTCGATCACGTGTTACAGGGCGACTTAGACGGATTGCGCGTCATCTCGCCTTCCCAAATTTTCTCCTTTTGCAGCTCGAATCCAAAACATCTATCTATAGTAGGCAAAGGAGTACAGGGGGAAAGATGTTTAACTCGGTAAATCTGAGCAACTTCTGCTCCCAGACACGTAAAGACCGGACATCTGAGTTCGGGGACAGGACAGGCTGTGCCTCCAATATCTACCTCCCCAGCTGCACCTACTACGTCCCAGAATTTTCCACCGTTTCTTCGTTTCTTCCGCAAGGGCCTTCGCGGCAAATTACATACCCCTACACTACAAATTTGTCTCAAGTGCAACCGGTACGAGATGTTTCCTACGGCCTGGATCCTTCCAGCAAGTGGCACCACAGAACTAACTACGCGACGTGCTACTCCGGAGAGGATCTGGTGCACAGGGACTGTCTTCCGCCATCCACCATGACAGAAATGCTCATGAAAAACGAGAGCGTGTACAGCCACCACCACCATCACCACCATCCTAGCTCTAACCACCCATCTACTGGTTTCTATTCCAGTGTCGGGAAAAACAACGTGCTGCCTCAAGGTTTTGATCGCTTTTTTGAAACGGCGTATTGTGGCACTGACAATCAGTCAGACCATTGTTTACAAAAGAGCGAGACGACTAAACTCGAGAGCACGTCCCAGCAACCCAGCGCAGTTTCGGGAGTGGAAGAGCCAGAAAAGGACGCCGAAGACGAAGAAGAAAGAACAAATTCGGGCTCGTGTAGCTCCTCAGGCACAAAGGAAGGCAACGCAAGCAAAATCAACCATTCGAGTAGGTACCTAAAGCTGTAAATAGGGAAAGGTTAAGGGATTAGCCCGGTGTTTTGTCGGTCAGATTTTATGTGGAGTTTTATAAGCATTCAAAGGATTTTATTATAACCTACAAAGCTCTTTCCTTCAACGAAAAGAATTTTTACGATGGGAACACGCTTTGAAAAAGGGGGATGTTATACACAGACGCTGCTATCCTAGAGTCTGTGAAATTTTAAGAGCGCGCTATTGTGACAAATGCTAACTTTGATCATGAACTTGCGTTGGGCATTTTAGGAGGTTTTCTTGTTGGGCTCTCGTGAGTAAAAATCAATTGGGCAGAACACAACTTTTGGCGTCCTGTGATTTTTTTCTTTTAGCAGCTTGCATGCATATTAGCCATGTCTTGGTCCAAGTCCTGTTGTGATATCATGCATTTCACACAATGGTGGCGACTCGTTATGTGTTAAGCACGCATCTATATATCTATCTATCTATCTATCTATCTATCTATCTATCTGTCTGTCTCTCTGTCTCTCTGTCTGTCTGTCTGTCGTTTTCAATGCGTTATTTATGGGAACAAAGAAACAATAGCTTAGTTTAAAAGCCGTGGTGCTTGTGCTGCAGGCCCGATGTTAATAATAAACAAAAATGTGTTTTCTTTTTTTTTAAAAAAAAACGTCTCCTAAATAAACCAGATCTAAGTAACTCTTAAAACGTCATTTTTGGTATTGTGGTTTTGTTTCATAATGTCACGGTACATCACTCTATGTCTTGTAAAATCCAGTAATTTACTTTAAATTACATAGAAAATTGAAAGCTCTTTTATGGGAAATATCTATAGGGGAATATCTTTGCAATACCAGGAATATTGTTTGTTGTTAAATTATTTTCTATTGTTTTAAGGGCAGTTCCCTGTTAGCTTCAGAAATCAAAACATGGAAGAAATGCATATTAACTGGGTTTTCCTTTAGATAATTCTCTCCTACTTATTACACTAATTACGAGTAGATTCAAGCGTCCACTTTTCGTGTTATTTATGATCCATTACCACCCAAACATAATCTTATTTGAAGCTTAATATACTTGTGCTTTCTTCCTCTACGTCCAATTTCAAGTTCATTTTTTGATGCACACTATGTTTTTTTAGACTTCACGCTGTCATTTGGTGAATAAACGACACCCATGTACATTTTGTCGTATTTTAGCAGCATATTATTTTTCATCAATGTGTTGCAAGATAATGACCTTTCACTGTCCTTTTCATTATTTCCAAGGTGCCCCCCGCACGAGGAAGAAGAGATGTCCATACTCCAAGTTTCAGATTCGCGAACTGGAACGAGAGTTTTTCTTTAACGTTTACATCAACAAGGAGAAAAGGCTGCAACTCTCCAGAATGTTAAACCTTACTGACAGACAAGTGAAAATATGGTTTCAAAATCGCAGAATGAAAGAAAAGAAATTAAGCAGAGACCGCTTGCAGTATTTCTCTGGGAACCCATTGTTGTAAACTACGGACTTATTTCAGTAGGCCAAGGTTGATTTTACTTGATATTTCCGAAAACTTTGGATGTTCCATCATTCTATGATCTATTCATCATTTATCTCGATGAAGCCGACATTACTGACTAAATTCGCATGGATTATTATTATTATTATTATTATTATTATTATTATTATTATTATTATTATTTGTAATAACAGAGAAAGGCGTCTTGGGACGATAAATAAGGAGCTTTGAATTCAAGCCTTTTTAGTTAAAAATTCAAGTTCAGATTCACTTTTCACAAGGTTTTTGAGGAAAATCACAGGCTACACTGAAATCTTTGTAGGTATCTTATTCACAATACACATTTAATGACTAGTTGCTGTAAATATGTTACAAAACAAAGTCGAACTGAAGTCGGAGTCGTCGTGCAAGATCTTATATTTTTCTTTTCTTTCTTTCGTTTTTTTTTTTTTTTTTTTTTTTACATTTTCGTCATTTTAAACTGTGACTTGTACAATCTGTAATAATGTATTCCTTGTACAGAGACTATGCAACGTGCATTTGTGATTGTAAATATAGCTATATATTACGTTCACTTTCCCTAACATTGCTGCTATTTTCTTTATATTGTCCGAGCAGTTCTCGCGCGCTTTAGCCTAGGACCCATGTTCCTTTCTTTAACTTATTTGCTTTATGTTATGCCCAGTGTCCTTTTGTCTTTATTCAGAGAGCGCAAAGATTACATTTGGACTTTGTATGATATATGGTATACCGCATATGAAATAAATATATACAATGTAAAGGTATTTGTAAGTGAATCCTGACTCAATTTCAGACAGTGAGCCAGTCGAGAAACTTCAGCGTGTACGATTAAACGTTTCAGTAATTTAACTGTTCAACAATGCTGAAGAAATTGTCATCACTTGAAAGAACCATTTACAGTCGCATAATAAAATGCACAAAAGAAAGGGTTTTGATGAATTTAACCAATAGATATTTGAACATAACATTTATTTGACTCTAATCAGAGGTGAGTATGACAAATACAGAAGTATTAGATCCGCATTTTGGACAAAAAAAACTATGTCTACTTGAACTAACAAACATAGCTATCCTGCAAAGACATTGAAATTGTAGTTCGTAGTCCGAGAGAAAGGCAGAAGGAAAAGATAACCTCTTTTAGTACCCAGTAAATGGAATCGCCACTCTTGTGGTCTAGACAGTGCCATAAAGACAGAGGCCCTAAATGGCTATTTTTTTCTCTTAATTGCACCGTCTGTTCGCGGGGAATGGCGTCCACTTCCGCAGTAAACAGTAAACAAGAGAGTCTGAATCTTCGAACAAAGAAACTTGAAAGAACATAGAGAATGAACACTAGTAGTCTACTTGTACAATCAACCACGTGTAACACCACTAACTTAGGGCTGCGTATTAATTATGTCAGGAAAATTCAAAAAGGCATTTCGAAGCAGAAATAGTTGTGTTAAATCAGTGGAGGAAAAAAAATCTTTGACAAAACGGCAGAACGAAAGCGATTTGAGACTACACACACACATAAACACACACACACACACACACACACACAGAAAGAGAGAGAGAGAGAGAGAGAGAGAGAGAGAGAAATTTGTGTGCAGCCTATTGAGATTTAGACTCACATGAGCCAACTTATGTAATCATTCTCAAAATATTGGCTTGTGGGCTCTGTGCATGCGCATATGAAGTTAAAATATTTAAATGTTGTCTTTGTGCTTCACTAATGTGAATGCCTTCACCTTTAACCTGTCGCAATAAAGTGGTGTTAAGGCCAACACTTAAACCAGTAAGTGCATGGAACAGAATAGAGAACCAATGAGAATAAGCGTGATTGCAACAAGAAATGTGTGAAAAGTCAGACTTTACCCTGCAAGTACACCAGGTAACTTGCCACGCCCAGTAAATAAATACACTTTATTATCCCAATAAAATGCACTTTCTGTGCATGCAAGGGAATGTTTTGTTATTTATTTTTTCATTTTTCCCCCATTAGCTATTAGCTATTTAAAAGCAGTACACGCAATAAAGTCTTAGTCCAACACTCTTGTAAATTTCATACATTGTTCATTTAATAAGGAAGTTACTCCCGTGGCGATACAACGTGAGATACAGTGACTTAATAAGCTACCTTAGCGTTAACATATGAGCATACTAGATATTCCATTATTTATTCCAGTGTATTTATCCAAGAATAGAAACTAACTTGTGTGTAAGGCTTAAAGAGAATGGGTGTCGTTAGTTGATGGCTTTCACGCTTTCCTTGGCAGTGAGCTTTGCCCGCAGAATGGTGTGAGAGACAGATAGCAAACGAGAAGGAAGGGTACTGCCATAGCCAAGGATCAAGGCTAAAAGACTACTCTTGTCACGCCCACCAACCTTGGCCCTGGTTTAATGACGTAGACAATTTGTCGAATTCCTTGGCTTGCGTCATCATCCTACCGAAGAAGAGACTTCTTGAGTGTCCGCCTACCAAACGAGAGACACTGGGTCGTCTGCAGCGCCTGGAAAGCGTTCTGTGTGCAGTGCAATTGCCATTTTTCGGTAGCTTGTGAGAGTGATAAATAAGACCCTTTAAACAAACCATAAGTCTGCATAGTTTTTCGCGCGGTTCCTGAATTTTATTTCTGCAAGACTACAGGGGGAGCTGCAAAAAGGAGTGATAGGACGCAGCGGATGTCATCTGAGTGCACTCTTGGAGAAAAAGGAGGAAATGGCTTAGACTTCATAGACATCAATACTCTCAGACTCAGAGTCTGGAGCCAACTCACTATAAAACTTAAATGGAGACTGGATTTCGATTTTATGTCTGTATAATTTGCTGATCAGGGGGAAAAAAAACACAAAACGCAAGCTCAAAAAAACAACAACAACAAAAAAAACCTAAAATATAAATATTGTCTTCCATTGTAGCCTCCATTACCTATTGTTTTAGAGCAATATAGCTTAGTTCCTTTCCTATGGATGTGATGAAATGTTGTAAATATACTCTCTATTGGTGATCAGCACTTATTTGTGTGGTCTTTCGTGATATTAAAAATTTAATAAAAAGCTGATGTGATTACCACTCTCTGGTTTATAATCGCCTCTGAGTTGTTACATGCAGCAAACATAAATTTTCATTAGGCCCAGTGAATAGATACCAGTCTGGTGAAGGAAGACGGCTAAAGCCTAGCCACTTCAAAGTAGAAACAATATTTCAGAGTGCTGGCGGTTCACAAAAGCGACCAATGCCGCAAACTTCTCCTCACGTCCTTAGCGAGGGAAGAGATGTACTCTTAGAACTACCAAATAATTTCTAATTTTACATTTGTTGCTTTCATTGGAAATAGGCCTATTCAAGTAGTCTATGGCAGGATAGCATGTATATGCATATGTAATATCTTTCTTACCAACTCCATAAAAATGTATTTCAGTATCTGTTTAAGTATTTAATTTTATTCACAAGTATTTCAAGAGAGTACTGTCATAGAGTAAACAAAATAAATAATGCACAAATCATACTTTCAATTATTTTATTGAATAAATCACAGTTTGGAAATAGTTTACAATAATATCTTGTTTAGAAAAAAATGGCATTGGAAAATGATTTTAACATTTCAATGAAATATTTTTTAATTATCTTTCTTAGTTTTAAGTAGGCTTTGAAGTTTATAGCTGAACAAACACAAAACACGCACACAAAGTTTCTGAAAAAGTACATTAGTGTGACGTCGTTACACATCAAATGTGTGACAGTTTAAAAATGCACTAAGAATAAAATAAAAGCCTTAATATTGTCCATAAAGTGCAAAAATTACTAGATGAAAGCAGACTATACCATAAATTAGAATTTAAATATATTATATTAAACATACCTGTTCTGCCAGTATATAGGTATAAAAAAAGAAAACATAACCTAAATTGAAAATGCTAATTATAATTTATTTGACCACCATTATTTTTCACAAAACCACTATTGTAAAATAAACAATGAAAACCTGAAAAGCCAGCTGAAGAAATTCTACAACTGTTGGGAGAGAAATGAGAATTACAAATAATTCACATTGCGACAGCCTGAAGCTCTGGCTTCATAAGGAAAGCTTCTTGATGAAATGAAGAGGCCTTGTCTGAAAATTGTACATTGGGAGAAAATGCATTTTAGTATCTTATATATTTTTGTTTATGTTCTCAAGCTCTTGTGCAAAAATATTCATTCTGAAAACAACCCTAACCAATATCTAATTTAATGTATCAGTAGCCATGTGCACAAAGTCATTTATTTACTATAATAGTACATAACAGTGGAACCAACTTTAACATGAACGTTGAGCTTTCAATTATAATTCAGTTTGTTTCACTTAAATACCCACATGTTTAAAGTTAACATTTTTAAATATATCAGCAGAAATACAAAACCAACACAAAATCTTAAAATGCATTTATGTATTTTTTTTCTAGTTTGCACATTTAATTTAAAATTAGTATTCTAAATATACATATTAAATAAAACATATACATGCATATATTTATACATATGTTACATAAATACACATAGCTTTTACTTCGAACGATTGTTTGCACAATTACTTGCAAGCACTGGCTGAAGCGCTATATACTATAGCACTATATACTACACTATAATTCTATATAAAAGCAAGATTTAAACTAATTAGACAATTAGTTTAATTGATCTCAACTGGATAAATTACGTTGTGCTAAACTGATTCAAATAATTATTTAAAAACTATCAGTATTTTGTACGATATTCCAATTTTTACATTCATGAATGAATACTAGTACTATACTGAAATGTATCGCACCCCATGATGAGTCATTCATTTATTTATTCATTCATTAATTCACACACCCCCCCACACACACATGCACACACACACACACACACACACATATGTCAAGCCAGGGATGGGTGTTTTCCATTGCGACTCTGAAATGATTAAGCAGTTACTGTGTGAAAATATTTAAAATATTATTTTAAAATAAAATCTGACGTTCTCTTTATAGTGCATTCTTCTGTGTTCTGGAACCCAGGAAGTGGAATGAACTTCCCCTGGCTGACAGATGAGTCATCAAACGAAAACTGAAAACCTACCTTCCCATCAAACTACGTAAATAAACACTAAATTCTCACCAAAGAAAAAAAAAGAAAGAAAAGAAAAAAGGGGAAAAAGTGTTTTTTTTTTTTTTTTTTTTTTTTGCTGTACTAATTACTCTCTAACCGGGTTTTAACTTAGTACTCTTAGACCCTGACCTATTTGTACTAACATAAGTTTTTATTTATTTTTTATTTTATTTATTTATTCATTTAGATGGAGTCTACAAAGAAATTTTATACGCGCTCTGGATAAGGGCGTTGTAAGTGCTAAATTGTTGTAGATGTAAATGTATTCCCGCCTCGCGCTCAGTCAAACACGGGATCAAGGATAGAGGGATAGAGAACAGGATAGAGCGGTTACTGAAGATGAATGAACAAAAGTATTATTAGCAGCAAGATTAATATAAGACGTAAGCCTCATTCGCTAGAACACACACACACAATCCAGTTCTCACCATCAATGTAGTGAACAAACATACCTCCGCATACCTCCTGTGTGAAATGACAATGACTATCCTTTGTCCAAATACATTGCATAATTATTTGAGTGGACACTCGATTAGAGGCTAACAAGGCTGCAAATTGCGCTATTTATTTATTGTACTTTCTCTTTGTCATCTTCCATATTATCAAGTGCATCATTTCTATACTACGTTGCTTTTTGTCTTCTCCTAAGCCACTGGGTGTCACACGTTGGGCTGCTCTTTGTTCTCTTTAATAGAAGTGTCCTTTCACAAACGTTTCGGCTAGATGGCGCCATTGCTCTACCCTGAGCTCCACTCACTCACCAACTTGACCCTCTTGACGTCAGAGCAGTCTAGAGCATCAAGGCCACTTCCAAAACCCTATTGGTCTGAAAATCACATGACGGAGCGCCTTGAATCCATAATTATGTTGCCGATATTTTTCGCTCCCCCCCACCTCCCAAAAGATGTCAGCGTCCTACTGTCCTTATCCATTCCGACATAAACGAGCTTGCTTTAAAACATAAGATCAACACGCCCAAGTTAGCAAAATGTCATGTCCGAACAACGTGGCAGCCGGCTCGTTTCTGATGGATTCGCTGGTGGGAGAAACGTCTCCATACAGAGGTGAAGGATATTCTGCTAACTCTGGGATGTACATCTCAACGTCCGCAGAATATGGCTGTCAGATGATGAGAAATTTAGGCGTCGCTGGTGTGCCCCACTCCAAACGGGATGAGCTGCCACCGAGCACCGTGCTAATCAGCGGCTATGAGCACGCGCATTACCTGTCGCAGCGGGACGCCTGGACGACCGCCTCCAAAACTTACAGAGGTGCCCAACCTGTTGCCCAGCCTTTGCACCCATGCTCTTTTACAAGCAGCGGCGTCAAGGAAGAGGCTATACCTTGTCTGTATCAGTCTGATATCGATAGTCCCAAGGAGTCTACGGACTCCTCCACCTATATCCGACTGGGAGACAATAGCAACCACACTAATCAAAGCAGCGTCTCCTCCGCCGGGTATTTCAGAGGGAACCAGGTGTATACAACTGAAAGGGTGCATGAAGAAGACGGATTCAACTCGGACTTTAACCGTATTTCAAGAATAACAGCTCCCACAGAGGCACGAGCCGTAGATTCGTTTGTCAAGAGCAGCAAGTCGCAGCAGGACGCAAAGGGCGAGGAAACCAATGCGGAGGAGCATAGTGTGGATAAGAGACAACAACTTAGGAAAGAAGACGGCGGCCCGAAGAACGACAGCTGTACAGATGATTCTGAGAGCGAATTGAAAGGTGATCAAATTAACGCCCATGCTGTCTATTTATTTCTGTGTGTCTCCGTGTTGTGTGTGCGCGCGCATACGTGCGCGTTTTTGTACTCTCTCTCTCTCCCTCTCTCTCTCTCTCTCTCTCTCACACACACACACACACACACACAAACAACAGGTTGTCCTACAGTCAATATTTGAATCACAAGCCTAAGTAAAACAAAGAATAAAAGAATATAAACCACGCTTTTATCATGACACAAGACATCCTGTCTTCTGTTCATCAATACAGACGGAGAACAGATGTCTAAACCGCATTTGACATAAAAACACACAAAACGGAAAAGACAATTTGCTTTGAAATAAACAAAATCACTGGACATGCACAAACATGCATGGACCACACATAGGTACACAAGCACACACAGCAAAAATAAAAACAAAAACTGTTAATTAAATGATTCATTTTATGCGCAACGGTGAGTAGATAGTAGATGCAGACACAGTTTTACGCACACAGCGTTTAATGTGTATGTATAGTAAAGTATAACAGATGTCAGGGAGAGATAGGGCTCTAATCGTGCTGTGATAATAGCGAATTGTTTGTATCTACTGGTGACCCTACAAAATCTGTGCTGTCGACGCATGCATTATTTTGGTAGATCTTTATCTAAATTAATCTTGTTTTAACGTTAATTAAACACATATGTCTAGTACATAACGCGACTAATGTTACCGAATATTGTTAGTGGAAAGAAAGCATCGTATTTCTTTTGAATAAAATACATTTAGGACCAATTATAAATGACCCAATGTCTAAAAATATTGAACCTTGTGTTTTCAATTTCAAATACCGAATTCCGCTTGAAATATATTTAATATTTAGAGTGTTTCTGCTCATAAGAATTTCCGGCATGAAGTGATTCAAATTAAACTTATATTTATATTTCTGTGAAAATTACTGTTTATTCCAATTACAATTAAAATTGACGTTAATCAGAGGAATATAATTATACTGGAAAATATGACCATATTAATTAAAGCTGTTAATACTGCTGCCTTACTTCCTGAAGTGAAAATGTATATGGACAAATTTTATATTTGTATTTTCTTCATCACAGACGCAGTCCAAAACATTTGTTTATTTCAGTGTAATATTATATTACTTCATATTATTTCAGTATTTAATGTTGCTTTCTACATCGTTTCCTGAACAGTATTGCTAATTTACATTAAACATTTAGGAAATATATTTTTTTTTTACATGATTTAGTACTACACGGTATGTGCGTTTTAAAAATAGGGTTAAATGGGTTTATAAAAAGAAACCAAAACAAAACAAAAAATCGAATTAGACTTAAGAGAGTTATTATTAATTGAATTTAATTATTAATTCAGTATATTGACTTCAGGCTTCAGTGTAATTATTATTATTATTTATTATTAAAGAATTGATTGTTATATATAATACACATATATGTAAGAGAGTAAGAGAGAGATTATTATTATTATTATTTATTATTATTAACAAAATGAATATTATATATATATATATATATATATAATAAAATGGAATCTTTAAACCTTTAAACCGCCGGAAATTTTTTATGTACTATACTGAACATTCAGTACATCTACTACTACTACTACAACTACTACTACACACACACACACACACACACACACACACACACATATATATATATATATATATATATATATATATATATATATATATATATATATATATATATATATATATACATATATATATATATAAACAACATCATATAACTATTACAGTTGTATTATAATGTGAAACGTAATTTGTTTTGATCAAGTTCCGTTCTCATTCTGAACATATACATTATACTTCATTACTGCAGATGAAGCAAAGTTGGAAAACACAACGGGGAACTGGCTAAAAGCTAAAAGTGGACGGAAGAAGAGATGTCCTTACACAAAGCATCAGACACTTGAGCTTGAGAAGGAGTTCTTGTTCAACATGTACTTGACTCGAGAGCGCCGTCTGGAGATCAGCAAGAGTATCAACCTCACAGACAGACAGGTCAAGATTTGGTTTCAGAACAGAAGGATGAAACTGAAGAAGCTTAACAGGGAAAGTCGGGTCCGGGAGCTAACGGGCTACAACTTCAACTGAAGAGAGGACAGACAAGCAAAAAGCAACACAATTACTTTCATTCATTTTTATCAATACCTCGGACTTTCTCTCACACACACACACACACACACACACACACACCGTTTGCATCTCGGCATAGGCCTAACTTCATATTCCCTTTCAGACTGCAGTAATTGTGTAAATTAGCGCACATAAAGGGATCCTCGGCTCGTTCAAACATTAGGGCATGTCTTGCTATACATGAGCTATCTACCTGATGTCTTAGATTAGCTTGTTTGTCCTTAGTGCGCGTGTGTCCTAAACAATGCGTACTGTGTACTTTGCATGTCTGCTGTTGATTTGTCAATTTCATTTTTAATTCGACAGAGTGTTAAATAAAAGGGGGTTGGGAAATATAATGTCCTTGCATCTCCTTCCCCTTGTATATCCTCTTTAGCTTTCTGTTGAGAGAGAGAAATAACGGTAAGGGCAAGTGAGAGAGAGAGAGAGAGAGAGAGAGAGAGAGAGAGAAGATTGTAGCACTTCCAATAAGAGTGGGAGTCCCCATAACGTTGATTTAAATATTATCCAGGTGACCACAGTAAGTCAAGGTCATAAAATTGTAATGTCATGACGGTCCTGCAAAGCGCTGGGGGTGGATTTTATGATCTGCAAATATAATGTGCTGGTGCAGTAAAGATGCATTAAAAAGCGGAGTGGAGGAAGGCTAATCCACATACCCAGGCTTGCAATGTGCTGGCCTCACTGGCGCGCTCTGCGGGCTGTTATAGAGGCAGGAAGCCTGTTTAATGGCTCTGGAAAAACACAACGCTTACACACCAGGCAGTCGACATGGATGTACGATAAGCATCAACAACAACAACAACAGCAGCAACAACAACAACAATCAATCAATACGTGGATCATATCATATACAGATAAACAGATTTCAAGAAAGGCCGAAAAGGTAAGACCGCTTTTTTCAATATGTTTGTTGAATCTTTAAAACCTGTTTAGTCAATCTATGGTCGACTTAAAAAAAAGTAACAGCTTTGGTTAAAAAATATCTGCGTTTGTTTAACATGGTAATAAGCAATGGACTTCTAAGACCTTACAGATAGTTGTGGTGGACGTCTTCTTGTTAATAGGCTATAATCGGCACACTAATACATGGTTTGTTTGTAGAGCTAATTTAAATGGCTATTTGCATACTGTTGAACTATTTGAATCGTTTGTCATAACTGCGAGGCTAAACTTTATAATGGTTTCATTTTGCTTGGAACTTTTAAAGGCTGTATCTTAATTGCTTTTTCTCTCACATGCTAGTTTTTTCGTAACCCTCTTTAAACTTAGTCATATTTTAGCTATGTAATGCAAAAGTCAATGTGGTTGCCTTAAAAGTTTAAAAGATTGGTACTACTACTTGACGGCGTCTAAGAATCAAGAGAACAAACCCTAGCAACAATTACTGGTTACATGTCATCTGAACCGATGTGAAGCAGAACAAAATTCTTACTTGTTTTGCGAAATGTTATTTTGTCTTCTCCGGTGAATAACGTCGTCACGCGCAGCTGGTGCGTGGTTTAGGTAGTTTCATGTTGTTGGGATTGAGCTTCCTGGCTCGACAACAAGAAACTGCCTTGATTACGTCAGTTCGGCTTCATCAAGGGCGACAATTGCCGTTAAATTACACCCTGTGCAGTGAAGTCTTCGCAAATGGCATTGTAAATGAACTAAACGGTTATAGCCACGGTGGGCTTCTTTTCTCTTTGCTCGCGTTTTAAGTGCTGGGCTGTAAAATGTTTTTAAGCTCTCAGAGGGGAAAAAAGGTTGTAAACATTACATGGGGTAAACCTCGACCGCACCGAAATGTGAAGTCTCTGATTACAAGTTTGGGGTTGGATTGCCTTCTCTGCGAAGTGATAATAGTGGAATTCACATTGGTTATTTAGAGAAAATAATTCGACAGTGAGTAAGGGAAGGAAAAAAGAGATGGACTAGTTGGACGGCTAGATAGATAGATAGATAGATAGATAGATAGATAGATTAAGAGAGTATATTTGAGAGTTTCAGAATTGCATGGACTGTATATTCTAATCCAAGACTTCTTGTTATGCATGTTTGTTGTCTGTTACAGCATACACTATAGAGACTGATTGGCAATGGACTGTGTTTGCTTGTGTGTGTGTGTGTGTGTGTATGTCTCTCTGTGTGTATGTGTGTGTGTGTGTGTAAGAGAGAGAAAGAGGCTGAAATGCTACAAATGTCTAAATGTGCTTGTAATTTGAAGTTTGTTTTTTTTTGAGAAAACTAACGAATCATATTTTACTTTAGTCCGCTTCAATAAATTAGCTGAACTAATACTTTATTTAAAGGTGAAAAACGTGAATCTTGCCCAAAAATTACGTTACTTTGAAAGTACAATATCCAGACGATTAAAGAACTAATCACGAGTTTGTTTGTATTCATTTTAGCAATCGTTTGATACATGCACTAGAATCCTCCAGTGTTTTTACGTTTATTACGTTAGGCCTTTAAATATATGTCGTGATAATGTGCCCTTCATTGACATAATTTCAGATCAGTTTCGAAATAATATAATATATAAAATCAGGAAAATAAACTGTCCAGATATTTGAGCGTCGAAATATTAAATTAGTTAAATAAATAATCCGCCTACTTGAGCGTTGGCTTGTGAAAATATAATTACCACTAAACTGTTTTATTAAACTGTTTTAGTGATACCTAGGTCAGATATAGCCTGAAGACTTATTAAAATTAAAATGGTTATTACAATGGTATTTCGTGTTCCTATAGAATTGCACTCAACAAGGCTATAAAAGCCGTCAAACTCCCGTTTGTCTTAAACACTTGAAACTGAAGACACACACACACACACATATATATATATGTGTGTGTGTGTGTGTGTGTGTGTGTGTGTGTGTGATATAATAGCCTGTAGATTTCTATAAATGTGTTATAAGACACCGTAGGCCTTGTTAAGTGAAAATAGCAGCATAGTGAATAACAGTACAAATTTCAAGTCAAAGATGGCCCAGAAGAATAATTACACAATAAATTACACAATAATTAAGATTTCGGTGTGTGTTATGATATGGCCTGTTTTTAACTAAGAGAGGGTTGATATGGATTTCGCCATCTTTGCTTGTTTTGTTAACCCCCCTCCACTGCCTTCAGCTGTTTTGCGACGGGAGGAGACAGTCTGGAATCCAAAGTCATTTTCATTCAGTTGAGTGAATGGGGAACTCCTCTGGAATGCGTCACCAACAAAGAGTTTACAGCATACGAAATTACCCCCACAGGACATTACCGCCTATAGTACATGGATATAGAGGCAATTTCCTTCCAACATCCTACAGCCACACGTATAAGTGATAATTAAAAAAAAAAATCAGTGCATAACCACATACATACCCAGAAATTTGTTTAGCCAAAATACATTAGCGTTCTAATCACTGGCCTAGTGGACAGACTTAATACATGAAATATGAAAAAGTAGTATGGTAATGCAGATATGAATATCCTACCCAGTCATTGAACCCCCGACACATTAAAACGTAGTTAAATAATAGTTTTATAATGTGAATTAAGAGTTTAGAGAACACACTTGCAAATAACTAATTATTTTGTCATGTGGGTTTGCTCACATGGCAAATAATTAGTTAAATTATATATATATATATATATATATATATATATATATATATATATATATATATATACGCATACAATTCAGAAGAATGCGTTTTAATAATTTCATAAAATAATTTTAGTTACATTACACATGGAACACAAAACATTCTAAATTAGTAATCTAGAATTTAATCAAAACATTCAATATAGAAATCCTGTGAATTGTTTGTGCGTATATTATATTGCTAAAGATCACCTAATTAGCAATAGGAATTTGTGTATGATATAGTATATTAATAGAGGATACGTCTGCTGGTTATGGTTGTACTTTCCTTTCCTTTTCTATTTAAATATATTTTTTATATTTTCTAAATTGAACCTAATGAAGCTTCAGGCTTTCTCAGGAATACCGCACAGTAGCCTATGTGTTACAACAATGTCACTACAGAGTACATTTAAGGGCTAAGGAAACAGCTCAAAGGTTTCATTATGCCTATTCCTCATATAACCTATAATAGTTGCGAGACTTTGAGAAATTCTGTTATTTATGTGAATAATGTTAATATTAGCATGCTCAGCACCATACATGGACAGATGCGTTTTGTCTGATGGGCTCTCATATTGCGAGCAGATGGTACCTACCATATATGGTTGTAGCGCGAATATGAACAGCCTATCCTACTTAATTGAGATGATGTCCTTTCATATAATTAAGCTAATATTCTACGCTTATAATGATAATACTCTGTGTGTGTTTGTGGGAGGAGACCATTTTTTTTAAACGTTTTCTTCTCAGATTAAAACAAGCTAGGGAGAATACTAGGTATCATCTGTTTAATGCTGCCATTAAGTAGAATAATAGTCTATTTTATCAAAGGATACACAAGAACACATACACACACACACTTATATATAAATATATATATATAATTATAATTTAATTATACTTAAATTATATATAGTCAGATTATACTTAAATTATATATATAATTTAAGTGACAGTCTTATTACTGTTGCCTGGTAGCTAAACTTATGTGGAGTGACATAATGATATTAAACAAATGATATTAGAATTTCTTTTTTATAAAGACTTATGCCTTACGTTAACTTTAATACTTTCGTTATTCTTGTTTTGAAAACAGATCAGCTGATGTATCAACTATCAATGTTATGCCATGTGTACTTTAGAAAAAATATTTTTGACAAGATTTGTTTTATAGAAAAAAAAAAAACAGTAAATAAGCCATTGTGTATCCGGATATAAGCCGGGTACCCAGGTGTAACCATACTGCACCCGCTTCAGGGCCTTTAACTGAAACTCTGACAGGGTCAGATTGTTACTGAGCTGTTTTGCACTAGCAATCAAACAATCAAGGTGAGTGTTCTACATACACTTAGTTTATCAGTGATTAAGTACATAAATTCAATGAAATGAAACAAACCTAAACTGTTACAACCAGCACTGAACGAAGAGTTTTCCAATTTTAATATAGACAAATAGACAACTGGAATTAGCGTCATGATATTATAGGACATTTTCACAGTTCCAGTTCCACTTCTGTGACGTTGCTCCTTTCTATTGCTATAAAGTACAAATATTAAGGAGATATTAAACACACGCTTGCTCCGCGTCTGGAGAGGCTACATTGTAGTTCACCAGAAACAGGCTGTACATCCTGACAACATTAGCATTACAAGAGAATAACACTTCTAAAATATTTGCTTCCATTTTATAATTTATTTGAATCGTACAAAAATAGCAACAGTCTGTCTTTTATTTCTCGTCTGAAGACCAACTTTCTTAAAAGTAATTTCATTCAGTATCACCAATAAAAAAACATATGGATAAAGATAGGTTTTACTCTTCATATTTGAATTGCATTAAACCTAATGACAGAAAACACAATATAAATGTATTATTAAAGAAACTTGGTGCACAATGTATAAATACGTATCAACTAACCTGAAAAACAAAACACGGAAAGACAGTTCATAAAGTTCATAAAATTCCTTATCCAATCTAAGATACGGTTTGCAAAGATATATTTTGCTCTCTCGAATGCTGTTCTCGAGAAGGACTGAAAAGCATGTGCTAATAAACAGTGCACAAAACTGGCCAGGGCAAAAGCACACAAACACAGTGATTAAGTACCTAAGTTTATCAGTAAAGTTCACAATACAAAAGTATCAGTTTTACAGAGACTCCCATGGCTCTCCAAATGTGCTTCTCAGGAAAGATGGCGTGTTTCAGTGGATATGCTTTTTAAACTACTCTAGTGTTAAGAGTGCACCAACATCTGCTCTGCAAGGAAAGAACTAAAATATTTGGTGAGGCCAGAGACCCCTGCATTATTTTCTCGACTAGAGTCTGATGCACACACACTCGAGAAAACGCTGGTTCTCATGTTAAGTTTCTCGCTCAGTGTAGATTATCTATAAATCTAGCAATAGCTTTGAAACACTAGTTTTAAAATTTAAGTATTGTTTTTAAATAGATGCAAATGTAATAAGGACACTGACAAACTGGAGTTACTGGAGTTTCACGCTTGTTATAGTAATATAATACAAAAGTATCTAGTTTATTATTACCGCTTTCCTCTGTATGTGAAAAAGTTCAGAATTCCAGGTAAAATTGGGAAAGAACCTTGATCTATTTGACAGGGCCAGTTTAGGGTACTCCCACCTCAAAGTGCTGTCATAAACAGGGTGCGTAAATATGTGCTTTCCTATAAATATGAGCATGTTTCACTTATTGAAAGCTTACTTTATGCAGTTTAGCTTTATGTTGTCAATGTGCTCCAATACAGATATACGCAAATTTCTAAATTAATTTGTTAAAATGCAAATTAGTTTAAAATACGCCTAGTGCTCGACTTAAAATTCTACAAAGTATAGAAAGTAATTATTTACATCAATCATTGGAAATAACTTGGCCATGTCCTTGTACGGTTGTCTTAAAAATACAAATACTTAGATAATTTTTCTTTATTATTTTTCAGTAGTTTCCGTTATAATGAACAATTTCATTTCCAAATTAATTTGAAGTTAAATGTATATATAATAGGTAAATAAATAAATAAGCACGCATTGCCTGAGCACTCAGATGTTTCAGGGTACCAGACATACAACTCTTTTTCACCTCGATCCTCCATTTTGGCTTGGTGAGTGCTGGTTATATGTATAACTACAGGATACTCTAATGCAGTTTTATTAACGACACGAACAATCAGATTTTTTCCTCATAAAAATTTATTGAGGGACATGAAAGCATGCACCACCACTTGCCGAATATAATCGCTGTTGTGGCCAAGTGTTCAAGCACCGTTTCCCACCTCCTCAGTTTTTTAAAACTACGTTTTATGGGGGATGCCCCAAATCGGATTTATTTAAAACTGGTGGTAACCAAAGTTTCAGTGAGAAATATCAAGCCAAAATCTTACATCTGTACCACAAATAATTCAGTTTTATTCATATTTCAACAAAGTCTGTCTCTTCCAATAATACGTTACAAAATATAAAGTAATAAAACCATCAGCGACTTACATAAATGATGGATTGTTAATTATAATAACAATGGGGAGAGGATGCGCAAAAACCTAGACAGAGCAAAGCGAGAAGGCTATATGCTCGACAAAGATGAATTACAGAGAGAAATAGTGCCCCTATAAGATAATAATACTTTCTAATCGAAGCCAAATGTCTTCTCTCATCTGAGAAATACATGTTAGGGCAATATAGTATCTATTTATAGTACAGCGTGTAAGGTTACCTAATGAAACATCTGAATTAAGCAGCCTACTGCAATCCTGAAGTGAATTGGTATTGCAAGACAACCCGCGCATTGATCTGCTGTGCACTTTTTTTTCCTGGGGGTAAATGTAATCACGTGTTTCATAGTCGTCCAATCGCAGCCGGGGAAGCTTTCAGAAATAATTACCTGGCTTGATTGTTCTATGGGCAGATAAAAAAAAGTACACATGCACTCCATATAATAATCGGATGCATGTAAAAGAGACGGAAACAGCGCCATGTCGACTACGGGTCCCATAAGTAATTATTATGTGGATTCCTTGATCAACCATGAAAGCGAGGATGTTCTGGCGTCTCGTTTTCCGACTACTGCTCCGATGTCCTCCGGCTCACGCCCGACGCCTCTCGTGCCGGAGTGCGTGGATTATCCGTCGTGCAGCTTTGCCCCGAAACCACCAGTTTTCACTACCTCTTGGGCCCCTGGTCATTCACAGTCGTCGGTGGTTTACCACCCGTACACACACCAACCTCACTTAGGAACGGACTCGAGGTATGTCCGCTCGTGGCTAGAGCCTATTCCTGGTACTGTGTCCTTTCCAGGCTATGCAGCTAACAGCAGGCACTATGCGCTAAAGCCTGAAGCCTTTCAGGATCCCCGAACTACAGACTGTTTATCTTCAAACGGACGCACCTATTCGGATTATGTCTACTGTTCGGCGGTCGACATCAGGGACAAGCAGCAGAATGCATCTTCCCCCGAGTCTGAGATCGTTTCTTCCGGAAAGCACAAAGACGAGAAGGCTGAACTGGACCCAAGTAAGTTAAAAGCCATTCTTGTTTACAGCTGCATTTGAGACGCCTCGGGTTTATTGCGTTCGCTTGGTGGTTGGCTGTGTCCTCCGTCGTAAAACCAAGTTCTAAAGCCTTTCATCTGGCCCCTGCCGTTCTCGGCTGGCTCAAGTCTGCTTTTGGTGCTGTCCATAGAAGACAAACGCCGTAAGACAGGGCTGTAAAACGGGTAGCGGGTTATAAAACGGTCTCCTCGAAGGACAGGTCTGGAGAGGCAGTGAATTCTGAGCGAACACTGAATCTCAGTTAAAATTACAAGGTATAATTAGGTAACTGCGGATTTTATATGCGTTTTTATAACTACTAGATGTGTGGCCAGTGGGTAGTAGTGCTAACAGCGCCAGAATGGGTTATAGTAAACAGAGAATAAGAATGGGTTTTAACCACCCTTAAAATAATAGTTAGTATTACTACTGTGTGTGCTACTAGAAAATTATTTCTAAAGCTGGGCTACATTTGGACAGAATCACGCTTAATATAATGTCCTTTAGGAAATTAACTTGTATAGAATAACACGAGCTAAAGACCAGATTTTGTACGGTTATGAAGACATGGGATAATTTCCACAGAAATAAACCCATAAGACGTTCAGGAGACAACAAATGGAATGTAAAAGAGTCCATTAAGTGTAAAGTAGGACGTTTTCACTACAGACTTGAGCCACAAGGGGTATTAGGCTTTTTATGGTCCTATAAAGCGAATAGATCTATTCAAAACTTTACGACGCCAATTCTCACAGCTAGTAAGCAGTTTCAAAGCAAAAGACAGACTTTTGATGCTTTAAAATGTAAATATTAATGGACATAATGCTTTATTTTTCAAAATTACAGTAAAAAACTGTACCAGTCTGAATGATTTATAAATATTTTAAGCCACAGCAGGTTAGAAATGTTTGCTTATAAGGTTGTCTAATTTTTGCCATTTGTACTTTGTTTTGCAGATAATCCCGTGGCCAATTGGATCCACGCGCGCTCCACCAGAAAGAAGCGATGCCCTTACACAAAATATCAAACACTTGAACTCGAAAAGGAATTTTTATTCAATATGTATCTAACGAGAGACCGGCGATACGAGGTGGCCAGAGTGCTGAACCTGACGGAACGACAGGTCAAAATCTGGTTTCAGAACCGACGAATGAAGATGAAGAAAATGAACAAGGAAAAGAGCGACAGCAAAGAATAAAACGTCCAAAACTTTTACTGAATACAGACTGAAGGAAAGTTTAGAAATTTGTCTTAAGTCTTAATAGTTATCTCCTTCCTTGCAACAGGAACAGAAAACATCAAGACACAATGATAGTGCTCTTAATACGGTGTAATTATGATTTCTTGTGACTGCAATTTTACCAACCTTTGTTTGTATTAACACTATAAGTAATTGCACAACTCAGCCTATTTGGATTTAGATTACGATTCTTTATTTTACATTCTTTAAGAAATGCCCCCGGCGTAGAAGCAAGACAATACTTGAACTCCTCAACTTCTAAACTTCGTAATTTATAATTTTTACCTGAATGTTTCTCCGATGTGTGTTTTGATTATTTGTTAAAGGTGTAGAACTTCGATATTTTGTAACAAGTAACATAGTTTAAAACATTTGCGTCAATGTGATCTTGCTGTTTTTAATGTAATTGTTTGTGCATTTTCATTATTCATTTTCATAAAATTGTAAAAAAGTTCAATATGTATTGTAGATGCTTAAATATACTCTACTGCCATCCTATCAGCGTAATTTGTCCCATTTTCTGACTATCAGTGCTATAAAACGAATACATTTGGAGACATTTGGAGCTGGCTGAAGTGTAGCTTGAAGACAGATTTTGGCCTCCACGTAGCAATGTCCTCATCTGGAAAGAATCGAGGTTGGGCTCACTGGGAAAGTCATGCACGATGACAAGGCTACACTGTAAAGCGTTTGTCAACGTACATGTCAAAAGTTGCCCTTAAACATGGGCCTACAAATATACCAAACACACCGGAATGTGGTGTGCTGCATGCCCATGCCATGCACAAGCCATATATATGGTAAAGGATAATCCATAACACACTAAGCCACTAAGCCGCGTTATTATTTGTCCAAGACCTTGTTACGCAAGCTTTTTTTTTCCGGGCAAGAAGTTGAGCTTGGTGGATGGACCAGAACCGCTGTGGTTAAAGTTTTAGACTCTTTTAGAATTTAAACATAATAAGACAACAACAATAAAAAAACAACAACAACAACAACAACAGTCAAATAACGTCACCATCATCAACAAGAACAACAAGAACAAGAAAAAGAACAACAGCAACAACAACAACATTAACATCATCATCATCATCAACAACAACAACAGCAGCAGCAACAACAACAACAACAACAACAACAATAATAATAATAATAATAATAATTCACTTGATCATAATATTTGTTCACAGACTTTTACAAAACAATATCTAGGCAAGCATTTTTCTTCACACTTAAATCAAATAAAATTGCAGCAAAATGAAACAAACTGGAATAAATTATGAAATGTTGTTATTGAAAAAAAAAAACTTAGCTGATTTTCTCGAAAAATTTGCAGCACATTTATTATTGTTAAATGTTAGCATGAGCATCACATTTAACACCCTCTCTACCAGTGTGGATTATCTTATCTTACTACGGTTTTGGGAAACTTGGCCTTTCTTTACTATACACAGATTTCATATATAGACTTAATCTACATCAAACTGTAGAGAGTAGTGGTTCAGGCCTACTTAAGAAAAAATATTTTTTATGTGCAGTTTGAGAGGTTATTAACATTTAGTTATACACACCCTAATTGCTGATGTTTACTGTTTAATTAAACAGATTAATTTGACTATATCATGAAATTTAGACAAAGGTACCTTGCATTTTCTCTCTGTATGCATAGATATGTATACATCTAGGTGTGAATTTAGGTAAAATAATTTGATATGTCTGGCTTTGGTTTCCTGTGCTCAGCTGAAATTGGCTTTTTGTGGCTCTTAACAATGCGAACAGGATGCCGAGATTTCAAAGCCCAGTCAGCCGCATTTCCGCACAGGACAAAAAAAATGCTAGTTTTACAGCCCTTTTGGAGTTTGCGTTGTTTGTCGCAGATGCAGACCAACAAAGAAAACCTGGCTAACTGGCTAGACGTCTGGGCTAAATTACTTTATGGCTTTGTGAGCTGGTGGAGGTGCCGTTCACAGAAAAACCAATTCACTCAGTATGCTGGACTAAGACAACTGAATTTCGCCAAAAGTTCAGGACAACTGCAGAGAACTGAAACAAAACAGCATGATTTTATTTTTACTTTAAGGTACGTGTGAAACTGCTCGGTGCACAGACTCGTTAATTTGCCAGTGTAACCGTAATATAACTTCAGATACCTAATGCCACAGATTAACTGCCTTTTTTTATTTACGATTGCAATTCAAGCGAGGCTTATTTTAAGTAGCACTCAGCGAGCGAGAGAATCAGATAGATTCAATCTACCATGTTTTATGATAGTGTTTGTCTGGCATTTGCCTCACGTTGAATTTACCGATTATTTAAAAAAATTAAGTAAATATAACGCTAGATGGCGATGTTGCCTCACAGTTTGGGTGGATTGAGACAACGTGAGCTGGGAAAACTGGTAAAAAGAATGGAAGCTTCCACTATTAATCACCCGTTCGTATAAACCAGTGGTAAATTGTCAACAATCTGATGTGTTAAACCGTCATCCATTTGATCACTGTCCTAAATGTTTTTTTTTTCTGAGTTTCTTTTTTTTTTTTTGAGAATTCTTTATGTCCTTTTATTTATTTTTTATTTTTTTCAATTTTCGTGGCCTTATCTGCTTTCCAGATTTTCTGCTTGTGCTTTCTAAAGACCGGTCTGAACATTATTGTACACTGTGGCCTATGATGTAATATAATATAATATAATATAATATAATATAATATAATATAATATAATATAATATAATATAATATAATATAATATAATATAATATAATATAATATAATATAATAAGTATTAGTATTAACACGTTCTTATTGTTTTAATAAAATTATGTATGGTTGTGTGAATATTTCAGTATCCTAAAGAGTATAGCTAATGCACCACTGGGCCTGCAGCAGTTAAACCATTCCACCGAAACAAAGACAAACTGGAGCAAATAATCTGCATCTTTATACACTGAAAGAAGTCTATAAATTCAGAGTATGGGCCTCTCATATTTAACGACTAAGTGTAAAAATTGTCAGTAACGCTACAAAACCACATGCTCATATTTTGGAGAGGCCCTACAACCAGTGGAACAAAACAATGGATTAATGTGTCTCCTAAACAGCTAAAGTAGTTTTTGCAAATTTTACTGACACTGGACTGGATATTTACAGCATTTTAGTAAGGTTTACGAGGGTACGAATGACCTTCTGTATCAATGCAAATTTTGTGTGTGTGAGACCGGAGTCGCAAGAATACAGAATAATAGTAACAATAGTAATGCAATAGCAGAACCAAGTAACAGCATCACCTTTTCATTATTACAGATCCAGCATTAAATTTCCATCTGTCACTACAATTATAGCACCATCACTACTAATAATCTAACACGAATAATAATAATAATAATAATAATAATAATAATATTGGTAGTAGTAGTAGTAGTAGTAGTAGCATTGTAGTGACAGATGGAAATTTAATGCTGGAGGTAAAATAATGGAAAGGTAATGCTGTTACTTGGTTCTTCTTAAGTCGTTAACTGTGTTATTTCCGTTTATATGTACTAAGGTCTTTAAACGTACTGCTGCGCAGCTCATGCTCTGTGAGATATATGACATAGACCCATTCTGCAACTTAACAATTATTATTTTTATTTTTGAAAAAATGAGTTGTTTACTAAATGACTAGTCCTTACCAATCCTTTATAGCTACACTCTTCGCAAAACTTTTCATCTTGTGTTATATTCAATGCCATGCCAAAGCATGTAGTCAATTGGTTATTATAGCTGTGGAAATATGCCTACTGAATTATATAAGGAACCATATGTAATTAGGGACAGGGAGAGAAATGCAACGATAATGTGCCTTTTCGAATATAAATCTGTAAATCAAATTTGCCAGCACGTTCTTTTGTTTTAAAATTCAGGCAGTGCAATATCTGAACCCACTCAGATAGTGTGTTCGCACATGGGGCAAAAATCTCAAACATTTAAATTGAATTTTAATTTTTAAATCGGTCAAAGATTTCCCCTCCCTTCAAGGTAGACGTCTGTAGACGCTTTGGAAAGACGAAGCTGTAAAGGGTGGGGTGGTGGGGGAAAGAGTTAGAGGGGGGCTCATTGTAGTGGGGGTGGCTGAGTAGGAAGCTAAAAAAAAAAGTAAGCGCTTGTGACTGACCCGGCGGAGCTAGCCAGCTTTAACCTTAACACACATCCACCCTACACGCCAGGATTTGAGTCTGCAAAAGGGAAAAGGTTGGCGATAGGAAGAGAGAGAGAGAAAGAGTCGAATAGAGGGGAGCTGGAAGTGGAGGCTGCCTCAAATTGTCCGAAGGGGCAGCATTTCTCCATCTAGTTCCGGTTGCTCTGTCTACTACCCTGCATGCTGTTTGGAACAGCAACAATAGGTTACCAACATTTAATCCGGAGGAATATACTTCCACCAGACTGACTGATCTTATTTAATGCGAGATAAACATGAGTTCCTATTTTGTTAATCCTCTTTTTTCCAAGTACAAAGGTGGCGAGACGTTAGAGCCGACTTATTACGACTGTCGGTTCCCACAGAGCGTTGCACGAAGCCACACGCTCGTGTACGGACATGGAGCAGCTGCGCCGGGCTTTCAGCACCCGTCACATCACGTACAGGACTTTTTCCATCACGGCACCACAGGTATCTCTAATCCCGGGTATCAGCAGAACCCCTGCGCTCTGGCGTGTCATGGAGACGCGACGAAATTTTATGGATACGAAGCTCTTCCGAGGCAATCGCTTTATGGTGCCCAGCAAGAGGCGAGTCTAGCGCAATACCCAGACTGTAAATCGTCTAATAGCTCTAACCCTGGAGAAGGACAAGGCCACTTAAATCAAAATACCTCTCCCAGCCTCATGTTCCCATGGATGCGACCTCACGGTTTGGACACTTTTTTAAAAAAATTATTTAGAATTATTCTCCACAATCAGCCATGTTTGCATGTCTCTCTGTGAGCGCGTTTGTTTCTGTGCTAAAGCTCTACTCCGTTATGCATGCTATATAGTTTAGCAGCGCCAAGAGCAAATACATCCACATTTCTTGTCCTTAACATAATTTGTAAACAGAGCTCGGTAGGCGAATCGGTGTTACATACAAAGAAATTTTAACTTTCTAAGGTACTGTCAGTAAACCGAAGGGACGTTTAATAACAAGGCCAGCATGCACAGTCCAAACACAGACAGGTTAAAGAGATCCATGCTCAGATTTTGTCGTTAAATTAGGACAGGTTTGCATTAATCACGTGAAGAAAGCTGAATATATTGTTTTTATTATTTATTATTTTTATTTGTCTGAGTTGGTCAGGAGACACTTCTTACTGTTTGTTGCCGACGAAATAATGGTGACATTTTCAGCAGTTGCATAAAAAAACAGAGGCAATGATTTGTATTCTCCCAATACACTGAATATTATGTATCATCTTTAAAGGGCTGTGAAAGCTATAAGTTACCAATCTCTCTCTCTCTCTCTCTCACTCTCTCTCTCTCTCTCTCTCTCTCTCTCTGTGTGTGTGTGTGTGTGCGTGTGAGTGAGATACCTAGCTAAACCTGCTGTCAAGGGTCAAGGTTTAGTCTACAAGTTTGCATTTCAGTCTAAGTCTAAATTTATTAGCTAGCGTTTATATTTCCAGCATTCGTGAGATTTACAAACTCAATATAACACAATCACATCAGATTTTCTCGTGAGAAACAGCACTGATCACAGTACTTAATAAGTCTCCTTCTGTATTGGTAAACATCTCTACCGTTGCCTACTGTAATTCCCAGTATGTACACTGAAAGTCCACCAAGTATTCGTCCATAACACGGTGATTTGATGCTGTCCCTTAGGCCTGTATCGCACAGGTGAATCGTATGTAATTTGCGAGCGTGTGTGTCTTAGTGTGTGTGTGTGTGTGTGAGAGAGAGAGAGAGAGAGAGAGAGGTATGCTTCCATTAATATAAACTTTGTTTATATTAATTGTGATACCCGCCGTTCATAGCAGCACAGTGGGAATAGTGAATAGCTTGAACTTTCCGTTCATTAATGCAATCAAATGATACATTTTCCCATTTCACCCCAAAGCTCCTGGGAGACGCAATGGGAGGCAGACATATAGTCGCTACCAGACTCTGGAGCTGGAGAAGGAGTTCCTCTTCAATCCGTACCTTACACGCAAGCGGCGGATTGAAGTGTCCCACGCGTTGAGCTTGACTGAACGGCAGGTGAAGATCTGGTTCCAAAACCGCCGAATGAAGTGGAAAAAGGAGAACAACAAAGACAAGTTTCCGGGTCAGAGAGGGGAGGCCGACGCCGAAGCCGACGAAGAGGGCAATGAGAACGGCGAGGCGGAAGAAACCGAAGACAAGGAAACGGAAGAGAAAGAAGAAAGCAAGGACTGATTTTATGGTCTTTTTATGGTTATATGGCGGACAGAAAGAGAAGACATTTCGGGGATAGCTGATGAAAGAGAAGACGCGCCAAACAGTTGGGTCAAAAGTGAGAAAAAAAATCCACAGACGTCAGTCTCTACATAAAAGCACTAAAATAGCTCTTCTAAAAAGTTATAATTAGAGAAAAAAGATAAAATTATGTATTGCCTAACTGCACCGCTGTGAAATAGGTTACATATGTAGGTTACCAATATGCATCAACCCATTCTTAAATTTTGTGATCTTAAAAGCATTATACCTCGATAATGGAGTCGCTTGTATTTCATACTTGGAAGAAGTTTCGAAAAATACCATAATATTAAGATAAGTCACGAGTAACAATAAATCAATATCAAGACTTTGTGAAATACTAGCATTTGAATGTTTACAGAGGTTGTAAACTCTCGTGTTGGTGTTGTATATAGAATTCGTCACAGTATTCTGGCATCATTGATATCAACTTGACAGAAGGATCCAATATAATTCCAATATCCAATATGCCAAAAAAAAAAAAAAAAAAAAAAAAAGAATCCTCGGAAAATGACAATGTTGCAGTAGCACCGTTTTAATGAAAATGACATTGACAAGTGTCGTAATGTGTATTCTGAATTTTACATGAATTAGTACTTGTAGTTTATTATCAAGCTTTGTGATGACGAATGGGCAAGATTGCTTTTTGTAATGTTTTAGTTATTTTATGGGGATCACTAGAGATTGCAATCGTTTGAAAAATCTCGATAAAAGCTACCTAATCATGGGGAATTTGCAATATAGATTTCTACCTAAAGACTTAGTAAAATGTTGCTTTGTAGTATGTTGAAACCTAAGTTATATTATTTACAAACTGAACACTTATGTTGTTCGAGCATTTAAGTCTTCAGAAGACTTAAGTAGCTCAGAGCCAAGCTAACAATTTCATGAAATTGTACTACGCCACTACCTAATTAGACAAAGCTTTGCCTATATAAAATGGTTAGTTTCTCCATATCAGAGAGCAGCTTTGTTTAATAAAATAGTAATAACAGATTTCCCCCAACAACTTAAACTGCCTACAGAGAACGCATATTTGTGCGTAAAGTACCGTACTTGCTACAATTACTACACTACTTTGTTAAAGGAAATGTTGTTACTTTATCGTGCTGGTGTTATAGCGTAGATTTGAAATTGCACTGAGTGTAACCTCCATGTACGTCTTGTAATATCTTACTGTTACAATATGCTCGTTTTAACTGTTCCTCATGTGAATATAGACAGAAATATGTGTGTACATGCCACTGTTATTGACATCATCAGAAGAATAAACATGATGGCACATTCTCCTGCTTTTTTGTTTATTACTGAAGTTTCACTTTCAGTTTTCTTATCATGGTTGTACATTTAGGTTCGCCCAATGTAAACTATCTTCTTTCGATTAGTGGTAGTAGAATAGTAGAAATGTTTAAGGGGATTTCTGAGATATGATGGGATTTTATATTCATATATCCATGAACCTATCAGGGAGAATCAGTCTATGCTATTGTCTATTTTAATTTTAAGTAAGAAAAATATAAGAAACTCCAATTCAAGGACTATCAAGACACGTCAGCCATTACATTTCAGTTGATTTCTTTGAAAAAGAACACCACATTTCTAACTAAATCGATTTAACCATGCATATTGCTGCACTTTGATATGGGGCATAATACAGTTTTCCATATTTTCAGTATAGATACAGGTATCAATGAATAGTAAAAATTAATTATAAAAACGAGTTGTTTTTTTTCTTACCTTAAAGTTTCTCGACTTAAAAAGGTCAACGTCAAAAATGAGCTTTCAGCATTCTGGCCAACTTATCCATAGTCTTATATGTTGGACACCGCCATTATAACCAGAAATACTGACAGAAGTAGGTCAGGACGCTTCAAATGGTGTTATTCATTTAAAGGGGGAAGTTATATAATGTCTATCAGCAAGCCCTTGAATAAAGGTGCATTTCTGTGAAGTGTTATTTCAAAAACTGCAATTATGCTGTTATGCTAATGTATATTTCCATGAATTTCCAAAAAAAAATAATAATAAAAATAAAAATCTTACAAGGTATAGTAGTTAAAGTTTCCTCACTAACTCTATTAAAAAATACTTACCTAATTATTTGAGCATTATTTTAACAAAACATATTAATAAACCTGACAGTTGAAGTGCTACAGTTGTTCCATCCATATTGTTTTTTATGCTATTATAGATTGTTTCTGCGTGTGATATCAGTGACTGCGTATAAACACTTACATATACATATTCACATGCATATAAAGATATATATTCATGTACTGAGTCGACTACATTCACGTGTACATGAATCGTGTACATGTACACGATTCATGTACACGATTCATGTACATTCACGTGTACATGAATCGTGTACATACTAGTACGTGTACATTAGCCATGATTTATTCAGAATCAGGTTGAGAGAAAAACTGGAGAAGTTCTATGAAATTTCAACATTCGCCTCGAAAAATATTGCTGCCATTTGACCGAGCACCTTTTTAACGAGTTAATGCTCTGCGTAGTGTTAACCTTAAATATAAATAGTCTAAAAAAAGTCTTAAATAATCTTTTTCACTTCCTGTTATAATTATCTCAAACGTTATCCAAATAAAACATCATATTCTTAATCCACCAACATCCATTACGTCTTGTAACGAATTAAAATTGTAGCAGGTGTTGACTTGCGCCCTGGAGGTTATTAAGATAGAACAAAGACTACAGTATTATGAGAGTCATTTTCATTGGTATTTTTGTTATATACTCTGGAAAATGATTAATCTTTCTAAGAAATTCAGATTTGATTTATATATTTTTTATTATTCGTATATATGTAATAATAGGGTCAATATTTAAGATACATATTTAAAAATTAATTAAATAAACCTGCTCAAAATGCTTATGGAATTATTAAGGAAATAATCCTGAGATCATAGAAAATTTTCACTGCACAACTGATCATCATTTGATCTTTAAACATAAACACTTAAGTAGGATATAGTTTTGAACACTATACTGGGGATACTTTGGGTTCTATGTGTGGTTTATTAGCTCGTAAGTGTGGTAAGTGGCCCGTAAGCTCGTAAGATCTTTTAACTCCTAGTAACGACAGCTAATAAAAATAGATTCGTTGCTAATAAATGTAGCCATAATTGCACTAAGCATACATTTAAAAAGCTACGGATTGGAGAACCGACAAACTTTTAGAAGAAGTTCTCGCTTATATGAAATATCTTATTAAGTCTGATGATTATTGAATTTATCGAATATCGAATTGAATGTTATTAGTTGGCATAATTTGGTAATTACTGTCCTGCAAACCATGGGAAATGTTTAAGCCAAATAACAAATCCAACTTAGAGAAACAAAAAAATCGAATAAACCCATAGTTTAAAAAGGATTTTACTCAATAACAGATATGCGCCCTTAGGCAAACTATGAATTTGTTAGAGAAGAAAAACCTCTAATTAACTCTAATTTCCTACCTCTGTTGTATGAAGAAACTTTTTTCTTTATCGGTGAATGTATTTTAAAGCTAGTTCAGTGAAAATTCCCTAGCAAGCTCAGAACTGACCAAGTCCCCAGTGACGATTGTCCATCCGTCTGGCCATTGTAGTACATTCCAAATCAGGACTTTACTACACCTGCAGTAAACTTTATTGGTGGTGTAAACCCGACAGTTCGCATCCGGGCAGACGTTTTTCCCTTTTGATTTCTGTGTAGCAAGACGTGCTAGAACAAGAGACAAGGAACACAGCATGGACGTGGAACTGCTTGCTTGAATGTATGTATAAAATATTTCTGCACTTATACTAGTCTGATGTTTCAAAAAAAGAGAGAAATAGAATGCTCAAGTAATTCCTGGTGGCGTTCCGCAGTGAATAAAAAGCCCATTAAATAATCCGCTAAGGAAGGTTATTATTACGGAGTCTGTGTTTGTAATTTTGCGACTGTGGCCTACTAAGAAATATGTTTTGCAACCTAGTGCTGATTGCCAGTTACCTATTTGCCGTCGAGTAAATGCTCTTGTTTAAACAAGCTGCACAACATTTAGAATTAGAACATAGAAATATTTAATTTAATAGAAAATAATCGTCCATAGATGTATATATGTATTTTAGAATAAAGAAAGACAGAATAAAGGCAGGACAAAAAAGAAGGAAGGAAGGAAGAAAATAAGTGCGGCTTTCAAAAATAATAATATTAACAATTAATGTACAGACAATATGTGTAGTATTATGTGAGGTAAAACTGACTGATAACATCAGTGAGATTTGTATTTTGGCAAAATAACAAAGATAATCTTTGAAATGCATATATATTTTGATGCTCGTGCTTTGTTTAGAAATAATAGTCATTTTATGTCCATTTTATACAGGCTACATTTGATATTTTAAGCACAGAACAGACTTATGTATTTTACAAATTGATTTTTTGCTATTTTGTCCCATGTTTCTATTTATTACTAGATATATACAGACTCTATGCTCTCTTCTATGTTGTGTGCATTTAAACCAAATAACTATTAAAGCCCTCGGTAGTAGGAGTGACTATGGTGTTTTGGGGTCTGACGCAGGTTCATGTTTTTCTCTGTTTCAGTTGTCATTAGGACTATATTAGATGCAAATTCTGCCATTATTACTTTGACAACGCCACATAATAATGTATAGAAAGACATAGTAAATATAATTTACATGTGCTTTAATGACTTTTGTTAGTCAGGAGCTTGATGTGTTAGGGAAAAAAAAGGCTAAAACAAATATAGGGTGAGTTAATTGTTTATTTATAGAAGACATTTTATGCATAGGGCTTTATGATTTTAGGCTTTACATTCCTTGGCTTATATTGCCTCTAATAGCTGGAGTATTATTATTATTATTATTATTATTATTATTATTATTAACCATCGTCAATGTTTTGCAAAGCAACACAGTAACTGTTAGCTGTTGTTGATGTTGTTGTTGTTGTTGCTGTCGTTGTTGTTGTTGTTGTTGTTGTTGTTGCTGAGATTGTTGTTGTGAAGCGTTATATACAATTAATGTATTGTCCTTAATTTTATTTTATTTTATTTGCGTTTTATTGCTTTATTCCCTCATCCTGCTGTCTACATTAATTCCCACATTAACTCCCCAATAAGAAAACACAAAAAGTTTTATTCAGATCATACCAGTAGTTTTACTGAGCACTTCTACTGAGCACTGCTATAATAAAAGAAGGGGAGAGAGAAATACATAGAGAAAAAAACAACACATTCCTAGTTGTTTAGAGGGGGATTTACAGCTAAGTAATAAAAGTTTACGACTGAATCCAGGCGATCATTGGTTGCGACGGACCACGTGGTCCTCACTCTATGAACATGAACTTTACGTTCTTGTCTCCTCTTTGGATCTCCCCATCTATCGACTGAAGAGCCTGCGTTGCTGTTGAAATGATCTTAACATCCGACTTTTTCTTTCATTTTCGGCCTTTTCGACGTGCGGCAGATGGATTTTAAAGCACAGAATCTTCCGTCTCGACTGCCTCGTCGGCAGTAATGACTGTAGCCTACAGAAGTCGCCGCCTCCTCTAGCCTTCGTTCTGCCTGCCTGTGTTATCCCCAAGAGGGGAAGCGACAGCACGGGTGACTGAAGTGTGTGTGCTCGTGTGTGTGGTTTAGGAATGGGGGTGTAAATACCACCGTCTGTCCTTTACAAGACATTTCCCCTCCTGCCTCGATCAGTTATATCGAGTCTGGCAGGGGAAAGATCACATCCGTGTCCTGCTGAGCCACCGAGCGTCATGAGAACAGAAGGAAGAGTGCGGGTAAGTAAACCCTTCAACTCTGCTTATGAGCTTCTGGAAAGGGTCTATGTCAATAACACGGTGATCGGATAGTGTGCACGCGATTTTCCGTAGCTGAGCGGAGCTTGGTTATGCGTAAGAATATCGTGGAAATCTCGTTTGGCGTAGTCTAGCCTACTGTTTGGCAGATTCTCGTATACCTTTGCTATGGAGGTCGCTTGGTTTTGTCTGATACAGTATCTAGATCCGCTATAGTTATTAAGCGTCTAAGATGGCACGTCTGTACTTACGGGTGTGGTTTAAGGAAATGGAGATGATATTTAAATTGCTCAGTTGGGGTTTTAGTGGGTCTCATTAATATGAAGAGGAGCAGTTTGATAATTCTGTTTGTTTAATTCATTAATGTTTTGTATTTCTTCTATTGTGAAGTGCTGTACTGAGGGAGGTTAATATAATGGGGTTTGTGTGAATATAAAAACATAATATACTGGGGATTGGACGAATGTAAAAACATATAATGGGGTTTGTTTGGATATCTGAAAATCTGAAAAAATTACATTGTGGGCTAATGTTTTTCAGGATCTGAATTAATCTGAATTTAATAACTCTAAAATAGACTATAAAATAATTATGAGAAAGTGTGTGTGTGTGTGTGCCTGTGTGTGCGTGTGCGTGCGTGCCTGCGTTTTGTTCCACCCCATACCCACAAACACAAACAAACAACTCTGCACTCATATCACGTAGTCAAAGGCTATATCTGACTCATTATTTTACTCATGATTTTATTCGTTCGTTTGCTCACTTTAGTTAGAGATATAGCTTAACGTGCACATTATAATAGGTGTAGTTATACTGTAAATGTGTGAGTGAGATAAAGTGACAGTCGTAGCCTGTGATTACGTGACATGACTGTGTGTATGGACGGCATCAGTGCAGAGCTACTTACCTGTCTAGCCTTCTGCAGGTTGTAATTTGTTTGTTGTTATATAAAAATCTTTTATCAAACACAGAATTTTTGGTGAAAGAATGTTTAATTACTTTCCTTTGTGGCTGTGTCATTTTGATTTTATTGCTGTTATTGCTGAGCCCACGCACACGCACACACACACACACACAAACACACAGATAGAGAGAGAGAGAGAGTGTGTTGCGTCTCCAAACAACGTCATTCCATGAGAATTAAATCAACCAATACTGCCACCTTGTGCCCAGTCTACATAGAAGGCCATTGGAGGGAGCAACAGATGTTCAGGATATGCCACTGACGTCTCAGTTATAAATATAAAGCTGGGTCTTCTCTTTCATGAGGAATAGGAAATCACTGGGGTATCTGTAGTATGTCGGAGTATGTAAATCATATGTGAACATGTACAAAAAAAGTCATTAAACCATGTACAGTTTGGTCAGTTTGTTTATTTATTATTTAATGACAGAAGTCAAGCTCGTATCTTTTACACGCAACGCAATATATGTCTGCGAGACAGTTGCATTTAGTTATATTTGCAGTTTCCTGTAGCAAAAAAAAAAAAGAAAGAAAAAAAGTATTGCATGTTGTATTGCACCAAAATATGCACTGATGGTTTTTACGAATTTTTATTGTTGTAAATTTTGCTGCACATTTTAAGGCAGACTCTCATCATGTCATCTGTGAAATCACCTGGGTTCCCATCTAAAAGGAAGACAAAAAAAAGATAAACAGTTATACAGCCACGTGGTTAGTAGATTGAGATCAGCTTTTTGATACAAGAGAAATTAATGATACATTTAAATACTGTTGTATTATTATACATACAAATATTATTTGGTCACACTGGCTACGTATTTATGTTAGGATAACCATTGTTAACTAGTGTTCAAAAATATTTATCGTAACTGATCACTGTCAGTGTGTGTGTGTGTGTGTGTGTGTGTGTGTGTGTGTTTTAGGCCCTTCTTTGGAAGATCCAAATGTACTTCTAATGACAGAAATATATAATTTTAAGATTAACGTTAGGGTTAGCATTTTTTGCATTATTTGGCTACAGTGATGTAGTGTCACCTTACAAAGATAGTAAAACTAATTTTTTTTGCATGACATAGTGTCTGTTTTCAGAATAATAATCCGTGTTGTTTTCCAATGTAACTTGTTTGTCTGTGGACATAATAAGATAACTTCATGAAACTGTAAAACTGAATAGAATTAAACTATTATTAGAATAAACAGAGCCAATGTGACGCCCAAACCACACAAAAGTTGAGCATATTTGTTTAAGTTGCTTTCAATGTCAAACAGATTTAGTGTAATTGCACAATATAACCAAGCGTGCATGACTATAAGCCGTTAGTTCACCTGAGTGCACTGTTATAACTGTAATAACTGACGTTATAGATAGATCAGTTGACAAGATGTCAGCAAATGCTGGGAAAGTTGAGCCTGGAACAGCGACTTAGGGGATTTGAGTGTTTGAGTTTTCTGTAGCAAAAATCTATTACATGTTAAGAGGCCAATGAAAATATTCATAAGCAGACGTGCAATATGTGCTGAGCAGGCTGTCTGGAAGCCTTTCTATCTTTCCGTTTTTGCAGCTGAAAGCCTTTTGCTCTTGTCACAGTTGTTCTTGCAGGCATCAAGATAAAGTTTTGGTGAAACATTCCAGCACTTCTCAGTGACCAGGTTTTGTCAAGTCAATATAATACAGGCCAAACGGACACTGCGTTTATTGCCGCTTGCAACGGCGAAACACAACCATGTGATTTGTCTTAAGGGCTGCAATAAAACACTTAAGCTGTTTCTTTCCCCCGAGTCGCATACCAACAACTTACTGAGTCCGCCGTGTTTTGCTCGTTATTTTTAAAATAGACAATATTAAATACACACGTAATCAAAAGGTCTCTTTTCAAAGCAATTGAGAGTCATGCTGTCGAACATCAAAGACCCATAACTTGCGTAGACTCGTGAAACTACTTTGATCTTTTTTCTTTGTCCAGATGTGGGTATAAGAATCAGGCTTCTGTGGTAAAAACCCAGCCTTAATATAATAAGGAACAAACGGTACACAGGCAAACACTGTAATGTGTACGCGATCTCTTATTCTTAAAATTCTGATTTATTGAGGAATAACTGTTATAATTTTCTCTGTGTGTTATTGTGTAATTGACGTGCTATACACCACAGAAAAAGTAATGCCTATTTATCGTATTTCTGATTCTCTCATAACCGCGCATATTCTGCACAGAATGTAACGTTTTCACTTTATTTAATTTAATATTGGTTAAATACAGAGCGCGGAATTAAAACATGACAGTTCTAAGAAGCTAAAGTAAATAATTATAATACATTAAAATATGTTTATATCCAATTAATCTTAGAAAAATAATAATACAATATAAATACAAATTATGTACAGTCATAATAAAATCCCAATTATTATTTTGCATTTGATAGATAGATAGATAGATAGATAGATAGATAGATAAATCATTATTAGTAGATTATTGATATAACAAGTTATACTATATTACTAGGTATTAAACTATGTATATATATATATATATATATATATATATATATATATATATATATATATATATATATATATATATAGTTTAATAGTTTTATAGTTTTATAGTTTTATATTTGAAGCAATTCTTTAGTTGCAAATTAAATATGGTTAATATGGGCAATATGAAGAATTTGATATCCAGCTCTGAGATTTTTTTTTTATTGTTGTCTTTTGTTTAGAGCTACTCTATAAAATATTGTTTTAGTAATGTTTATGAATGAAATTACTTCAATTAATAAGCAATTTCCATAGCTTTCTCGTTTCGATGTACTTTTCATTTACAATTAGAGACTAAACTCTACTGCTCTGTCAGTCTAATGTCGTGCGCACCTCTTTCAGAGCCACTGTTTTTGGCTTCACACTTTCCGTCATGCGGACTGCATTAAGGTCATTTGCTCTCCACCACTCACTTATTTCAAAACGTGCCTGTTCTAGTTTTGATCGAATGGGCTTTTACTGGTCATTCAAAATGTAAAACCGTATTTGCAAAAATCAGGTTACTGTCTTCTGGAATTTTATGTAAGCACCCGGTTTGTTGTACGGGTATATGCGTTTGGGCTTAACTGTACATGCACAGTAAATGTCAGGTTATGTTGACTGGAGAAAAAGACCGCTCTAATCTTGGATAATCTGCTTTCCAAACTATTTTATTATCGCGAAGTCTATTCCACATCATTTGTAGATAAATGCGGTGTACAAGCGATATTCTCCCCAGAGTGTTGAGACGGTAATTGCTTTAGTGCTGGAAGTCCTCAGTTGGTTTTTGACTTTTATGGCACCAAGGCGCGTTTGACGCATTCTTTTGTAAGATGCCCCCTCCCCCGCCTTCCTCTTGTCCCTTTAGTAGCAAAAAAAATTCAATGCAATACAAATGGCGAAAGGAAATGCACAGACGGTTCCCTTTCATAACCAAGAAAGTTAGAGGAAACGAAAAGAAAACAAATATTTAAGAGACATACACACCAGAATAAAACATCCCCTCTCTTTTACATTTAAGCTTGTTGACTGACCAACCATAAATGAACATATGTGATAATATATTCTTTATTTTGACGGCTCTAAAATGTAATTCACTGTATTATTAGATTGAAATTCAAGACGTCATAAAGGTCCAAATAAACACATCTGCTGCTACACATGTGGTCTTAAGCAATGTTAAGCAAAATACATATATAGCCATCATCAAGCAAGGAATATTAACATTTACATTTTTTACTTACATTTGTAACAAAGACGCAGTAGAGTTTTAAACGTAATGCGAAATTCTCAGAGATTTTTCACTTGTATCATAAAGACAAACTGAGAGAAGTTACATTATAATTCAGCGTTTTGGTTTAAACAAAAGTATTAAGCCTATCAGCCTTTAAGTGTCATGCCAATGAAGATATTTTACCCCGAGTTGTAAACGCTGTTAATCGTGCGGCTAATTCAATATGGCACGTTCTGGTCCAATTTAGCACACATAAAATTTACATATTTCCATAATCACACTCACTGCACAAGTTGTTTGTCTGTTTCCCTGACTTACACTATTCATTGGTGCATTGATTATAATATATGTAGGTCATATCACCATTTTTATCGAAGAGAGACGAGAGTGAGCAAGCGAGGGGGCACGAGCGAGCGAGAGAGAAAGAGAGAGAGAGAGAGAGAGAGAGAGAGAGAGAGAGAGAGAGACTGTTTTCCTTAAACATTATCAACTGAAACCAGTGGGATATGAAGCTACAAGCTACATATTCCTCTGTATACAGCGCTCTCAATTGGTGGAAACTAGTCAGGTGACGTTGTCATATTGTCTTTCCTTGAGCCAAGCCTTGGCTATAACACTGGGGTTGCGCGTCTTAACCGGAGTCTAGAAATTAAAATTATTGAAATCCTACTGAACTAAAAAAGAGTTTGCAAAGCAGGAAGGGGACACGCGCGCGAGTGTATGGGAGAGGAACATAGACACTTAGGCGCACAGTGAAGAAACGTGAGAGACTGAGCAAGGGGTATTAAGAAGGGAGGCAGAGTTGATGAGAGGGCGATAGGGGAAGGCATGAATTCGTATTTCGCGAACCCGTCACTATCTTGTCATTTATCCGGTGGCCAAGAGGTTTTGCCTAACATGCCACTAAACACGACCACGTATGATCCTGTCAGACATTTCTCGTCTTACGGCTCCACTGTGACCCAGAACCGGATTTACGCGTCCCCTTTCTATTCGCCACAAGACAACGTTGTGTTCGGGTCAAGCCGGGGACCGTACGAGTACGGATCTAATGTGTTCCTCCAAGACAAGGAAGTGCTTCCCAGCTGCAGGCAAACTAGCATGGGAATCAACGCTCAGAGCCACGTAGCTCAGGAGTACAGCCTGGAACACGGTCGAGGCGTTGCGCAGGAGCAAAAAGGGAACCAGATCCAGATCTACCCGTGGATGCAGCGCATGAACTCGCACAGCGGTGAGTTTTACGCTCCGGCCAGCTATTTTACTCTGGTGGAGTGACTCAGTTTTACGATATGCCATAGTAACAGCGCTCCTAGATTTTATGACCCCATAAAGCACAACTAAATCGTCAGATTATAAAAGGCCCCTTTTAAAAGAGGCAATTCCCATTTGGCCAAACTTTACTCTAACGCAATGGGGGTAAAAAAACCTTGCCACCTTCTGTTATTCTACAGAGGAATTAACGTTTTAAGAAGTTGTATCTATTGATGACTTCTATCTATTACTATATTAGTGTACTATTTAACTGTTATGGGAAGCAAACTTCAGTAAATAACATAAACCTGAGGAGAATAAAATGTTTCTCATATAATGCAATGGTGCAGAGGCAGTAGTCTGTAATACTTTATTGTGTCAAATCTATTTTAAAATTTAAAACTTTTTAATGACGAATTACAATAACTAAATTACAAACTGCTACGTCACATTTGCAATTAATTTCTTAATATTTTTTGTTCCACTTTTTTTTTTTTTTTTTTTTTTTAAATAAACAGGAGTTGGGTACGGCTCTGACAGAAGGAGAGGTCGACAGATTTACTCCCGATACCAAACCCTGGAGCTAGAAAAGGAGTTCCACTTCAATCGCTACTTGACCAGACGCAGACGGATAGAGATTGCCAATGCTCTTTGTTTAACAGAGCGCCAAATTAAAATTTGGTTCCAGAACCGCCGCATGAAGTGGAAGAAAGAGACCAACCTGACTTCGACTGTAACTGGGACAGATTCGACTGGTGCTGCCCAGGGGGAAGAAAAACAGAGCAATCAGGAGGAGACAGAAGAAGTTAAAAACAAAGACTAATAGATTTGTTTTTATTTGTAAACGCCTGTTAAACTGCAACGTAACTACCTATAAACTCTCAGAAATGCAATTATAACTGCATGGACTGTGTATTCTGCTATACCTTCACACTCATTTCCTGATCATTATCACACAAATACGTGCAGAGAGAGAGAGAGAGAGAGAGAAAGAGAGAGAGAGGTGGTATGCAGAATTATGCTAATCACTCTTTGTATTAAGAATATGTTTTGCCTCATTTTAGGCAGTTTAGATGCAATATCACAGACGCTGTTGTTCGGCAACCAGTCTTAATAGTATAGTGTTCTTTATGCTTGTAAATAGTTACTCTATGAAACAAACTGTAAACTAATTGGGTCAATGGGCTTTCTCGTTGAGTTTGCAAACAAAGTACCATTACCATTCCAAATGTGAAGGAAGTGTAGTCTATGCACATGTGTTACTTTGTTCTCGTTCAATTAGCACCAACACTGGTGGGATGATCCATGCTACCTACGTTCTTATGGATTTTAATAACTTCATCCCGTCAGTGCGTGGATGTACAAAACGCCGCTGTACTGGCTAAATATTTACTGTTCAGCTAATTTCATACCAATTCAACACACACTTATAGTCATGCTTATAAAGTTGTCTTAAAGTGAATAAAAACTGCTTTGAAAATGAAGATATTCATTGTTTTGCAATTATATGTCTAATATTTTGTCAAAAAATGTGTATTATTTAATAAACCGTTTTAAAGACAAGACTGTTTTGACTCAATCATTGTTTCCGTACAAGCGTGATGTTTGAGCTAAGGAAAAATTATTTTTATGCAAAATCAATAGAATTTGGCAATAGCTCTGAAGATTACTAGATGAATTTTATTTTTACATAGACACAGCCTCATAGGAGAAGAACTGATACGATAAGGCGCGTGTATACACTTTGTTTTCTGGAACCAAAACGTAATTTTAGTAGAATGAATTTTTCTTCCCAGTATTTCTAATTGAAATCGGAAACACAGTACGAAAAGTTTATTTGTCTGTGGAGCGTTGATAAGTTTTGTATGAATCGCAAGACTGCTTCAGGCAATAAATGAAGCAGGTCTGCTGTAAAATCACTGCATACCACTACAAGTGATTTTTATTTTAAAATTCTGCCAGCGTAAAATCATGCGTAACAACGAGCCTGTCTTATGGTTAAAAAAATTAACACGTTTATAGCAAGGTTAACCAATCTTTCAAGATCTCAATACTTCAGAACATCAACACTTGTCTTCCTTAACAGTAGTAAAAGATGTTATATGTGAATTGAGGACAAGAAGCACATATAACAGCATTTCACTATAACGTGATATTGCGACAATAGTACTGGTGTGCGTGTCTCAGCTTTGCCAAATATCAGACACCAGATGACGCTCTTGTCTAACTGTCTCGCGCCTTTTTGCCCAAACGCTTAGATGGTCTCCATACCACAAAGTTATCGGACACGTTTCCCTTATTCATCAATAATCTCGGGGGGATCAAGCCAATTTATGACTGGCCAACAGTTGCACGTGATTCTATTTAAGCATCCCATATTTGGGCATTACACGTTGCATCGTGAAAAAAGCAAGCGATATTCCGCCACCTATAAATCCTGCCCTTTTTAGGGCAAAGCCCCTTTAACTTCCAAGGGAGACAAATCAAAAACAATAAACAAGATTAGTAACAACAAACAATCTATGTATGTTGTACGTTCATATCGGTTCTGGTGTGACTACGTGCTTCTAGTTGATTCCTTTCTTGTAGGCTACTTTGTATCGAAGTAGAATGAGCTCGTACGTGGGAAACTCTTTTTGTAACCAAACGCACGATGCACCCTCCTTTAGCATGCGCACTTTTGGTAACTATGGGGCTGTCTCAGAGTTTCAGCAGTCCACTTATGCTTACGGAGGGCTCGATCTCAGTGGAGCGTTAGCATCTCAAGTCGTTTCCGAGTCCCCGAAACGGGAGGCGATGAATAAGCACAACAGTGCCAGGATCAACGCGCCACCACATCGCCAGGCTTGCGCAGCAATGGGTTCCCCAAGTCGTGTCAGTACACGCGGGTACAACCTGCTCAGTCAAGGACTGTTGAGCCAAAAAGCAGAGATGATTATGGAAGTTACGGAAAAACCCAGCAGCAAAAGTCAGCCCGGTGATATGGAGATCACGCCAACGATTAAACAACAAACTAACTCGAGTGAGCGCCAGACCCAATCGCAACCGCAGATATACCCGTGGATGACCAAGCTACACATTAGCCACGGTAAAGTTGCATCTAATGTTTTTTACGACAATAGCAAAAGCTGCGCATCTCATATTTTCATCTTTCCATCCCATGCCGGTCTGGTCCCTTCATACTTTCTTTCTTGAGTTTTATAGGCCAAAAACAGGAAATAATAAAATTCACGGTCGTAAATTTTATAACAAAGGCACATATTGCTCGTAAACCTGTCCCGTTACTGTGATCTGCAGCCAAATTTACTGCTATATAATTGGATAAGAGAATCAAAAATAGAAAACGACGTATTTAGGTTAATATTAGTATAGCTTGATGGTAGCCTTTTTTTTCTACAAAAATATTTTCCGCATCATTAGTGTGAAAATGAGAAAGTATGCCTTATGCACTAAAATTAAGGCAGGTCATACATATTCGATAACCTAGATCAATTTATTGCCTATATCTTGGTGTTTTAATAGGTACAATTCATTTCTAAGTAGCCTACCAACCAGCAGCTGTAGTTCTGCGCGCTGTTGTCACTGCTGGAGGTTTTACTCCATGCAAATAATGAAGTCACTTCAGCTAGCGGTCCTATCAAACATAATTTATTATTTTTTTAATATAAAATTTAAACAATGCAATTTGTAGGGAACAGTTGTCAGTCGAGTCCTGCTTCCAATTCCATTCCCTCCCTAATCTTATTAAGTGCTTTAAACATTTGTAACCACATACAGAGTCATCAGCTTCATCGACTCCAGTGTTTGTATATTATATTTTCTTCATTTCATCCATCTTACTTTAGGATTATGTAGCAGTACACCTCAGCATGCCATTAATGTGGGCCTAAATATAACTGTGGAAGACCATCGGTACAATGCTTGACCTTTCCGTGGATATAACCAATATCTTTCTACCCAGACTCTGACGGTAAAAGGTCACGAACCAGTTACACCCGCTACCAGACTCTGGAGTTGGAGAAAGAGTTCCATTTCAACCGATACCTCACACGTCGCAGGCGAATCGAGATTGCCAATAACCTCTGCCTGAACGAGAGACAAATTAAAATTTGGTTCCAGAACCGTCGCATGAAGTGGAAGAAGGACTCAAAGCTGAAAGTTAAAGGTGCACTATAATGATAAGGTGGTATAGCAAATATACCTGCAAACAAGATGAAAACAAGAGTTCATTAATATAAATGTTTCAAAGTTCATGCTGTTCCAAACTGGCAATTACATATTATAACTGATAGATCACAATCTTAATTTAATGTAAGTATGTAACATATGTCCTCACAACTTGTTCAGCTGACGACACACTGACAACGGGGAGGAGCTTATTTGGGTCACACCCATCCAGAACTTACAGCAGGTTAACAAGTGAACATGCAATTCTAATTATTTAAAGAGATATTTTATTGTATTTTACGTAATTCAGTATTATTTGGTTTGCCTTCTGTACTTTATGTTTATATGTCTGATAGGATATATCTGTTTATAGGATGTGTCTGTAGTGATGAACTGCACGCAACAAAATGTCATATTACTCATTGTATGCTCCAATAACACGTTAGATAGTCATGCTTTATGTACCTGTTGTGAGTAATTTCAATTCACTGCTCAAAGAGAAGACTTGGAATTTTTTTTAATAGTAAAAAAGGCTGTTTGGGTTCAAAGCTGTATTAGCATCAATGCGATGCAGCTCAGTAACAGAAAGTTTGCCCAGTGTAATGCTAAATACTCAAAGAGTTCAAGAGTTGCCCCTATATATGTATAAATGTAGTTTCTTAATCTACATTTTACAAATGTTACATGTGCAATGCATAAAAAATCAAATGTGGTTGGTGCAGCCTAATAATTTAAATAAACTTATTACGAGATAGACTCTTTCAATCGTTATTCAGTTCGTTTTTAGCGAGAAACATTTACAAATATGCAACAAAAAAAGAAAAAATATTTCTCATATACTGTACAAAGGCCCTAACCATTGCTCAGTGATCTCTGGTCTAGTTATGAGACGTTAGACCATATAGGCTCCACTTACTGATATTTAGATAGCCGAGTTAAACAGCAAAAAAAAAAAAAATTGCTCTTGTATGTAAAGGTACCTGCAGGAGAATCATGCTACTCACAGATGAAATAATGAGGCACAATGGGATCTCTCTGGCCACATCCCTTGGGCCAATTATTTACAGTAGCCCTCAGACTGAGGCATAAAACTTTATGACCCCAATAAAGTTTTACTGCGTTTCCTCACACCTCTCAAACAGTGACAACTGTTTCCTTTTTCAACAGACGATCGGAAGTTTGAACATTTGTGACTGCATCACAGACATTGCACCCAGATCTACATTTAGTAAAGAATGGATGTGAGTGATTTTGGTCATACATCCTACAATAAACTACAATAATCAAAAACTATTTCAGCGTTTTTATCAGAGACCCTCAAATTCCTGTGCACATTTACTGTACTAGATTAGGCATACTGATTATATTTTATCTGAAGAATTAATATCATTGTATGCATTGTAAGCCACCTACGTTTGAGAAAACAGATTAATTATTTGACTGACTGCATAAATTTAAATGTTTTTTTCGCACCATTTACTTTGTCCTACTAAATTTTACCCTCAATTTCAAGGACCTTCAATAAACGAAACAAACTCTGAGTATTTAACTATTTTTTTTCATCAAACGTACAGGCTTTTTTTTTGCTCTTACTCACCTAAACTGGAGTTTCACGTAATTTCCATGTCGCTCTGAGTTTCAACACTGGCTCTCTTGACTATTACACACACACTTTCGGTGCAACAGTGGCTACTAAGTTGCTTTTTAAAAGAAGGCCTCCTTTTTAGCTTTCTGTCCACGTATTTTGAAGTTTTGAGGGTTATTTATGCCAATTGCCTTAAGCAGGACCTGCGAGTGGTTCATGGAGAGCACGTGGGGTCATTAGAGTGGGTTTTATGGCCTGGAAGACCTGACAAACCCTCAATATATTTACATCATATATAATCTTAACTGTCCTCAATCGCAGCTGTTGGCTGGTCGTATCTTCGAAAGGGAGAGCGGCTTTAGGGCGGTCAGTACGCCTTTACTCGTGTCAGACTACGCGGTTCGGCAAAACTCGCCTCTCGTAAATGGATCCCTGGCGATCGCAGTAAGTTGATAATCTCGTTTTTTCCCGTTTCAAATTAAATACGTACTCTCCTTTGGAACACTCCCGGGAATTATTCAGTGCCTGTAATCCAATAGTTCTTTTTGAGAAATTGATTCTGGAAGTGCTTAATGTGCTCTGTTCCTTTTTTTGTAAATTCTTTCTCCATCGATTCTGCAAAGTTTAGAAATTAGAGCTTCTTGCACTGTAATCATTTTTAATCACGGATTTTCTTGCGTTAATTTAAAAAAAATCTGCAAGCGTCACATATGCTGTATGGCTTATTAAACATATGTTGCACATACTTCAAAGTTGTCTCAAGGTTTTCACTTCAGCATGGCTCAGACTTAATACAGCGTATACGTGTGTGAAATGAGTAGGTTAAGTTAAGTCATAATCTCTGCTTGTCGTGGAAGAAGTGGCACTAGGAGCTGGAAGTATTTTAAGTCATCTTGGATTGGGTTGCAGATGAGAGCCCAGAGCGCAGCACATAGATCTTTAGATGAGACATTATGGCGGGTCATGTGCAGGGCAGACCTGCAGTGTTGTGCAGTGGGGTCATGTACAGGGCAGTGTGAACAACAATGCACTGCAACAAAAGTCAAAACTCGCTTTCTGCTCATCAAATTTCTCTGTGTGCTTAACTATTTAGTGTTTTTATACATTTGGCTTTCAAATATATCAGCAATATTTCATACGGTGGCTATTACCAAGCAAAAAACATACTCTCATAAGAGGTTTTATCCTCGATATTCTGTTTGTTAGTCTGAGAGACGAGGCCCTACTGGACTATTATAATCAGTGTATGACAAGTTTAAGACATTTTTGAAATTATCTTTGCATACTCCATCTCACATTGCTCTAATGCTTAAGGAATTAACTAGCGTTCTGTGATGAGAAGCTAATAATTTAATAAATGAATGTTTTTTTAAGGACAATATTTGTTAATCATGTTTCTGCAGTAGCCCATGAAAATATCAGTATTTTATCCTCCGGAGCAATTTCAAGCTCATGAAGAGCTGTTTGATTAGTCGATGAGTTTATTTCAAGTTGTAAAAGAGTAAAACGTGCAATGCAATAGTCGAGAAGCATTTGTGGGATTATTTAAATAAAGAATTCTTTGTCGCCATGATGATGCGGTAATCATCAACATCAGTGTCCTTTTTTTTGTAATAGCCTACACACATTAGTTGCTAAAGAAAATATGTCTCAAACATTTCTTTAAAATATGTATCTAAAAGCTTTGCAGTGTTACATGACAGAGTGATCGTGGATGATGATTAATAAGCTGTGAACAAGAAACTTTAATGTAATGGTTGGATAAACTGTTCCAAGAATGATATGAATGTTGTACGTCAATTTATAGCAAAGTATAAGCTACAGTTCATATAAGGATTACTGCTACTACTACTACTACTACTACTACTAATAATAATAATAATAATAATAATAATAATAACAGTTGCTGTCGTTCTATTTTTTTCAGAAGATTATTATTATTATTATTATTATTATTATTATTATTATTATTATTATTATTATTATTATTATTATTATGTGCATTAACTGTATATTTCACCACAATGCATGTTTAATTTAGTTTAGTATTACTTGAATTTATAGAGAGAGATTGTAGAAAGGAGAGCTCATTCTGTCTATGCTTATGGCTGTAAATACCGTTGAGTTGTAAATACCATGGCCAGTCAGAAGGCGTGTCTCAGGGGAGTGAAATAGAAAAGAGCATGCATTTTCTCATAGACAAGACGAGGGATTGAGTGCTGTCTTAAATGTATGACATCAGAGGTTGGTTCAGTCAGAAAAGTTGTCAGAGATTATTTAAAATTGTTGGTTTATTTTTAATTTAACTGTACGTTTCTAGTTGGACAACCAGCTGCCCTTTTGACTATCAAAAGAGGACATGTTTACTTCCCTCAAACATCACTGCAATATGTCAGAAATGTAAAGGTTATTGTGTGTATGTGTGTGGATGGTCAGTAGCTTGTCTGTTTATTTCATTCTGTTAAACAAGTGTATAGTGACGTGTGTTAAACCAAACTGTATACATACTGTCACACTTTCAGCAGATGGAATTTCACAGCATGCCAGAGATTTGTCTTTTAGGGCAAGATACTCAGGGCAAATTAGGCATCAGATTATTTATTTATTACAGCTGTGTTAGTGAAGGTTACAGTTAATGTCAGAATGTCAGTGTTTGTATACTATGTAAGAATTAAATGAATGCTATTAGCTCTTAGGTTTTACCATCAGCTGTTTTTCTCTGCCCTGGAGTGCAAATGAAGGTCAGTGTGAAGGTGAAAATGATGGAACACAACTACCTGAAAGTCACTGTGGCCTGCATAATATTATTATTATTATTACAGTGGCAGATGTTGTCCTGGCTCTTGAAATCATTGTGTTTGTTTCCAAATTCAGACAACTGTGACCTTTATTGGTGCTGCCCTGAGGGGGAAATAGGCAACATGGGGGCCATGTTTCACATGTCAACCTAAAGTTAAGTCTATTTCCTCCTGATCCACAGGTTATGTTGACTAAAGCAGTTGATAAGCATTAATACAAAAGAGATTGGTGTCTCTTTATAGATATTTATTCAGACCTAAAAATCTGTACTTTAAACTTCGGGCTTGATGAACAACTGTGTTTTTAATGCTCTAATACCCCTATTCTATATGCTGTTTAAATAATATCTTTAATAGAGCATGCAAGGATAGTCAACCTGGGTGTGCATAATTTGCATTATGTATAGGCTTGGTCTGATTATAGGCAGGTTTGTTAAGGCAAAAACGTTTGTCCATTTTAATGTTCAAGAAAAGAAAATGGAAATGACTTTGGTTTAAATGATTACAGTGATGTTTATGCCACCAAGCTCTTCCATGTAGGCCTAAGTGATGAATACCTGAATGCATGCATATTGCATTACTTTATTTTCAAAATGTCATTCAAATATGTGATAAGGCAACATATTATTTAACTTTTAATTTTAATTTGGTGACAAGTTCAGGAATCTGGTAGAGCCAAGCAAGAAGAACAAGTTGAGTTGGTTTAAACACCTTATAGGGATGCCCCCTGGGTGACTCCCGCTAGAGCTGTATCAAGAACTTACTACTGGATCAAGACCCCGGAGGGTATCCATTTAGGACATACTGGAGAATTTATATCTCACAGTTGGCTTAGGAAAAGTATGGAGCTCCGCCAGGAGGACCTGGAATCTGTGTTAGGAGACAGTCTGAGCTAACTCTCTCAACCTGCTGGCATTGCAACCTCCACCAAGAAAAGTGGAAGAAAAATGAATGAATGACTGAATGGATGAATTAATCTTAATTTTAAACTTAACATTTAACCTTAAGTTTGTATTTTTTTTTATCAAATTTTCAACTATTACTTAAATACATATTTAATCATTTTCTAATGCACATTACATTTTTAGGTGCTAGTATATTTGCACAAAATTGCAAATGCGATGTGCATGGTTGCATATTCCACTAACATGACATGAGCAGTAGATAACAAAATGAAAGTAGGAAAATCAGTTCAGAGTCTAATGTACCCTCAGTGTTTTTCAATTTCCCTAGAAGATGTGTAATTGAGCTATTAGATATGATGTCCCTTCCTACATCCTTTACAATCTTTTTTACATGTACATTATAACTCTCTGAATTGGATATAAAACATAAACGGCCATTAGGGGGTGCTGTTATATATCCTTCTGTTGTTTTTCTCTTGCATTCAGGGTCAGTTTGCTGTCCTCCTTTTCTGCTTTTAAGAAGAAATAACCTTTGCTGCACTATAATAGCGGCACACCCTTCAAGGAGAATGGAAAACCACTCAGGGCATTGTGATAGGGCATGCAAAGAAATGACAAAAAACAAGTTTATATGTCAGATTTGCCTCTCAGAGCTGCCCACATTCTGTTCATGAATAAGTTCCTGTTTTGACAGGAGTATACATGTTTCAACGAGTCACCTGTAAATCACACAGCACACTAATGTTTGGTAAATCCAATGATAAGAAACACTTGGTTTATTTAATTCATTATGTGGCTGTTTGTGATTAATGAGTTGGAGAATGCCATTTGGCTCACTGAAACAGTTTATGTCTCGGTAATATATCTATTTCACCTTAGTGAATACTCTCCTAGTGTGGTTTTAGCAAATATTCTCCACATGGTTGCCAACCATTAAAATGTGAAATGAAAATACCATTTAAGCCATAAATGTGGACGCTTTTAAATTTAAGCCAGTCCAATTATTTTACCTTCGTAGAGACGATTTCAGTGTCTGATATGGTTGAATATTTATCTGCTATTGTATTCGTATTCGTATGTCTCTAAAAAGGTCTGTAGTGTATAAATAAGGCATAGGCCAAAACTGAAAGTCACACAGCTAAAAAAAATTTATGTATGTTCTATATACATTTGTGTACTGAAAGAGTGGGTTTGAGGTCTTAGGTCAATTAGTGCCAGAAATAAACTAATCCATCAAGGAAATAATTCTGATAGCCCGAGCTAAATACATATCATTGTCCTAGTTAAGAGAATAATGCCTTAGGAGAGCTCACTTATTTCAACTAACGTGCGTAATACACTATTTTGCACTATAATAGGGTACTGTGAGTCAAGATTTTTTTCTTTTTTTTTTTTTTACATTTATTTCACTGTCTCTGTTCTTCTCCTGCTCTCTTGCTTTCTCTTTAGCAGATAAAGAAAAGAAAAGAAAAGCATACATGAATGACAGAACGCAGTGCTATACCTGTAAGTCTGCGTTTTTTTTTTGTTTGTTTGTTTTTTTTTTGCTATTTTGACCCTGCATCTTCTTCATGGTTTGCTACAGAAAAAAGGAAGAACAGATGGCTGTACACGCTATTTAATCAGCGGGAAAAAAGCTTAAAAAAACCGAACCCACATGTTAACATTGGAGTCAAATTATATTGGTCTATATTTTGGTAATAGTTTTGAGAAATTAAGCCATGCTGATGTTTTTTTTTTTTTTAAGAACGATGCCTCATCTTAAAATACCCTGACTTCAAGCGTTTTCTTATTCAAGTTAAGAAAAAACTGTAAAGATACAATTGTAAGACCAGAGATTGGGTATAAATCAGCAAATTCACCTATTGATTCAAATCAGTGATGCTCAATACATTTTAATGTATATATATATATATACATATATATATATATATATATATATATATATATATATATATATATATATATATATATATATGGATGGGATGGCAGAGATCCTAAGGTAAAAAAATGTTTGGGTATATATACACCTGAGATACATTATTTATTTATTTATTTACAACGACATTTTTAGGCTGTAAACTTAGCTACTTTGCTTAGTCGTTTAATGCGTTTAATGGAACAGAAGGTACTCAAACTTTGTAATATTGCTTAGCCCTTTATCTGGCCAGAGATTTAAATAAAAAAAATTCTAGACAGCTTTTATGCCTACTACACAGGTACTAATATAATTTAGATAATACAAATATATTCAGTAAATCGAAATTAACATGTGTAAATTTTAAACTAGATAAGTGTTTATTAGTACAAAGAGTGGCATGAAAATAATGATTGGTAACAAATCTATCTATCTATCTATCTATCTATCAATCACAAAAAAATAATAGCAAAAAGGAACAATCACAGACATACAAATGAAACATCAAGTAAGCCCGCGGGACTCGTTTTTTACCCCAAGTCTCTCAATAACTAGTTATTGAGCTTGTGCGGGATCTAAGGCCATTTGTGTGCAGAAGGAATTCATCGCTGTTCGCTCATCAATAACAGCTTGGCAGTGAACTATTGGAACGAGTCAAACGCGTGAGGTGAATCGCGGGTCAGGCTGTCTAACTAATATTAAAATGCGTCCGCAGCACAGGAGCTGGCTCAAGTGGGTGGATGAGGGCGTTTTCAGCCTGGAGGGGGTGGACTGTGAAAAAAAAAATCCCACCTACCGTAGACTCAAGTGGTTAGCCTATCTAAATCTAGATGAGGCAGATGAAGCTTGTATTTGTTTCTGACTAGTGCATTTTGATGTGCCTATACCGTTTTGAAATCTGTTTGCCCTTAACAAAGTTGAACTTTATATGACATGATTAGGCATGAATTATTTGATGAAGCTTCAACTAGGCCATGACCTATAGAAGAAGGTGTACACAGAGAAGGTGATATGTTATCTGCCTCTAAACCTGTTTATAAACTGGAGGGGAAAATGCAAGGCATGGACGTGCAGGTTACCGAGCGGTCATATGGTAATAACGCGCACAATAAAACCCCGGGGAACAACAGAAACTTATTTTTCACCAGTGCTGTCATGCGCGTGCTTTGTGCACGGCGTGTTTCTGCCTGAATATTCATGTGGGGTGCACCTAGGAATTTGCAGTTTGATAGAAAATGACTCTGGAAAGAAAATCTTTTTCCCCCCAGGTCTCTTTGGCTCTTTGTTGCATGTACGTATGTGTGTGCCTGTATTTGTCTGCATAAGAGGGGAGTGTGTATAAAAACATTTTAACCAATGCTGACATACAAGGCATGACTTTTTCCCCATTCAGCTCATTTGTGTTCACGGTTTACCTGGAGTTATTTTACTGTCTAAAACTCATGCAACATAGAAATCATAATTTTATTACACAGTAAATTAAAACTGTAAATTAGGTTATAAAACAAAATTTGCGGGCAGCCCCTGCTTCTATAGTGACATTTGCGTAACACATTTCATGTATTAAATTCGTATTCGCTCACAGTTTAGCATTTATGTGCAGAATTTTGCCCGTAAAACTTTTTGTTCAGCTCCGCCCCCTCAGACGATCCACTTGGATTACGCCCCTCAAAACGTTACAATAGAGATATGCTTCAAAAACCTTTACTTATAGTCGTTTGCTTAGACAGTAATTTGAATAAATGCAGCGTAAAAGTTGCAAGTCGCAAACTGTGATACGAAATAGCATGAAAATTTGCAACCAGGAATGTTAATGTGGGCTACAGTCACACAGGACAATCACCCAGCGCAGATTTACGAGTGTCATGATTTTGACTTTGAATGCGCAGTTTCCAGGGCACTTTGGTAATTGCAAAAATTTGCCAGTATCAATGTGTTTTTATATCCATATCGTGGAAAACAGGCCGCATCTCAAATGAAACTCAAATAGGCTAAATAAACTTTTTGTAAAATAAAGTTTATAGAAAAGGAAATATTACTTTGTTCCTGAATACATATTTTTTCATAAAAACCTTAGTAACAACGTTTCTTTTCTTTGGAGAAAGATGACGCTTAATGAAAAGGGCAAAGGGGGTGGGGATGCTGAATGTTAGCCTGATCAAGCCTGTATTTCGGTATTTCTTTATGTGACCTTTTGCAGCCATAACAGAAGACGTATCTCAGTAGTTGTCTATATGTACCCTGTAGAACCGAATTTGTGTCTAAAAATAAAAACCACAAATACGTCTCTACAGGAATACATGGGCGACTTGAAAGCCACGAAACAGGGTTGGTTTTGTTCTCTCTCAGAAAGGCGCAGACACTATTCATAATTAATGGACGCTTACTACAGTGATGTGTTTACATTCACTCTTGCAAAGATAAGGATAGGATGACTGAAGATAGTGTGGGATTATATCACTTGGAAAAACTAAACGTGTAGCCTGAACATGTGGGCTGTGTTTTCAATTTTCTAAAGAATGATTTAGAGTTTTTATAGCTCAGTAAAACCCTGAAGACTCCCTTATAGACTCTATAAACACCACCACTAAAATGCAATTTCTACACCTATAATGATGAAATACTACCTACAAATGACGTTTATTTAAGGCCTCTCAACAACAACAACAACAACAACAACAACAACAACAACAACAAAATCAATAATAATAATAATAATAATTATTATTATTATTATTATTATTATTGTTGTTGTTGTTGTTGTTGTTGTTTTTTTTTTATTATTATTATTATGTTTTACTATGCAAAATGCATTATTATTTTGCACTTGTTTCATTGGTATAACTACTGCCAATAAGTTATTCGACCTGTTAAAAGGTAAAGATGCAGCAGGTGCAGTATTTCGAAATCACTCTTTCCAATTTAAGTTTCAGTTCACTCAAAGCAAGATATGAGTAACTATTTTAATACAATTTGTCTGGGAGTCTTTGGCAACCAAATGGCAACTGATGGTACACGTGTGGCAAAAAGAACGGGCCTCTCGCGCACGCACATGCAAGAGAGAGAGAGAGAGAGAGAGAGAGAGAGAGAGCTTTCCTACACAATGGCGGAAAATTAAAGGTATGTCTGCGAAAAGCTTTGGTTCCTTATCCGGGGACTGCTTCGGCCGCTGCCATTGGGCCGCGACGTCACGTGGTCAAAGTAACTTTACAGGGTTGCTCGCTAGTAGGAGGGCTTTATGGAGCAGAAAAACGCCAAAGCTAGAAAAATTATTTCCCACTCCAGAAATTAATGATCATGAGCTCGTATTTGATGGACTCTAACTACATCGATCCGAAATTTCCTCCTTGCGAGGAATATTCGCAAAATAACTACATCCCCGAACACAGTCCCGAATATTACAGCCGCGCCAGGGACGGCAGCTACCAGCATCACCACCAAGAGTTGTACCCTCCGCGGGCAAACTACCAGGAGCGCCAGTACAACTGCGCCAGCATCCCCGAGCCCGATGCCCAGAGAGGACATGGACTACCTCATTCGGGCCACCTGCTCGGGAAAGGGCAGCCTGTCTCATGTGAGCCCCCCCAGTTGCCCCTGTCCCCGGCCACTCCACCGGCAGCCTCCTCAGCCTGCAATCAAGCCACTCCGGAGCATCCCAACAGCACAGCCTCGGCCAAGCAGCCAGTTGTTTACCCATGGATGAAGAAAATTCACGTCAGCACCGGTATGTAACTTGTGTAGCGCCCAAAGCTTTCCCCTTCTTCCTAACTCTCTCACACACTCTCTCTCTGCGTCTGCCTCACTCCTCTTTTTTTACCCTCATTCGCCTGACCGGCCCCTGCCTTGATAGGATAGAAGCCTTTGAAATGGCACAATTGAGGCGGATTTACGACTCGGCATTGGTAATTACACCCGCCATAAATTTTATAGCCGAGGTATACTCTAGGCAGTCGTATCGCCATGTGGCTCCTCGCGCTGTGTATGTGTGCGAGAGGGAGGGAGAGTTGGTACTATAGAGAGAGAGAAAAAAACTAAGGTTTATTGTGTTGCATTAATAATTCAAGCTGAATTTAGTGCGAATGTTAGCCTCATTACTAACAGCTGCTTAAGTTTTTAGATATATCTATCCCCCACCAATCCCGCTCTACCGTCACAATTTCTTTCCAAACACGCTTGTTTACCTACTCCTTCCCTCGCTGCCTTTTCTTTTCTTTCTTTCTTTCTTTCTTTCTTCCATTCCCCTCTGCTTTTCCTCTTTCCAGTGAACTCTAATTACAATGGAGGGGAGCCCAAGCGGTCTAGAACTGCTTACACCCGTCAGCAAGTGTTAGAACTGGAGAAGGAATTCCACTATAATCGCTACTTAACGCGACGAAGACGTATCGAGATCGCTCATTCCCTGGTTCTCTCCGAGAGGCAGATCAAAATTTGGTTTCAGAACCGCCGGATGAAGTGGAAAAAAGATCACAGGCTACCAAACACCAAAGTCAGATCCTCATCCTCCGGCATGTCCTCCGGCTCCAACACAGGCTCTTCGGCAGGCGTTGTAGCGGCCGCCTCGACCAGTAACTCCATGGCAGCCAACGAGGAGCTCTCCGGATCCGAGCGAGAGGATATTACGAGGTTATGAGAGAACTATTCCTCGGAGAGAAGGAAGGGAACAGCTCAAAATGACTGATTTATTTATATAACAGGATATATATTTTTGCTTTTGTTTTTCCACTTTATTATATTTTATTTTCTTTTATTTTTGGTAGGTATCTTGTGCGCCCGAAGGGTTTGCTTTAAGTCCACAGTTATATAAAGTGCATGTTATATAGCATGGATTATTGCGAATACCTATTACTTTTACGCGAAACAGGGTTTAATTTATCTACTGACACAGGATGTTTTTATCTCCAGATAAAAGGGTTTTTGGACAAGGCAGTTTATGGACACTATATTCATGTTATTGAGGGCCTCTCTAAGCCCAGCTGCCAAGGTGAAGTGCACAAATGTTCTATTTATTTCACACACAAGACTGAAGGAAGTTGCTTTTATACTGTAAATGAAAAAATAATATCGACAATTCCGATAGAAAACTGACCTTGAACGTCTTTGTTGATCTGAGAACAACATGCTGTGACTTAAGTGTCGTATGAAAAGGTTAAAATCTTAAATTATCTTTTACTTTTGTTGTGATGGCGTTGTGTTTAGGCTATTAAACCAGATTATTGTGAGATGCAATAAATCGACTTTAGTGTATTTGTGATAATATTGGTCAATAAAAGTAAGTGTCTGTTAGTTTTACATAGGTTTGGTGGGTGAATTTTATTAATGTGTAGCCTATTGTAAGCTGGATTTTCGCGCCTATATGTACAGGGACATAGACAAATGCAATCTAAAGGTTTAGATAAAAAATATAACTAACGTATTAACAAGGTCCATATTTCACTGTCATTTTAAATAAACTGAGGTTTATGATTTTCACATAACTCTGTATAAGAAGAGGTAGGCCTATAAAATTATAACCTTTGTGTACCCTATTCATTAAGAAAATCTCTTGGTGCTTCAGTAATCTGACTAGGACATTAAATGTTTGCTAGCATGCAATGCATGAAAAATAAATAATTTCTTAAATTGGAAAAGGTCCCCCGTACCCCATTGTACAATGGGCTGTGTGAGCGGGCAAAATGAATCACCCTTACATGCATTCGATTAGCTTGGCATATAATTGGGGCTCTTTAAGTGGGGCTCTTCACCTTCTTGCTTATTACTGGTTGGAGCCTAGCTGCACATGTGTCTGAAAATCTGTGGCACTAGCCAAGAAATGAACTACAGCCCCATTCTTCCAGTGGGGCACGGATCTTACTTTACTGCACTATTATAGTAGACAAAGGCATAGATTACTGTATGACTATTTGGCTGTTTTCTCCTTGCTCAAAGACAAGCACAAGGTAACACGTCAAAGTGCAATTGTTTTTAAATAATAAAAACAAGGCTAAATAAGGCTGAAAAAGGATATGACTAAAACTTCAACTAATGCAAATGGGATTATAAGATTACTCGAACTCAGTACCCATAAAACATTTTTAATCATTAGATTTAAATTAGTATCTGTGGTGGCTGGTGGGGGTACCTAGATAATTGCAAGAATTATTTAAAAAAAAAAAAATGTTGTGTTATGAACTGTGGCACACTGCAACTGCACGTACAACTTGTGCAAGTTTTTAAAAGGTATCAAATTACTTAAAATCAGGAGTCTTCTGCATCAATGCTATTTATTTTACAGGTATGACAAAAACGCGCCAAGGCGCCTTAGAACAATGCTTTGTTACTTGTGTTGTTCTGCTTCTGTTTACACTACAATGTCAAGAAACGATGAGTCGTTTATGCACTCTTGAAGAATTAAATATTCTCTTAGGTTACTGGGAATAATTATTAATACTTCCCTAGCCCTTAGTCCTTCAAAAAAGTGGCACTTGGTACCGTCCGAGGCAACGTCATCACCTGCTCTGAGCCTAAGGGCTGGTCGCAGGGAAAACACACAAACACACAAACACACACACACACAGTAAGGCCTATCGAGTTACCATGTGTCTTACAATAGATGCAGAGACATTCAAAAAGCGAAGCTAATGATTTTTGTCTCTGCTTTTTGAATAAATTTATTTTTTAAAATAATGAACAGTTGCACCTGAGCCGTTACGGCCAAAACGTTAAAAACGCTATACGCTGGCCCCTTCAGTGACAAAACTGACAGAAAAGATCCACAGAAATAAGAAACGGGGTTGATTAATAGTAAATCGCTCTCACTTGAATGAAGATTATACAACGGCTTGCTAGGTGGGGGGCTGTGAGGCACAAAGGAGAGAGGTATTCTAGACCATCGATCATCTGCTACACCAATAGTCATTTGTGATGCAGTGGGGTTGCACATAGGTAGGCCTACTAGAAATTGCAGACAAAATTAAAATATGATTCTGCGGATAGGCGTGAATGCAAAATTAGCAGGAAAAGTCCTGATTTTTGGTTCACCTGTCCTGACATGGCCGCGACTTTGGAAAAGCACTAAAAAGCGCTGGCCCTGCACCGCATTCAGTGGCCATTATGTGCGTGGACAGCGGAGAGAAATGAATGCGCCCAGCTCGCAGCATCCCGACAAGCTCATTCGAGAGGCTGTCGCCTCCATGGCGGGAGGCTGAAAGGCTACTTTATTGAAGTTTGGGGCAACTCTTAGGAGTCGAGTTCACGTTGGGGACACATTTTCTGTCCCATTAGTTTCGTTTCAACCAAGCTGGCCAACCTTTCCCACCCTGTGACCTGACTCTCTCTCTTTCTCTCAAAGTGAACCCTCTGTGTGCGCCCTCATAGGCTTCCTCAGAATTAGCAAGTTAGCTATAATGATGTACCAGCAGAGAAGGCACATCTGAATGTGTTGGCCTTGCTTGCCAAAGAAGCAGTAAACTCCTGCTCACCCGCATAGGACTGGTTTGGGGGACTTAGGAAAATCTTAACTTCTGCGCTGACTTCTGACTTGTGAGTAAGATTCAAACATAAATTAATAACGTTTTCTGGTTGTTTTAAATGTAAACTATAAATACTTGAATAATTATATATATATATATATATATAGGATTATATATTATATATATATATATATAATTTGATACATAATTTTTTTTAAAAATCTAATTAAGCAGTGAGACAAGTACGTAATTCGATTTATTTTGCATTTGATTAAAACGAATGAATTAATTAATGACAATTCCTAAGTTATATCACTAACTTATAACCAACTTATGAAACGACTTATATCACTTTGACTGTTTGGGATTCAGCTAATAAACTACTGACACCAATAGACACCAACATGCTGTGCATAAATAAATGCATACACTTACATTAATTAACAAAGTTTCAGGCAAATGTTGTGACATACAGCGCCAGGGTTCTCTGTTCCATCCTGAGCTCAGGTTACTGTCTGTGTGAACTCTTGGGTTTTCTCTGGGTTCTCCGGTTTCCTTCCACTGGGGTGTGTGTGGTGCCATCCAGGGTGTATTTCCACTTTATGCCCAGTGTTCCGGGGGTCCAGATTCACGGTGACCCTGACCAGGATAAAGCAGTTACTGAAGATGGATGGTTGAATGAATGAAATACATTTCACATAAAAGAACAAAACATATTTACAATTAGAAACAGGTTGTGTTGCTGCATACTCCTCTTCACAACCAGTTTGATGTATGACATGCTCATATTACATCCCAGATGTTAAACTGTCTTTAAACAAAGATCCTAAGTTAGCCACAACCTTTCCACTTTAGCTGAAAGTTGAAAAACTCCATAGGGTACAAAACCTAGTACTTTCTTTAGAGTTTTGGATGAAGGTGCACCTGAAAGTATGTGAAATTAATGTGTATGGAATCCTATATGAGGAAATGTAAAGGTTATTATTTTAAAAAAAAGAAACATTCTGCACAGGATATTTGAATGCAATATAAATAATAAGGCAATTGCACCTCTATTCTTTTCTATCTTAAGTTTCCTTGTGTAAATAATTTGGCACTCAGATGTCAGTATACTGTACTGTGATTGGCATCTTGTCTAAATAATTTGACACTTATGATTGAACTGTACTGTGATTGGCATGTTGGATTTATTACATGAACTGTCTGCTATTTGGCAGTGTATTTTTCAAATATTATTACCACTAATAAGTATTTCAAGTAACAGTTCAAGTTGCTATGAAGGGACCACAATATAGTAGACTATAGGGACCACAAAAGTCGGCTGAAATATCAAAATAAACCCATACAAGAACAAATGGAGTCTCATCCACACAAAGAACATGTGCTTCATGTATGTTGTGTAACAACATAGTGACAGTCATGCCATCTTTAGGCAATAACCTTGCTGCAGACTCTTCAGATTAGTTTACATTTCAGGCTTCTGGAAGAACAGAAATGCAAGTTACTGAATAAAGAGATGCATTAGAGTGTTAGTGACAAATATTGCGTTCAATCACATAATAACAATAATAACACACATTAAATAATATATGCCTGGATATCTTACAGTTCAATTCATTTAACATGAGAAAAAAAGCAAATAGCTAATGCTATCGAATACTTTATTACTATAAAATAAAATATTCGACAGTATAATTTAGACCTGGCTATAACAATCCAAAGACGAAGGTTTCGTAAACTCTTCAACTTTTTCCTTCCACGTGCATGCTTATTAAAATGTATTAAAACGTGAATTCTGCATCCTGCATCCGTTCATGACTGTAACATAAAATTGCATTTCGTTTTGTTGCATGAACACAATTTTTCTTGAACACAATTTAGCTCGTGTTGAAAGATCCCAGTGCTTAGCATTGTTACGAGGTGGTCTGTGTAAACGAAGCCATGGCAGCCACACAAAGAAAGCATAAAGTTGAAGCGGAGGTCAGCGTGCTATTTTCCAGAGCCGTAGCCTTTCTCACGTCGACCACGCTGATCTAAAATAAACCATAAATTCCCAGTCCATTTTCCCCAAATATAGATAGCGCCTGTCTTAGCCTGAAATTGTCTATAAGGGTGAATTTTTTAGTGCTGTTTTTAATATGTATATTTCTGTAGTTTACGGAGAATATGAGGAGTGTTTACACATCAGCCAGGGGCACTGGCTAACACAATCTCCATAATCTTTGTTCGGAGGTCTTGCCCCTTAACCCTTACACTTGCCATGACCTCGAGAGCTGAGCCTAACAACCTTCTGTACAGAGAACCAGAGGAAATGGAGAGCAAGTCGGTAACAGCAAATGCGCCGAGGATAACAATAAAATGTATTATTATTATTATTATTATTATTATTATTATTATTATTACTTAAATACTGCAAGTCTGAGCGCTGCAAGTCAAGCATGTAGATTATTTCTCATTCTGATGAAGCCATTAAAATGCTATAGATGAAAGAAAGAAAAAGAAAGAAAGAACTTTCTTTTCTTCAGTAGTGAAAAACTGCTTGGATGAGGTTTTTTTTTTTTTTTTTTTTCAAATGAGAAATATCTAGATATTTAAAATATTGTCTAAATTACAAAAGTGAATTAAATTATCCTTAGGGCTTGTACATGAAACTTAACGTAAAGTCAGTTCAGCATTTAAAATGCATTTGTTACCTTTATTTCACTATTATTATAACTATAATAATGCGTTCAACCAACTTGAAAATATTTCTTCTGATACAGCATATCTGTCCATCAAGGATCAATCAGACAAACGTATTAATTGAATAATCCACATTTTATTCCTCTTATACCTGCTGACACGTATGCAACTATTTTTTCTATACAATGTTATACTGAAATTTTAAAGCTTGCCTGCTAAGTCTTTAAGTTAGTGCTGTTAGCCAGCAATACACTTAGTTTTGAGCTTACAAAGTAAAACACATTTATAAAAGTGTAGACAATACTAAGCTAATCATTTTCCTGCTCATATTTGAGTGAAACCAAATCCCAGGAATGAAACCAAATCCCAGGAATGAAACCAAATTCCTGGAATAACTCTCTTTTGCTTTGTAACCAGGATTTCAGGGTCCAGATTTGACGCTGGCATTGTATTCCCCTCCTCTTCAATATTAAGTTATTTCAACTTAATTACATTTTTAAGATTGAAGAAAAACATGCTGTTAGTAAAGAGTGCATTTGTTACAATAACACAATTAATTTGAAACTTCTTAAAAAGATGCATTTTTAAAGCATTCAAATGAATTATTTTTTAGACTTAGATAATTTAATGTTGCATTTAAATGTGCTTTTAGTGATAATTTTTAACTAGACAGCCAAACACATTCTCCAAGAATGTTCACAAATCTTAGGCACTCTCTAAGAAGAATTATTTAGAATAATAAGATTACTATGTAGTACGTTCTGACAAATTTACTCACCCCATCTATATCTATACCTATATCCCTTAATGAAAGAGCATTGGGCTGGAAAGCACTTCTCTCGTAGACCCAAAAGGGTTATTTGCAGTGTTTTAATGAAGTCGTGAGGTGAAGATGTGATATTAATTTAAAACACCGTGTCGTGTATAGTTCCTTAGGGTTTCTATGTCAGAAGAACAAACCAAACGCAGCTGAAAAGTATAACACGAGCAGTGGCATCATTTCAAGTCTCTATTGATAATTAAATATCAGCTATCATATCATAATTAAATATCAGCTATTTCACACCTGAATACGACAGTGTGTTTGGCCAAATAGTAATTTTTCCCCTCAGGGTCTAGTCTTTCATGAGTGGGAAATTTATTCTGTTTATCTTCAGTCTTTGAGTTATGTCATGAACACAGAAGCAAATAAAAGACAAAGAAGCCAACAGCTTGTTAAGAGAGTAGCTTTACCTATGGACAGGGTACCGAGCTAGGACTTTCAAACAGGAAATAGATGTGGACTTTTCTCTCTCTCTCTCTCTCTCTCTCTCTCTCTCTCTCTCCCCAACAGCAGGGAGACAGGAAGACAGATTAAGCAAAACGATTGGGATGTAGAATGGTAACGATGCACGCCATTGTACAAGATACATATCTAAGAGAGCATTCACATCTACAGTCTTAACACAAAGAGACCGTCAAAGTTTCAGTTTTTCAATTTTTCTCCTTTTTTTTTTGGAAATAGGATATGTTTGACTTGCGGTAAAAAAAAATGACTGGTGCATCTCAGACATATGTTTGTATATATATATATATATATATATATATATATATATATATATATATATATATATATATATATATATAAAGGTAGATAGATAGATAGATAGATAGATAGAGATATAGCTCGATAGATATACACTGTATGTCTATAGGTTAGAATGTTTTTTTTTTGTTTGTTTTTGTTTTTTTTTTGCAAAAAGCTATGGAATTGTCAGCACTGTCACTGCCATTTAAGCATTTACTTCACAAAGAATGCAAATTATTTGGACACTGACTTCTTGCAAATTAAGTGCCACCTAGAGTATGATTCATTAAATTAAGCTGACAGTTATATGTTCTTTCACACAATAGAGTTATGAAAATTATGTTGCGTATCTTAAAATGCTGTTTTACGTTGATGACAGATGCTGTAATTTAAACGATTTCTTCCTTGTTTTACAATATGTAATTAATCTCCCATTCTTCTAACGATACAATCTATTAATTTCATGAGGTTTTGTGTTTTTTCCCCCAAAATATGACTGTATAACAGAGTTGATATAAGGGGAACAGAGTTGATATAAGGGGAACAGTGTTGAGATAAGGGTAAGAGGGTTGACAGCAACAGTGTTTACGGTATTTGGTCTCTGTGCTTAGAATATCACTATAGTAAACATGATATGTACAATACGTCTTGCTTTTCCAAAGGGTAGTGATTGGTGAGATAAGTATTTCATTTCTATTTACATGTAGCACATTCAGTAAATTCCACCTCTTTTCAATACAGACTGGTATTTTGTTCATTTAATAACGAACAACTTACATTCTGGAAAACTGCAAAATGTAGAAAATCTTTCTATATCTTACAAAATCTATGCAACAGGGTTGATATTGGACGATAGTTACTAAGGTTACTAAGGTTACGTACAATAAAAGATTATATATAAAGCTAGAATACTTAATTGTTCTCTATAATTGAATTCCTCCTGTGAAAATACTACTTTTTACTTCTTCATAATCACAAGACGCAATGAAAGAATACATTGTTTTGAAGTGGAGTAACAGAGTTGACAGCAGTTATATAGACAGACGTATTTTAATAATTTTTAATAACTAATGATAAGCAAATGTAATGAAATACATTATGAAATTATCTGGACAAATATGGCTACACAGTAACTACTAAGCGTTTATGTTGTAAGATTTTTATTACTTTTGTTTCTGTTAGAGGGTTAAGGTTAGATGAGCATTCTTTGAGACATTAAAAAAAATGTTTGATTATCACATTAGAAATTCATTTAATATATTTTAAAATGAGTCTTACCTCATAAAAACTGTTCTTTATTACAGAAAGAACCTAATCATTTAAAACAGATATTTTACATCTACAGGTTTTAAACATTTTCCAGAAATTATATCAAAGTTTACTGCAGGGATTTAAAAGGCACCAATTTGGGATAATGTCCCATAATCAACCTTCATACTACTAAAGTCATCGATATCATTAGGCATGTAGCATGTCTTTAAGCGGAGATCTATGTCTCCTTGCCTGAAAGAGTAGCCGAACACTAAGTAGTGTACAGGCTTTCGAAACTGTTATAATCAAAATCTGTATTTAATTCTGAGTAACAGGGGATCCCGTGAATTTACTGGGTACATCAGCTGCAAATGAAATAGAGGAGTTTGTTTCAACATGAAATTAATAAAATGGCAGACAATGTCTCTAGTTTTATTGAAACTTTATGCATTTAACATTAAGGAGGCAATAATGAGTGGGTATTGAGGCCTTTGTCCAGTCCGCTGGGGTGTCTATGATGTGTCTAAACGCACGCGGTCACGAGGAGGTCACGAGACGTGCCGCTGTGCGGGGTGATTAATGTCATCCTTTCAGCGGCCCAACATGTGAGTGGCATTCTCAGATCAACATGTTAAGCGCAGCCCAAGGACACGTGGACTCTAGGAACATGTTTGCAGCACACGCAGGAATTGTCAAATCCACCAAAACCCACAAAATAGCTACAGCTTTACAGGGATTGTTTAAGAGATGAATTGAGTCCAGGAGCTTCGCTACACCAAATCGTAAAACGTTCATTTAAGTATTTGTTCACTTCCTGGCAATATATTACAGCGCTTAGTATGCTACTTAATGAAGTATATTACGTATAAATTATGTATATTTGACAAGGTTGTTGTTGCATTTTCATTTCACTTCGTAACATTTCTATTCGTTGTTTCCAGCAATCTTGCCTGGTGGCTCTCACAAAAAGTTTATCAGATAATCTGACGATTTGTGTCCATTACCACAATAAGGACAATGTCAGCACAGACGCAAAATATCATATAATAGCATATAGCGTAAGTAAAATGCTTCTCATTTCTTTCTTATGTGGTCCTTTATTCAATGGAAATAACAGTTTGTTATTTATTATATAGATTTCTAAATGACTGCCTTTTCCAGGTTTCTGGAAACTGGACAATGTTCCCATGTTCATGACTACCAAAGTTTTTAGAGTTCACTGGGAACACACACACACACACACACACACTTTTAAATAGTTTTAAATTAAATCAATTAATAAAACAATTAATAAATAACTAAATAAACAGCCAAATGTTCCCACGAGGTCAAAACTCTCAGATATTCCTATCCTTGTGGGGACATTTGGTCCCCACCAAGATATAAAAACCTGCCCACACACACACACACACACACACACACACACACACACACACACACACACACACACACATACACATGCAACCCACCCATTCATCCACACTTACACACACCTGCGATGAGGGTGTTGCTCCTTAGACAGTAAGTTTATCCTTAGGTGTTCGTGGGTGTTTCCATTGGTTAAATAACTTTATTTTGTAAAATATAAATGTGATATGCAAACTTCATTACCGTATGTTAATTGTTTACAGCAGTGCAGGTTACTGATGTTATAAATCCTGCCTCTGTTCTTTGTGGCATGTCATTTTGTATCGTTATAACCGACAGAATCGTCTGCTCATTACATCCTCTCTCTCTCTCTCTCTCGCCCTTTATTAGTTCTAGTCTGGTCCATTGAAAGATATTAGATTATCGTTTTATATTATTGAAGAATCCATGAGCTACGCAGAAACAAGAGAGATGATATACTGCTTTTAAGAGGCAAAAGAGAATAAAAACGACGATATGTCGATTGTTATGGTAAAAGGAATCTCTCTTGGATGTAAAAGACAGTTAATTGAAATATAGACAGAAGATATGGACACAATATACAGAATAGGACATGGCAGCAGAAAATCCCATCCTACCCATCCGCTCATCCACACACACTACTCCCCCGTTCTGATTTTGTTACCGTTGCCAACCTTTGCCATATTCTCATTTTAGGCCTTTTACACAGAGCTTTATCTTTGCAAGAAATGACTAAAGCGTCAGGGTTTTATCGATGTTTTATGCAGCTGGTTGTGTCAGCAACCACAAGAGCGCAGAAGCTAAGGAGGACTTATAAAAGGGGTTGACACCCGGAGCGACCGGCGCGCTTTTGCGAGAGAAAGAAAAAAATGATTTATTGCAGGCACCGCAGTTCATACAGAGTTCACGGAGAATTGTAGTACACTGACGCAGGCGCTGAGTTATGGTCTTACTGAGCCAGTACATCAAAGATCCTTTTTCAGAATCACTGAAGCGGCGTGATGCACGGGAACAAAGTTACCTTAATTAGGAAATTCCCACCACAACTTGCTTTGGAACAAACCAAAGATGCGCATATGATACCTAGTGGTGAATTTACAGTTATATACATCCATACATGCATGCATGCATATCTGCATGTATGTCTGCATGTATGTTTTTTTGCATGCATACCTGCATGCAGGCATGCATGTCTGTATGTATGTATGTATGTATCTACGTATGTATTACGATTTTGCATAGTAAAACATAATAATAATAATAATAATAATAATAATAATAATAATATAAAGCCTGTCTGTAAGTAGAACTGAATCTCATTGGGTCGTTAATTCATTTGCGGTCATGGATCGAGCTGGCCTACGCTCGCATTCACTGCACACTCGAGCGCAGTAATATTTCATGTTAATGGCGCTGCAGTTCGGCAGCAGTCGGACTTGTAATATGCATAGTGAATGCTTCTATTTGACAAGCCTTGTGACAGCAATTCACTGAACTCTAAATAACAAATCGTTCCTAAAACAAGATTGATTTTACAGTTACAACTGAAAAAAGGATAGACAACTCCCTTTTTGATATTTTCCTTAATAAAGGCTTTATGAATGATCTGTTATGCTCTGATTATGAAGCTTGCATTCTTTAGATGGAGTAAGAATAGCTTTGGAGTAAAATTATGAAGCAGGTAGGCTATAGCAGATGTTTTGTACGATGTTTATCCAGCAAATGCAATTAGGACGGCCACCACAACACCCAACACAAGACTGCATGAAAGGAGTGTCATGAAACGAGGCATAACTAATCTGTCCTATTAAAATAGAGCTCGTTTTTTTAATTGGCCACTCTAGTTTATGCATTAAGGATTATAGTGTTTAATATAGGTTTTTGTTGTTGTTGTTGTTTTTGTTTTTAAATCCAGTCGTGTCCCTGAGCAGGCCCAATGAGATGTTTTTGTAATAATTTAAGTGTACTGGGCTCTAGAATGAATGAATAAATGAGTTGTAGCACACGTGAGCCAGCGTTAACACCACAAACAAGGCACCGAGGAGGGGGGAATTAGAGCCTCCATTAATCACAAGTTAGAGAAGCAACTGTGCGCAGCTTTCAGCAAAGCTTTTAAAGCGCGCATGGAAAAAGAGAATGTGCAACGATATGAGACGATGAGATGAACCTGAAGCGTTCAGCTTGCCTGAAGGACAGGCGATGGCACTTTACCCTTTCAATAAGCCGACAGTTATCACAATGGACAATAAAATGATTTAAATGTCTGTAAATATTTTAACTCTTACATCTGAGTGCATAAATGTAAACTTTATTACATATGTGAATGCGCATGCAAGATGCGCACACCCACAGAGGCAAAATTAGTCTGAGGCCATTACGCGCCATTAACGGAGAGCTAGGTGACGTCAGAGGGCTTAATTCTTACTCCTTTAATATGCTTCTACTTTCTTCAGAATGTTATTTTACAATAATCTAAAGCAACTCAGTGACAAAGACGCCACCAGAGTACAACAGGTTCCGGCAATATATGATATTTCTTGCAAACATCTATGCTGACTTGTCCTTTGGCTGTACCATCTCATGCTCTTTGTTCTGGGCATTGCTATTTCTAAAAAAATACTTTCATTAAAAATAGTCCTGCAAAAATATCCTCTAGCCTGGGAAACTAAAGAATCAGAATACCGCCGCAAAACTTTATTGTTGTGCCAGCAGAAAACAAAGTTTCCACCTTGTCATTATACATTATGGTAAAGTATAGAATATTAATACATGGGATAGTCTTTTGTGCTGTGACAGTGATAGTCAAATTGCCTTTGTTCGACCACACCCAATTTCGCCATTCATGTTTTATTTCTAGTAATAATAAACAATACTACAAAGAAGTGTAATAGCAAGTCACTTGGTGGACTTCAAACAGGAAATGCAATCATTAAACTTTACAAAATGGTCTTTAACATGTAACATTACGCAGTATTTATTATACGAACAGCCTTCATTTGGTTACACTATGCCTGCTAGCCTACATCCCTTATAACAGCGACGACAATAACGATACAGAAAAGTTGGAGTGGTTGGTAAAAGCAACCTTTAATAAAAGAAAACATTTTTAATTCTGCACATTTGTTAAAATAGCTTATAATCGAAGGTCTATTTCTTTAAAAGAATTGTATATTATATATGATTTTCTACAACAGATCCTAGCAATGATATATAAGAATATATTAGTAATATATATACATGTATTCAATATACCTACCAACAGTATCAAAAAATGTAAAATTGTTTTGTACCAAGTTTAATTTCACGACGAGCATATGTGGTATTATGCGAATCCACGGATGGAGGAGAAAAAAAAAGCTCCCAGTGTTTCACGCACTCCATTTTCTCTCCATCCACTTCTTGCACTTTCCTGTTTTCCCCCTTGCCTCTGCCTCCCTACCTTCTCTAAGCACCGGATTGTCTAAAACTTTCCCGTTCTTTGTCATTATTTACAGGTTAATCACTGCTGATGATACTAACAGGAGAGCATTATGGAGACGGAGATGGTGTCTTCCTCCGGCAAGAAGTTGCTCGCAGACACTTTGCAACTCGGGGTTCATCCACGACACAACGCTATTGGCTATTGGGCCGTCACGTGACTCCAGGCTTCACCCGCAGCTCCTAGGCAATTAAATGCCGTGTGAGTGTAGACTACTTTTTTTATATGTCGTTTCGAGATTAATGATTAGAATTAGGCAAGAGGCGTTCCAAAATGCAAGCGATATCATACCACTCTGATAATAATAATAATAGGTACGTGCCCCAAACACTTTTTAAGCATCAGTATCTCCGTTCTGTGGACCAACAGTGTTATCCATGTGTTATGCAGGAGGGCAGTTCTGCACTCGACCTTCACGCGCTCGGAGCAGGTCACGCTGAAGGCCACACGTGGGATTCGCAAGACTATAGTTTTCTACAGAAACCGCACGCGACGTGTGCTATTGACAGCCGAATCACGAGTGGGATCCGACCTCACTGCATGAACCAGGTGGACCAAAATAAGGGCAATGACGTGTCAGTGAAAATTAATGGAACAAGCACTAAAGGCTTCTTCTTCAAGAATGTCTACCCTTGGATGAGAGAGACGCAGTCTGCCCCTGCAAGTCATGATACACCCAGCTCCTGCCAATCAGGTTTGAAAACTTTTCTGCTGAGGAATAGGTGTTTTTAAGGAGTAACTGTAAATAATATATGAACCATTTTAATAAAAATAGAACAGGTTTGGTTTGACAGTATGATATTTCACTTAAGCACTGGCATTATTTAACTGACAACCTGCAATTAAGCTAATTACTTACTAAATTGTTAATCATTCTTAGTCATCAATCAATAATAATTTACCTGAAGTTAGAATTTTGCTTTGTGCAAGTTTAAGTAAAGCAGTAAAGAAGGAGAAAAATTTTACTTGAACTATAAAACTAGTGCATAAAAGAAAACAAAAGCTGTGGTAATTTCCATTTTATAGTCAACACATGTTTATATTCATAAGGAACCAACATTAGGAATAAGTTCCACTAACTAGTTCAAGTTATTATTCTGGAAACTCAGAAGCTTGGAAATGAATTCCTGAGGGGAAAAAAAACAGTATATTTGAATATATGTCTAAAGTAGGGTATATGAGACAGATAATTAAGCAACGATGGAATGCTTAAGTGTTCTTACTCCCTGGGATAATTAAAAACACAATTATTAAACATCTCTGAAATGCATTAAGATTTTGATTTGTGGTATTGTTCCCCTTCTAAAGATTATTTTTTTCCTTGTGTGTGTTATGGTAATGAATATATTGAATTTGCTTAACTTTAAGGGGAAAAAACAATGCAAGAACTTTCACAGGAATTAATATTTTATGGAAATTTCTGCCTTTAACTTGCATAGTGGGAATTGCACACAGGCCTAGTAAGTTGCAGGCAATTCAGCCTGTTTCAACATGAATTATCACCACAAATTCTTCACTGCACAGTAAAAAAACCACAGGTCACGTCTTCTCAGATATACACAAGTTGACTAAGAGCCTGGTGATGTCATTAGTGTTCAGCATTTAGAACAAGACTGTGCCAGACGTCTTCAGTATGATTAATATGGGAAAAGACGTGAAGCGGCTTGCTGTTTGATGTTACAGCAGAAAAAAAAACGCTTCTCCTCCAGTCCAAAAAAGAAAATTAAACTTAATAAGCTCTACCCCTGAAGATGAATAATAAAGAGTGGTAAAGGGGAAAAAAAGCACAAGACTTTTCTTGCTCATTGTTTTCCCAAGTCCTGGAATCAGCTAGATTATTACATTTATTATATTAATAGTCCTGCATGTTACAGGATTAGATTAGACATTATAATATTCTGGGAGTTAGTGCATGAAGGTAATTTAGACTAATGGGAAAACCAAGCTACAAACATATAAATGTGTACCAAAACATGGCTTTTCCACTAAATGATTTTCAGCACGTAATTAATTCTCATGGTTAAGATATTCATAAGTTGTGCATTGAACAGGGCAGAATAGTGGCACAGCAGGTAGCAGAGCTCCAGAGTCCCCAGTTCAATCCTGAGCTCAGGTTACTCTCTGTGAAGAGTTTTGCTTGTTCTCCTCCTGTTCGTGTCACATTCTTCCTGCTTCTCTGGTTTACTCCCACCTCCCAAATTCATGCTGGTATGGGGGTTGGCTAGAGTTTGCCTACACAAATGCACACCAGGTATGAACATGTGTGTGTGCATGGTACCATGTATTGGACTGGTGCCCCAACCAGGGTGTGTTCACCCACATCGTGCCCAGTGTTCCTGGAATATAGGCTCCAGATTCACATGGTCATGTGAACATGACCATGATAAAGCAGTTACTGATTATGGTTGAATGCACAGAACTTGTGTGACTGTTTTCAAATACTTCACATCACAATAATTTTAAAGAACTAATTTCAGAATAAAATGAGAGGCTTCAAATAAATGTAAGAGAATTTTAAGGGGGTTTAAACACTAATCCAGATTCAGTTTTTGACCTCCACATCTCTGTGTTTTCCCAGGGGTATCACCGTATAACAGTGGTGAGCTGGCTTCTCCAGAGACAGCAAGAAGGAATGACAGCAGCTCCAGCAGGAAACGTATACGCACTTCTTTTACCTCTTCCCAGCTGCTGGAGCTTGAGAAAGAGTTCCACTTCAGTGCTTACTTGTGTCGCCCAAGGCGCCTTGAGATGGCGTCGCTGCTCAAACTCACTGATCGACAGATTAAAATCTGGTTCCAAAACCGCCGCATGAAGTACAAGAAGGACCACAAGGGAAAGGCAGTGGTTTGGCCATCCTATTTAAGTGTCCCATCTTCAGGAGAAGGTAGTAGTGGTGCAATGGACATTACAGCTACAGCCTCACACAACCTCCAGTACATCAGTCAGCCAATCATGAGCTGCACTCAAAGCGGTTATGGAGACACTATGTACAGAGACTGGTTCCTGTTTACAAAGTCAGCTACACCTGTTAAAGACACTGCATTAGACCTCAGCAATACCCCGCAACCTGTGCCCAGACTTGATACTTCAAATTTGGTCTCAGGGCATGACTTCTGTTTGCACCAGCCAGGTGAAGGCTGTATCCTAGCACCTCCTGGACTCTCATACATGTGACTGTTCCTCCATGATCAGCCATTTCTTCAGCTCCAGATCTTTTTAGCACTTTGCCTATGTTTATATCTCATTTAGTCTTAAAAATACAAGAAAATTACCAAGCAGATCATGTGAAAAGATAAAGTGGGTTTAGCAGTTACAATGTTTTTTTTGTAACTTTATTCATATAGAATCTAACCAAATCACTCTTGCTTGCTAGAATTCCTACAGATTTCACAAGAGATTGGATTGTCATGCCATACTCTGGCACACAGCTCCACAGCTGCTATCACTTTGAGAAGAGGCAGGATTTGTTGCCCTCAGAAGCTGACTTACAGGCAGATCATTGACTTAAAAGAGCTGGAGAGCCAGGTTTACTCTCACGGGCAAAAGGCCAGGGAGAATTACATTACGTTATCAGCCAGTATGCAGTAAAGCTGGGAGAGTTTCCTCTGTGGATAAGTTGTAGCAGGCTCTGTGAAAAGTAAAGAGATTTATTAAACATGGACATGAGCCCACTTCTGAGAATTTATCTACCGAGCTCAGATTGGTTGGGGGAAAAAAGCACAAGAATCCTCCAAACATTAGCAAGAGCATTTGTTGTTTTTAACTTTAATGTGAAATATCAGCTGGGGTAGAATAAGTACAGAGAAACTGTACTTGAGTAAAAGTGTCAAAATCCTACTCACTTAAAAGTGTGGACATGGAGTGAAAGTATCTACAGTTAAACATGCTCAAGTATTTTTTTTTTTTTGAGAATGTTCATTTTCTTTATCAAATGGCAAACTGTTGTCATGCTGTCATCCTGAATGAATCATTTGTAAATCCAAGAGAGCACCACTCAAAGACCAATTAGCACAACTTTGTGAAAGTTTCATTTGATATTGATGTGAGTTTGTTTGGAATCAGTGTAAATTGACCTTAGTAAGAGTCCACATATTCAGCTTAATAACACTTGATTAAAGTGCGAATATTCTAAAATAGTACTGAAGTACAGCACCAAAGTACAATTACTACAAGTATTTTCTGCCCCTGAATATCAGAACATAATGCATTGTCTTAAGCATGTGTCAAACCATATTTGCACAAAAATATATAGGACAAATTATATTGGTTTATTTTACTATTTTGCTTCATAAACATTTACAGAATGTTCCCTCAGGAGATTAAATATTCAAATAGTCAAACAAGCATGTAACCACTTTGTTTATTTCAGTACTTATTTCTTATTTGGTTATTAAGCAAACCATGCTGAATAGATACTCGTTGAAGAAAGCACACATTTAGGTATAGTGAAACAGTTTGCGTTGATTTCTGTATTTTGTATTCTGTGTGCTGTAATAACTTGGTAATTACGCAGTTAATACATACTGCAGTTATTAGCAGCTATTGAACATATTTTATGAAAAATGATGATGAAAAATCTGAAAAGGAATTGCCTTGAGCATGCAGTACATGTCAGATTGGAAGAAATATGCTCTGTCAGTTGTTATTCTTTGTCCTTATAGATTTTAATCATCAATTTAAATAGAAAAAACATGCTTTTCATTCTGTGTTCATTGTTTGTTTTGTGTCAATTGCATTTGAATAAACTGAAATAATGCATGTTTAAAAAAAAACTATAGTAGTGGTGGTTGTGTTGCACATTGTAAACCTGGTGCAACCCTCAAAACGATCCTGATGACGCAATGACGTCACTCTGTGCACCCATGGTCGTGTATTTGCCCAAAGGTGAACTTTCAAGTTTTTCAGCATCCAGCAGCAGTGCTTTTTGTATTCTGTAAAACAATCTACATAAGCGTGCCCTCCCCGCCCCCCACTTCTCACTCTCCTAACATTAATCATCCAGACAAGGCTTCTCATTCCCTCTCCGCCGCTGCAGCCGCCCAAGTGGCGAACCCGCTGGGCATCAGCGCTGCCAGCTTACCCCCTCCTCCCCTCCTCCCCTCCCCTCCCAATCCCAATTCCAATCCAGCTCTTCTTCAATAAGCAAAGTGGCACACTACCACATAAAAAAAATCATAAATTTAGATTCAGTTTTTTCCACTAGACTTTCTCACATACATTTCCACATTAGGATTAAGAGGGACACGCTAGTGGGCGCTGCACTGGGGTTTGCGTGGGCTATAGCTCATTTTGATTAATTATGTTTAATTAAGGTGTCATCGTGAGTCATTTTTATAAAACTAATCAAGGAATAGCAAAAACATCTACTCATTCGAAATATTACCTTTAGTTCTCTTTTACGCTTGGCCATAAATCATTTTCTGATTCGAGCCTAATTGACCTCAGTGATTTGAATCAGCCTGGTCAACATATGATATTCGAATTTTCACTTAGATGATGAGGATTCTCACTTTTATGGGTAATTTGCAGTTAATTTACTTCAAAGGTGTGGTAAATGATAGCAATTGAATAAATCCTGTACTTCACTGTTTAGGTTTATTTAACGCTTGCATTAAAAATGAGCATTAATTTAGGCTTTGGTCTGATGCCTGCTGGAGAATAGAGGGTAGATTGTGCATGTCCCTGCTGTATCGTATCCCCACCATCCATCACCACACAGCAGTGTTCCTTATGCAAAGCAGGAGCTGGCCTCCCGGTGGCCTCTTCGCGTGACTAAAAGGAGTGAACACTTTATGGAATGCTTGGTTGGATTGGAATCATACATATATATACATATGCAATTCTTTTGAACTGATTTTATAGGTCCAAAGTTATTTTCAATACTAAAAGGTGTCAGAAAATAATGGCAGTGGGACACATTGGATATTAGAAGTGTGTATTTATACACTTTATACACATCTGGGCAGAATCCCAGTGCAAAATCTCTACCTTCACAGCAAGCAACTGACCAACAACAGGCCTGGAGGTTTTATCTGACATTCTGTTTAATCACAGTATTTGGGAAGCCTGACTGTTAGAAACAGGAGGCCTAATTCAGATATATCACTGCATCAATTAGGTGTTTCAGATAGGAGAGCAGCATAATACGGACACTGCATTCTAAATCAATCATTCAATCCAGGATATAATAAATTCCAAGAGAATCAGCTGCAGAGAGAGAGAGAGAGAGAGAGAGAGAGAGAATCTAAAAGTATCCAGGGACAATGCTTAACTAGATCTTTGAAGAAAAAGGGCTAAAACAGATGGAAGCCACATTGAATCCTTTACATTCTTGTGCGCGTTGACTGACCACTGGTGATTTATAGGCGCATTAAGGAGCATTACATGATCTCTGGCCAAAGATCAGAGAGGAGACCATGATGGCCGCTTACCCAATAAAACAGTCCTATTTTTAGGCATTTAGATCTACAAAGCATAAACTCCACTAGATCTCCGCAGTGCACACAGCTCCAGCAGGCCTGCATTATGTTATGCAGCTTATTTCTTCACACTGCAATACATGTAGGAAAACCAAATTATAGCACCCCACAAGCCTGCTCAATTCTTTAAAATATATTAATGGCCCTGAGAGCAATCAATGTACAATGTTCTCTTAAAATATTGTTTTTTGATTACTATGATCTATGAATTCATTGCACATAATAACTCATGTTATTCTAAAAGCAGCGGCAAAGAGATTTTTCACTTAGCATGCACGGTAATGTGCTAACACAATATCTGCATATTAGGGGGAAAAAAAGTGTTCTGCAGTAAGGCACACAACCACATGGAAATGTGTGTGTCTGTGTGGTGTGTGCATGTGTGTATTTCACATGCGCAAACACGCACACAAAGAGAGAGAGAGAGAGAAAGCAACACACAATAAACCCCAGCCCCAATAAACAGCTACAGTAGCACATCAGTAGCAATTTCGCAAAAGGAATAATCAGTTCCTATCTGCTATATATTTATTGATGTAAAGCAATAACTTACATACACCTATTCATTTTAGAAAACTAACTGGTTAATGGTTTCTTTTTAGCCATATCTTATGCCGCTTCCTTTCATGTAAACATCATTTATTTAGGTTTTTTTCTCAGCTAATGATGTGAACTCCTAGACTATTTTATTACTATGCTATTTTAGAAGAAATAAATGTCACATACTGAGCTAATACCCACAACTACAGAGTTTGGAAGACTATACTGGTAAATTTTGTACATCTCAGCCCTGAAGAGACCCCAAAAAGCAGAGATTTCAGTCCGCATAAAGCCAGGAACTTATGGGACTCACTGGACCAAGAATGAAATTACAGAGCACTCTCTTGATAAGGTCTCTGTGGAATTTTTTTTTTTTTTGAATAATTGGAGCAACAACTTCATCGTGGCCTGCACCACAGGACCAATAAGACACCACCAATACATCACATTCCAGATTTAGTTAGTAATCCCACAATCTAGTTAAGGATCTGGAAATTAGATCTAATCAATTCATTCTACAGTCAATTAGCATAACAGATGGTCCACCAGGCATTAAAATTCACATTTTGTCCTCAGATATCTCATGGCTGACTACACTTTTGAAAATTGGAGTATAAAATGGAATGAATTATAATGAAATATCATTCCAAGTACCAATTAGAAGAAGTGGAGATCAACCCATGTGGCTGAGCTATTCCTGTTTAAATTGCTATTAAGGTTCATCTAGTAGGTCTCTTTATATTTGCTCTATCAACTGTACAGGAAAAGACTTACAGTGTGTCTGCATTGTGTAATCAACAGCAGTCTGACATAACAAGCATTGTGCATGACCCATCGAATAATAATAAACATGGTGAGTGCAGGCCAATCCATTCAATTCGTTGCCATTGACCCTCCCATCTTCCCCATTTCATTTTTTCTGTCTTCTTCTTCTCTCTCACTCTCACTCTACCACTCTCCGAACAGCTTTCAGTGCTTGTTGCTCAGAGGGACTGTTAAGTATCAATTCCCAGTGTCACCTTTATGGCTTTTATTTATTTGTCTGCTTGCTGGTGTGGAACGCGGCACAAGCATCACTCAGGTAGATGGGTTATAACTCACCTGCTAGCACTCATCAATCTGCACAATTTGACTTCCTGCATCACGTACAACTGTTACTGTCATATTAAAGCACCGCATTATAAAGATCAATGAGTTTTTAAAAGTGCTTCAGTTAAAGGTGATTGCCGGTGATGAACTACAAGCTGTACTGATGACTGTTGCTCAGTCGTCCTTAATATAGCCCATGATTTCTACAGTGAGGGCTACAATAACATTTACTTTATTACTCTAATTGCGCCGATCATTCTTTGTATAATGAACATAATACAAAAAAGATTTTAAATGAACTACATTGTGCATTGTAAGCACTGCACAACCGAAACACCACTGAGAAGAAAGAGACGGATAATAAAATCACTGCTCACATGAATGGAAAAAATGCCTCACAGTTTGCTTTCATATACACAGAAGAAGCATATGGCAGTATGAGGACAAGAGCTTTGCTTCCCAGCACATGTTTAACCCTGTTAATGTCCTATGGTAAGGAGCTCCGGAAGAACAGTGCAGAGTGTGCTGATATGACGGATGGCCTATTGTCACTGTGTTTGGGTTACGACCTGCTGAGCTCAAGCAGGAAGTAAGAAATCCAAGCATTCATATCCTCAGAAAAGTCATAATATGTGAGCTATACAGTCTCAGAAAAAATAGTACTGAGCTGTACCATTCCTTGTCGCTGGAGTGGTACCAACAAGCATACACCTATACCATCAATATGTAACGTTTAGGTACATAGAGTGTACCTTCACATTATAGTCACATTTCTATGTGAGAGATACATAATAACGGCACAAAAGATAACAGACAAGACAAGGAAAGGTACCAGACACAATAGAAACAGCCTTACATTCATAATGATGCATTTTTGTGTGGGAACAGACAAAGCTATAGTAAAATAGATAATACACTGCCTAAATACATTATTCACAATACATCCTGATTGAGTTTCTTGATGTGACCACTAAACCCGAAATCATTTACTTTGTGCTGTCGGAGACATCAGTCTTAATTTACATCAGGCTAAATCACACAGAAACAAAGCCCCGGCTTTATGATGACTCCCATTACTTAGGGCTATTGATGCTATCAGCATGCTTTGGAGGCTTCCCTCAGTCTGCAGTCTTCCCTGTTTGCACGGTACAGTGATATTCCCTAAGCCATTGTCTCTGTTGATGCCATGCCAGAGATGAAGTAAGAGGAGGGTGCAGGCGCCTAGAATTGCCCAGCATTAACCAATCATCTGCGACAAGCCCACACTACATTAACGGCGGTGACCTTTTCGCCTGTGTTGACAGTCATCTGTCAGCAACGCCTCTCTCTTGGCCTTCTCTGCTGCCCCAAGAGGAGAAATAATTAGAGCAACAAGGTCAATACAGGGCTATGTTGTTTGACGTGGTCCTTGGAGGTCAGAACTAGGTAGTGATATGATCTGGATGTGCTTCGGATCATTGTGGAGGGATGTTATCAGCGACATATCGACACATCACCGTGAAATCACACAGTGTGCATTTCATGACTCCCCCATGATGAGGCATTTTCTGAGTCTACCCCTATGAATTCTATTACTTTCCAATATAATAATATAATAATAGAACAATATAAATGAGCGACAAGGGAATTTCTCACTTTTCAGCCACAAAAGAAAAACAGACAAGCATATGCACACCTGTTTTTTTCCCATCCTCTAGCCAAGCACTTCTGCCCCCCCAGCACAGCACACACACACACCCCACGCACACACAGTCTGCTGAAAGCCATTACAGAAATACAATTTCTAATGCCTTCACACAGGTCTGCAATCGACTGCAAACAAATTTATATTCAGCTCGTAAACAGAGAGCTGCAGAGATTTATTTATTGAGCGGAGAGGAGAGAAACAAGCTAGCGCGTGAACCTTGGGTAACCCCAGAGCTGACATAAAGATGGATAAGTATACCATGCAAATGTACGGAGGGAAGGGATATATTGCACTCAGTCATTCAGCTGCCTGTAGAATTCCATTAACTCCTCCAGCTGCGACCATATCTCTGGGCTTGTACGAGCACTGCTATACACTGATGATTATTTTCAATAGTTTTTTAATCACTGCCTGGCAATAGTAAGTTTTTTTTTTTTTTTTGAACTATAAGTGGATGTTTCCTCTTGTGCTCACTACAGCAGTTCACACCAAGTGTGTACTGCATAGACTATAAATGATGCTAATCTATAAATGAAAATAAATATCATTATTTAAATATCATATTTTGTGTTTAAATTTTTTTTTTGTTAAATTGTGTATTATTACTGTTATTGACAATTAACAACTCTGTGAAGCAGATACAAACCAGATATACAAAATGCAAAATAAAAGGGAACCCTAAACCCTAAAGGATTTTTTGTTTTGTTTTGTTTTTGCATATTGCTGAGTGTATGTTTATTTGCAAATAGATATTACCGTGTGTGTCCATGTATGTGTGTGCTTTCTATCCACCCCCCCCCCCCCCCCTTTTTTTTTTTTTAATTTGCTGAAGGGCTGCATACATTATTAAGCTGATAGCCAGCTCTTGCAGAGACTAGCGGGCCATTCTAGAGTGAGTCAAAGCAGAGTTTATTAAAATAGGATTACGGCTTCCCATTTCAGTGTTAATATATGGACAAAGATTTCCGCCGGAGAGAAAATAATCTTTGCAGTTCTCTGATTTGTGACTGTACTGATAAAGTTTTTGCCATCAATGCAAGGGGAAAAAATGATAAGTCTGTTGGAAGTTTTGTAATATTGCATCATTTGTGATATTTGCTATAATGGGATAATGAGTAATGAGAGTTGCAAAAAGTATAATTTCATAATCTACACATTTGCAAATTACAAGAATATGCATAAATTATGGGATAATGTAATAGTAAACTTATACAGATAACTAATGGAGTTACATTCATGCATTATAGTACTAACAATAAAAAGAAATGAAAAAAAAACACTTGCACTTGAACTTGCATTGCCACAATATGCATTGTTATCTGGTTTTATGATGTTTGTTGTATAGCATAGAATTATATTCATCTGACATTGCCTTATTGTAGGCATATTTATAACATATTTTTGACATATCAAAACATATTTTTGACACACATACAACAGTGAAACAGTAGGCTAAACAATTTTAGACTGTACATCATAGTTTAAAATCACTATATGAAAATATGGTATTATAGAAATCTGCTTTTCTCTGCATTAAAATTCACTGAGGGCTCTGAATCTATCTGTAAGGTGGAACAATCTTGTGATACTTCTTAATATTAGGCATAGTGGTTTATATTCAGTAAAAACAGAATTAGTTTTTTTTTTTATAAGAGCACTACAGCAATGGTTTCTGCGCTTCTTTCTCAATGTAACTTTCATTTAATGTACAGTTCATCAAGTAAAGTGAAGTGTTCAACTCAACATATTTGTGTAAATTTATATAAGGCACAAAATGCCTTCTTTATCATCTGTCAACTCTTCATTCTTATTTATTTAATAGGAAAAGCAGCTCTTCCTTCTGATATGGGAGGCAGCTGCTAATTATCATTTGACCGGTACATGACCTCCGAGCAGCAGATGCTTATAGCTCACAGCATCACACACCATAAGCAAGTGGGTAACATGTTTAGCTTATTTAAAAGACAGAAAGGGAAGAATAAAAAAGGCTGAGCAAATGTGGACTTTGAAATCAGTGAGTTAAAATGAAGGTCTGTGAATTTACACTTTTATTTTAGATAAAACCACACACACACACACACACACACATATATATATATATATATATATATATATATATATATATATGTGTGTGTGTATATGTGTGTGTGTGGTGTATATATATATATATAGATGTAATAAAGAGTTTGAGAATCAGTTATGGTCATGTTTTTGTGAGTTTTTATGGCTGCATAGTGTAGGTAACCAGGCTTCAACTACTCAATTATAAATTATTATCATGAGGGGAAATCAAACCCATATGGGCTATAAAAAAACGAGAATTATCCACATAAATAAGCACTAAAACTGTGATTAGTGATATTTCTTTCATGAGTTTGACCCATGCTAAAGACTTTAATCCTTGACTTGAATTTATTTGACATCTCAAAGCAAACATCTGTTTTGCTTTCTAAGTACTGAAGGACAAAAGAGAGTACACATATACATTTCACTTAAAAATATTCACACACACACTCACACACACACCTCTTACTATCCTTGCAAGGACCTTATACTGACATAATTATTAATACATACATATACCACATATCTCTACAAACTTTCTGTACTTTGCTTAACTTTTACTTACCTTTGCATGTGTGTGTGTGTGTTGGAAATATTTTAACAGAAACAGGAACTCTGTCAAGCGCATAGCATTTTCTCCTTAGCTTTCCTAAAGGTAATTTGTATGTAAGCATTATATTAACAATGATATCAGTTTGCACTTCTGTCAAAGTGTCTGTTCACTCCAAATAAGCAAAAGTCTTTGGGCTTCTCCAGGAAAAGTTATATTTCTTACAGTAAACAACACAGGTTGATGCATGAGGAGTGATGGCTGGTAACAGTTGATGCTTTGGGGCCTGGAATTGTACTGGCTGTGTGGTCTACTACACCTTCCAGAACTTTTAGTTCAGTTCTAACTCACAGCCCTTGAAAAGTTTGAGCAGTGCAGCATGAGAAAAGTTTTTAACCCGATCAGCTTCTGAATGCTGATTCTGCAACGACCTTCCCAGGTGGTCAAAACTTGCTTGCTTTGGCTAGTAAATATACAGACGAAGGAGATGTCCGGCTATTGGCCACGAGTTAGAGGGCACGTCATCCCCATCAATCACAGATCGAATGTTTCTGCAAGACGAGCGGGCGCGCGCGCGTGTGTGTGTGTGTGTGTGTGCGTAGGCTCGGTGCACGCGGCGCGTGTTGCCAAAGTAGATGGGCTTACTACTGGATTTAGGCTCGGTGGTCGAAGGAAGCATGTGCAAGGGAAATGCTTTCATGACTTCCTACCAGGAGTTCACCAAAGGCAACCGGGCAAACAAGACAGCGCGTCAGGATTTGGACCCAAGCAAACTCCAGATCAGACTAGAAGAACATTTCCTGTCGGCGTTCCGGTCAGAAACGGGCACTGGCGCGTGCGCGAAACGCTCTAGGGTTCCGGACATGAGAGCTCCAGATCAAGACTACTTCTTCTCTAATCCACCCCAGTGGCGTGAACAGGCCGGTTCCAGAGCACAAATCTCTCCCTCCTTACACACTTTCGCAAAGGAGTGTTGCGAGCTCGGCCCAGTCAACGCGCGCGTGTGTAACATCAGCTCATGTGATGACCCAAGACGTCATTTCGCTTTTATGGATACCAGTAACACCAGGCATGCTGGTTCTACCAACTTACACGAGGCCACGCAGATGGAAAAGCCCTTCGAATGGATGAAGGTGAAGCGCAACCAAGCGGGCACTGGTAAGTTAGAAAGATTTTGTAAACTTTATGCGCGCACAGAAATGTTGGACGTGCCAAAACAGTACAGCATAACCTGCAACACTGCAGATATTTTCTGCAGACTTGTTTAATTCAGTTACAAGAAATCTGCACAGAGATTGTGAATTTAAGTGGGACCAATCAAGCAAAAAAAAAAAAAAGTCAAATACTTGTGGGCCTGTAATTCAGTGTGTACCACATCTTTATTTTGAATTCTTATTTTGAACTCACGACCCTTGAAAACATGCATGCTTTAGCATGCTTACATGGTTTAAAAAAGTTTTAAAATGGATCAGGTTGGAAAACTTGAATAAGTAATTATATAGTTGGGTATGCAAATGAATCCATATCAATAATATAGACATAAATGTTTTTTTCCACATGGAAAGCCTTTACCATATGAAGATTAGAACATAGAGTGAACTACAAGTCCAGTGATCCAACAGAAGGAAGTGGTGAGTGCTAGACTACCTAAGGCCAAACTCAAGATCTACACACTTGGCAATGTTTGAGTCATTACTTTCCAGATTAGGCTTCCCATCAACAAATCCGAGTGATGAAAACCTTTATGGGAAAGTTTAAGGAAAACAGACATGATGATCTATAATGCACTCATACCCTCTAGTGGGTCTGCTTTCCCTCGACTACATTTCATAGTATAACCCTGTAAATTGCTAAGAGACTATTTAAGGGAGTCCAGCTCCCCCTAGCTCCTTCTCTATTAAGGCCCAAACAAAGTCCAGAGGAACTTTCCTAATCCCAGGGCTTAATGCAAACCACTGTTAACGATCAATTTTCAGTTCTAAAAACTCCAAAAAGACCTTTCTCAAAGCTCTCTTTCCAAAATGCAACCCTAGCCCTTACTGTAGAGAAATGTTAAATACAGCCACCTGTACTGTGGTTTGACGTACCTTTGTTTTTTTTCTCTGTAAACTGTCCCATGCAGTGACACATAATTTGTCAAATGTATTTTACATTTATTGGTAATTATACAATGCATGTGGTGTCCATATCCCAAGAGGAAGAATGCTCTCCTAGGCCACACAAATGATGTTAACTAGCTCACAGACATATCTATCAGACTAAAGGTCTTGTGCAGCTGTGTAGCCCAGAGATTGTGGTCAGGAGAAATGGGTAAGGAAACTGGGATGGGAGGCAAGGCCAAAAGCCTGTGATTAGCTTGATGTGCAGGAGCATCTGGTGCCTGTCATTTTGATCTACCTTCACTAAAACCGCAAAAGTGTTGAGAATTCCAGGTATGTTTTTGCTGTAATGTGGAGTACTGCATTCCTCAGAAGGAGAGAGAGAATGTGGTTTATGTCTAGTTGCATGATTGCATCTCTGTCAACACTTACTTACTGGGGTGAAATATTTAAGTATCTAATGCATTAAAGCTTATAGAAAAATCATATAATAAATGTCCTGTGGCCATTCCCTGAGTAGGCCTTTCATCTGTGGTTGATTTGTGTTTTTTTCTATATCAAAATACGGGATATTCTTCATTTAACCAAGCCAAGTGAATATTACTATAGCATGTATTAGTTTGCCATTTTTTTTTTTTTACAAACTGTCTGCATGCTAGGCCAAAAATTGCGCAATGTTTATTTGTTTACTTTAAGACACACAGTGCCTCATTAGCACATCATGTGGTAGGGAGCAATTCCCACTGGCTATTGTGTTGCAGCACCATATTCTAAGCCAGATATTAGAGAACAAACTATAAAATTTTATAAGCTTGTGTATAGTGATATAGCGATATTTTCCCATCCAATCTTTGACTGTCCAGTTTTGATGAGGCTGTTCCCACTGTAGCCTCAGGTTCCTGTTCTTGGCTGACAGGAGTAAAACCAGATGTGCTCTTGTTGTGCTGTTGTAGCTCATCCACCTCAAGATTTGGCATGATGTGTGTTCTGAGATGCTTTTCTGCCCACCATCAGTTATTTGAGTTACCGTAGCCTGCTTGTCAACTCAAACGAGTCTGATCTCTCTTATATGCAAGGCGTTTCCACCTGCCGAATTTCCACCCACTGTTTTTTGTTGTTGTTGTTTTTTGCACCATTCTATGTAAACTCTAGAGACTGTGTGTGTGAAAATTCCAGGAGATCAGCAGTACTCAAACCAGAAATACTCAAACCAGCCCATCTGGCACCCCCAAGTCTGCCACAGTCAAAGATCACATTTTCTCCCAGTCAGATGTTTGATGTGAACGTTACCTGAAGCTCTTGACCTGTATCTGCATGATTGTGTGCATTGTGCTGCTGCCACATGATTGTGGCTGATTGGATAATTGATGAATGATCAGGGGTATGTTCCTATTAAAGTGACCAGTGAGTGAGTGTCTGTATATATACAGATTATTTCTGTGGATCAGCAAAAAGCCTGCCTCAACTCTGTGTAACTGAATCCTTCAGCATTTTGTATATATTCCCACAACACCATCCTTCAATTACGGTCTGACAGCACCTGAATTACAGTGGGTTGGATGTCCAGATGACTAAGGCAATCTGGATCGATCTCTGCTGCTTTCTCTTCTCCGGTCACTCGGGGTTAGTCGGCATCGCCATCCCACTTCTCCAAATGAGCCTCTCCAAATCAATCCTAGTTTGATTCCTTTATGCCTTTCCTTTCAGAAGCAAATTCTTGATATTTAAATGTTCTTTATATGTGTAAATGAACTGCATAATCTTAGATAAACATTTTGTTACACGATTCGAAATTAAAACTTTAAGGGCTCCCTCTTAAGGGTTTCACTTTTTTCTATCATTAAGGGTGACAGAATAGAAACTTTTTAGAGATCTAATTCTTTATTGTTTTTTCAAACCATACAAATAACCTTTAGAAGGACCCTTTTTTAAAAAGTGAATTTTTGAATGTTTCTGACAGTCAGAGGTGACCTTAAACCCACTTTTGCTCATCCATTATTTATTTACACAGTTTGATTTTAGTTGTTTTAACTGAAATGACAAAGACCCTTAAACAGTGCCAAGAGCTGTCATAGGCAATCCATATTTCACTACAGTGCTATTTCAGAAATGGCCAAGTGTGTGTTTGTGTGTCAGAGAGAGAGAGAGAGAATGAGAGAGAATGCAAAAGTGTGTTGTGTGTGTGTGTGTCTGTGTGTGTGTGGGAGTATGTGTTTCAGCTGTAAAGGTTGCCTGAAGGTGTTTGAGGTAAAACCCTATTTCATTCTACCATCAGCTGCCAGTTAAGTGATATCTTGATCATTTATTCTAATGACTGAACAAACAAATCAAATGACCTCAGAGTGGCTTGTAGTTTCTTGTCTTAATTTGCTGAAAACAAGAACAAATCCACTGTCATTCACCTCCAGTGTCAGACAAGATCATCATATTGGAAATGTTTGCACAGAACCAGAAACTTTGTCAGGCTCTATTTTCTAAAAATAAGCTCCAAATTTATATGACACAAAGTTGCAAAATCTACAGGCAAGATTTTAATCTAATTAATCCATGCTTTTAATATCTAAATTTTGGGTCTTAAAAGGTGGTGAAACTTGACTCAATAAACACACCAGACTGAAATGCGTGCTTGGCAGCATATTGGTAGCCTGGATCTAGTGAACTAAGTTGTTAGTTATGATTAACTGTTACTTGATCACTAGCTACACTCCTAAAATGGTTCCTCAACATGGCTAACAGTTCTTTCTATTAAACCAGGTTCTAATTTGAACCTTTTCTGAAAGAGAAACCTACTACTGTTGGGTTTTGCATAAAGAGGGACACTCCTAACCATTTATATTGAAACCTTAGTTCTGAGATACTTAGTTACTGCCTTGTTTGTGCATGCTTACATATTTTGTGGTGTCTTCAACCCATTCAGTTGGTTAGACATTGGCTAGAATATAAAATATTTGAAAAACTGGCTAGTATCTTAAATTAAAAAAAAACCATCCATATACAACTATATCAAGCTAATATCCTGCAGCAATTTGGATGCTAGCCAACAAAAGCTAAATTATAATGCAGAATAATTATATGAATTAGTTGTCAAACCCTTAATGGTTACACCTGTCATTAATGATATGGACTACCCTTTGGGGTACAAGTTTAAAACAAAAGAGAAGGAAAATTATTTAATAAGTATAACCATGGATAAGAGGCTATCTGTTAACTACAATTGTTAGCTGACCAATTGTTAGTTTGTTTAAACTGCTACACAGCTGGATAGGGAGGAGACATTCAGTCTTCTGAGGAGGGTCCAGCTGCGTAAAAGATGCGTAGACCAAACCCCAGGCTGAACTGAGGCTTCTTCAGTCCAAAAAAAATAAAGCCTAGCTTAGATATAATTTATAATTTATAACACGATACATATGTTTTACATTATATAAATGGAACTGACTAGCTGATAACTACAAATGTCAAACTAACTGCTAAACACGATACCTACCTAACTATCTGAGGTCTTTTGCGCTATCTGGTGAATGTCTGTTAGCAAAAATAAATTGTATTACATTTCATAGGGCTTCAGCTGGAGATTGCTTATCAGTCCAGATGTTGGCTGATACGAGACAGATTATTTAGTGAAATTAAGAACTTGATGAATTTGGAAACAGTTGGATGGTTGTCAAAAGGTAATTCATTGTTATGGAGAGGTTGTTTTCAATTATTTTGGGCTTTCAACTTTGTTTTGGGCTTGCTAGTTAGACTAGAAAACTGTCTAACTTCACCAGAGTTGATGTCCCTTGTTTTGTATGTTGATTTCAGCCAAGGGGTTTTCACAATAGTGTATGCAAATACTCTCATTTGATTCTGAGAAATGAAGAAATCACTCTTGGGTACAGAATCAGCATTTTCTCAGCATTGGTACTACTGCTTATATTTTAACAAAGACCAAAATAACAGGGGAAAAAAATCAGAGTATTTTGCCTTTTTTGTTAAGGGTTACAAATTGTTAAATGGTTAAACCAGGATAGACTACATAACCTTAAAGGGCCCTAGACACAAGATAGCTTTACCTGTATCTTCTGACAATAAAGGTTTGAATCCCTCAAATCCCTGCTCAAGGAAAGTTTATCTGAGGAATCTGCACCCAACAGAATGTGCTGCGCCAGACAGAATGCTCATAAACACATGGCTCTGACCCTTTTCTTCAAAGACGTCAAAGTAGAAAATCGGTAGCATTGTTTCATCTCGATATATACATCGACCAATAATGTTTTTCACAGTAATGTCACTTGAAGGTCCTTTAAACACATGGTGGTGGATGGCAACTCTGTCTGGGGCAGAGATTCAGGAACAGTGTTCCTGTCTACTCTTCAGCTCATACAGAACCTACAAACTCCCTGAACTTGAAAATAACAAAGCCTTTTAAATTAAGAATTTGAATAATCCATGAATAGATGTGTGATCGATCACATAAACAAAATCTCATACCTACAGTAACAGTCATAATTGCAGTATTTCATGTCCTTAGAACTGTTCTCATTTTAACTCAAATGTAGAACTTCTGACTTTCAGCACTGTGGCAAAATAAAGAATAAATCTGTAGCAAGTGTTGAGTACAGTATGGCAAAATGACTCACAATGAAAAATGGTCACTCTCAAAAAGGTGTCCTTAATATTTAGGCTACAGATGTAAATGTTGCAAAAGATGTGATGTAAATTTTGCAAGCTGCAGTTGGCTTGCAAAAAATGGCACCCCTTTTTCAGCATGGTAAAATGAGCTATATTTTACTCAAATAAAATCACATTTTATTTGAGGATTTGTGGAAGGAAACTAATCATTAAATGGATCATCAAATTATATCATTCATTTGAATGATTTTATAAAGGGTGATAAAGAAAAATAATAAATGCTGTGCTCTTTATGGGTAAAATAAATGTACAAAAAAGCCACAGAGAGTTCACACTGTTAGTTAGATAATTTTGTTACAGAAGCTGGAAAGTTGATGTGTATCATACATTCAAAACTGAATGTTCCAGTAATATAATTCATTATATCGGTTGCATTTGTTGGCAAAATCACGTTTGTGTGTTTGTTTGTTTTTTATATATTGAGTGTGCCATATTTGAATAACTCCAGGAAACTATAGATACACACATATCGTTGATCCCCACCATAAGGCAGGATGATGACCTGATCTTCAGTTAGAGACTTGCTTTAATTCTCGTGCCATCTGTTCGAGCTAGCCAAGTCGTACCATGATCATTTTGTAAACAAGCCAAATCCCAAGGAAAATATTCCAGTGTGCTATAAATTAGGATGATTATTTTGTGACTATTTTCCTAAACAGCCTACACAGAAAATCCGTACAGGATGCACCCCAAGTCCATAAAGAGGACTCAAAATTCAAGTTGAACTCTATTATATTTCACATCAGAATCTTCACAGTAAATGAAAATTCTTGACGACAAAAAATATATATATATATAAATATTCATTTCTTTTATTTTGTTCTGCAGGGAAAGCGCATCAAACCGGCGCACGGAATTTCCTGCACTGTGTGAAAGTGGATGGTGGACAGAATGAAAGCGAGGACAGTCCACACACAGTGTCCCGGAGCAGCTTTAGCACAAAGCAGCTCACCGAGTTGGAGAAGGAGTTCCACTACAGCAGGTACCTGACGCGCGCGCGGCGGGTGGAGATCGCGAGCGCGCTGCAGCTCCGTGAGGCTCAGGTCAAAGTGTGGTTCCAAAACAGGCGCATGAGAGAGAAGAAAACGCAGCGGCTCCTGCACACACATCCAGCACCGGGAAGCTGTCTGGAATTACCCTCGAACCCAGCGGACACGTGTGCGCTTCCAGAGAAGAGTTAGTGTTCAGTTCATTGCTGTTAGCAATATGCGGGAGCTCTACGCGTTCCCCCCTCCTGCGTGCATTACGCACCGACATTATAAAAGGGCAAATGACGGATAAAGGATTGCCAAGTCAGAAAAAAGTAACCTGTGGGGAGAAAAAAAAGATTATTATGGTTATTATAATGAAAATATACTGTAAGTATTTTTCCAACCCAGCGAGTATGTCTGGTGTTCATCCTCACCTGTTGAAGTCTGCACTTTATAATAACAATAATAATAATAATAATAATAATAATAATATAGCGTATGTATTTCTTTTCCATATTTACTAGCCTTGCTATTTATTATTTTTGCACTACTGCAGATTCATCTTGAATCCTTAAAATTATAATTCATATCCTCTCTGAGAAAAAATGAAAGCTACTAAAGTGTACCATTTCTTCTCACTGAGAAGTGTACACTTTTTTTTTTACCTTTATTATGTATGCTTAAAGTTTTACTCTATATGGTAATTGCGATCCAATTTTTTTATTTAGCACCCCTTTCTTTCTTTTCTTTCTTGAGGTGTATCGTTCTTGGTTTTATCTTCGATGTTTGGTTAGGATGCAATGATACATTTAAGGGGCAATTTTTTAAATATTAAGCTTAAAAAAAAGAAGAAGAAGAAGCTTAGTAACGCGTATGTCCTAGAAGGTTCTACAGCATAACTCAAGTATCTTAAATTTATAAGTAAGATAAAATTTTATGCCCACAGACTCATAATGCTATATTGATACACACACACACACACACACACACACCAGGTTATTTCCTGTACTGTCCTCGCCTGTAGGCCTACACGTTGTACGTGTCATGTTCACGCTGCCAGTGCTTTTATCTGCAAAATAAAGAGCGCTGCAAGTCAGTGCTCCTCGTCTTTCTAAATAATGGCTAAACGCTGTCAACGTACCAAGTGCCTCCACTTAAAGTCACGTATTTCCAGCCATTTATTCAGAGAATGGGTTAAATCGAGGGCTATAAGCTGAACTGAACTTCCCCATACTAACTTTTCATCTCGATGACATGGAGCAAGGCTGTGCACTTCAGAGAAGAGACAAGAGTTAAATGATACTTTAAGCCTTCCACATTTGTCCCTCAAAAAACACCACAGCCTACAGTATACACAGTGTCCTTACTGTAAATATTACACTTATCAGAGCTTTCCTCTTTTCTCTCTTTTTTCCTCGACGAGATTTTAAGATTCTAATAATTCCTTGAATTATCTTCTAAGTAGGCTACATGTGGCTTAGAGATCTTTATTGCTGATAGATTTATTGACCACTGGGTTTATTAATTGATTTGACTTGATCGGACAGGATGTTTGCCTTTTTAATAAAACACAAGAAGTTAATACAAGATTGATCATAAATATTTTAAGAAAGGAAACGACCATTTATGGTTTGTGAAGCGTCTGACATTAAAAGCTTTTTGTATTGTCTGCTCGTTAAATGAGCCTATAAATCTTCTACCTTTAACTTACTCAGCTTTACTCGGATATATATATAGATATACACACACACATATACACACACAGTTAATCACTTCCCATTATAATGCAGTAGAAGTTGTGAAATTCTTTTATTATTAGCTTTATTAACTAATAAAGAAAGTGAATTTTGTACGTAACATAATAATAATAATAATAATAACAATAATAATAATAATAATGTGTTATATAATAGGCCTATATATTATGTAATATCAATAATAATATACCAATCATATCATTACATTTTATTTATATAATATATAAAACATATTGTTATCTTATATATAATATATATATATATATATATATATATATATATATATATATATATAAATAAAATGTATTTATAAATAAAAACAAACAATCGACCGTTTAATGCGTGACCTTTAATAATTTCTAGATAAATCAAGTTGAAAAAAAAAAATCCAGAGCAAATAATCCAGACTTGCAAATAAGAGCATGTAAATAAGTACAAGGCTAAAAATCTCTCTTCGTCATTCTTTTTGTATAATTTCAACTTTTTCAATAAGTTCAACTTTTATTTTTCTTTAGTATTGCGACGCTTTTGTTTTTGACGCTTTTTTTATTATTATTATTTTACTTATTTTTTTTTAGTCAAACTGAAGCTCGACTCGACCGCCTCGGCTGCTAATGTATGCACTTACTCTCTAGTCAACCTTTCACCTCTTGACCCCTGTTTGGCTTCAGGACAGCAGTGACCCGGTCAGTGCCTAACTCAGTGAAGCCCGTGTGTTATTCACTTCTGCACATTTCCATGTCCTTGGAGTTTCCACTGTACCACACAAGACAAACTACCTGATACAACTCTTCTACATAATAATAATAATAATAATAATGTGTTCGTCATTTTTAGTATTTGGTGCATTGATTTAAAAAAGGGCCTAATTAAAGGTATTAAATCTGTACAATATAGACATTAATAAATCAGGAATATATATGCATACATTTCATAATATTTGTAATATGTATTTTTTTTTAAATGCATGATAATGGATGCTGATTCCTAGCAAGTAATAAATAAGACCAGTTTTACAGATAAACAGACAGCATTAACCAGGAGAAAACATCAGGGACCAGCATGAATTTAGTTTCACGTGTAAGTTACACGTTTATTGTTTATTTTTAATAGAAATTGTATTATTTAATATTTAATGTTAAACACCAACTTATCAAAATAATGGCCGTTGTGTGTATTTGTGTACAGAAGTAATGCCATGCGAGGCCTATGCAGACAGGAGCATTAGCATGTTAAGTGTGTATGTCAGTTGAGAAAAGTGTCGATTTTACTCCTCTAGTCGCAGAAAAATAGCTTATGTGTGGATATATTTCATATAGAAAAGATATGGACTAGGCTATAGGATATATGATGTCTAGGCTCTAAAATTCCAAACTGTAGCACTTACTGCACGTCAGAATATATATCACAGGAATATAGTAGACATAATAGTGTTCGTTTCTGATAGTTACCTATGTGTATGTGTTTATTTAAGCACGTGTGCCATTTTCTCAGCATATAAAAAATATGTGTAAATAAAGACTATTTTCTTTGCATAGGCGCGTTTTTGAATGGATCACGTGACAGCCTCATGGCTTGTGCAACCTCACCACACTGCTGCACTGTACTCACACACACACACACACACACACACACACACACACAAACACAGCCAGTCAGTTCCCATTATAATGCAGTAGAACTTATTTTATTATTAGCTTTATTAACTAATAAAGAAAGTGAATTTTGTACGTCACTCGGTAATAATAATAATAATAATAATAATAAGAAGAAGAATAACAATGTGTTATATAATATGCCTATATATTATTATATAATATCAATAATAATCATACCATATATATATAGATAACATTATTATCATTATTATTATTATTATAATAAAATCTATATATTGATATATTTTACAATAATAATTGAGATGGTGATGATAATAATAATAGTAATAATAAAAACAACAATAATAGAATTAATAAAGTTAGTAATTGTTATTCTTATTAAGCAGCTTAAAAACAGAAAAGTCAGTAATATTCATAGTATTCATTCACTATTTTTTTTTTATTTGCAATCCAACCTATGTGAAAAATAGAAGTACAATATTAAATCAATTCTCAATTTTGCAGTGTCATTTCCTATTAAAAAAATGTCTGAATTTCACCATCACCTACTACATCAACATTATTATGCATATAGAAAGATTATAGTGGCACCAATTCTTAGTCAATTCTCAATTCACTATAATCTAATATGCCTTGTTATCTTCATATATTTAAAAAATATTTATACACAAAGAAGGAAAGGAAGGTTAATTATCCAGCTGGTGCAATCTGCAGCAAATTAGTTCTCCAGAACTATGAGCCTGCTTACACATAAAAAGAGGATAGGGTGGATTAGTGTGGTTAACCTGTTGCTTGCAAAAATATATATATACTGTCAAACTCAGCAATAAACAAAAGGGCACAGCTGCTAGTACTATAGTCCATGCAAATAAATGCAACTTAAATGAACGTAGGTAATACAGTATGACAGAACGAGACACTACATACAAGTGCATGCATGTTTATTAGTGCTTTTGTTTGAGTTTCTTATTACGCAAAAGGTCTAACATCTTAAAGAGTTTATATTCATATATTTTTATGCATCTACACAGTTTTACTGACAATCTTTTCAGTGCAGTTGTGAGGAAGGAAGTTTCCAAAATCAAACATTACTGTCGGTTTCCTTCTTGAACAAAATTTAATCTGGTAGCACTAGATAAGATGGTTTCATGTAAATTAAAAGTAGTAACAATGTGAGCTGGTGATATGACACCGCTTCTGTAACAGCCTTTCCATATTTCAGGCCTGTACCTAAATGTAATGGATGCTTCCCCAAATAAAGGCTTATTGCTAAGAGGCATAGTGTTCCCCAACACTCTCTCTATCTCTTCGTCACGCTTGTTTTCACCCCCATGCTTTATTCCTTTCTTCGCACCCTAAAGTAAAGATTCACTTGGTGTTGTCAATGGCTGCACAAAGAAGTAGATGCAACACACACGAGGGGATGAGCAGCTACACAAAGCATCTCAGAGCCCTTGTTTCTCCTCTGCTTTACATGACTCTCGAGAACAGATGTTTGGGGACAGCTTACACGCTCAGCAAAAAAAAATCTGTGTGCAGAGCAAACAGCAGCACTCAGCACTTCTGGGCTCTGGGAATGTGGACATTTGGGAGGAGGGAAAGAAGCAAAGAGGGAAGGAGAATATTAGGGAGGGGAAACTGTGTCAGAGAGGTAAAAACTGTGTCAAGGTTACAATATAAGAGGTTCTGCCATTCAAATCGGTGAGGGACTGAAGATATTGGGTTAGTGTGCACTACACTGTCTGGGGCAAGCTCGTTTATTGTTCTCCATCACGGCCCAAATTGAAGATGGCCTTCTGTGCGATTTCGGAAACGGTATTGACCTCCACGGCGTGCTTCTGCCACCTCTTGCGGTTTAAACTGTCCTTTGGAAGGTTGCATCCAAGCAAAAAAACAGTAGATGGTGAAATATGGTCAATTTGAAGCAGCATTTTTCCAATTGCATGCACAGAATTTTTAGAGCTACACACCAAATCACTTTATAAATCATACCATATTATAAAAAAAATAAATATGGTATGATTTATAAAATCAAATGATGAAAGGAACATTTAGAGAGATTTACATTGTACTTGAGACAACTACTGTTAAATCATATGTTAAAATAATTAGTGATAATGCAGTTGGATTGCGGTCTACTTACTGCATATTCATTCCATGATTTTATTTTTTATTGATACAGCTCTGAGTTTTTTTTTACTCAAGATTGTTTACACAAATTTCTAGAAACAAGTGTTTCTCTCAAAACTGTGCATGTTTAACAAATCTTTATAAGCAGAATGATCAGCCTGTCCTTCAGTTTCACATCAGTGGTATGATAGTGTCTTTGGTGTATACACCATCAAGAGAAAATACTGAGATGTAAATTTGGTCATAATTCATTAGCAACCGTGAGCAAAAAACTGAGTGATAAAGCCCATAGAAAATATTGTTTGAATTTTACAGTGGAAGACGTCTGTATATTTAGATTCTTTCTGGCAACACATTTTTGCAGCACTCGGCTATTTTTCCAGGGAATGCTTTACTATGTTTTTTTTTTTTTTTCTTTGATATGATATGTCTAAATACTGTAAATAAAAGACTGTGAATAAGCACACACAAGCACATTTTGCCTTTTCTTCTTCAGCGTCTCTCTGAACATAAAGCATTAACCGAGCTATACAATGCTAATTTAGTCAGGAATGACAGAGCCCACAAAAAATAATGTTTCATGGCACAGCGTGAAAATTGTGCCTATTGGGTTGCTTTTTCAGGCTGATTCAACACATTTTTGTGGCATATTTTTTCAAGTCGATGATGGACTACATTTGTGGGTTTTTTTCCTTGGACATGGCGTGCATGAGCACTACAAATAAAGGAGTGTAAACAAGCACAAATAAGCACACTCTGATTATGTTCCGTCTTCAGATTTTCACTGAAAGTGTGAGCAACTGAGCTTATTTGTCTGAAATCATTGCTGTGATCCCCCGATCTCCACCCAAGCTGCCCTGGGTGTCGTTGCCATAGCAATGCGTTCACAGACATATGGAGAGGGGAGAAGAGAGAAGGGTGGTGAGAAGAGGAGTGGAGAGGAGAAGAGAGGAGAGGGAACGACAGAGAAGCAGAAGAAGGGAGGGGAGAGGAACAGGCAGGTGGTGTGTCAAGCTTCTCCTCTGTCTTTTCAGATAAGCCATTGTGCTCCGTTCGTCTATCTTGCCTCTGTTCTCAATGGAAGCCCAGTTCATGAACTTTCCCCAATCGAAACATGTCTCTGCACAGCCATTAGTGTGAACACATCTTCCATCTTTCCCACTGCTGAGAAGACGGCTGCACCCACACCATCATCGTTTCAATCCTCGGCTTACAAACTGGCTTAGAAATGCTCACGTTATGGCTTAAAATGTGTAATTCGTATGGGCAATGTAATGTCTTAAAGCCTTAAAGGTTTGGTGGAGGTTTATGTGAAACTTAGGATCTTTTTAGGCTGATCCATACTGTTATTGCTAAATGCACCAAAATCATCTACATCATTTCAAACCTCAGCTCCTAAACCACTCTTGTATCAGAGCAGGGGTTCTCAAACTTTTTGCACGCTGGAAGATTCTATGGAAACCCCCGACTCTTATTTCATGAACACTACTTAAATATAATTAGAGCTTTATAGAGCTTTCTATTTCTGAATTTCCTACTGGCACGACACATTATGCCCAACTTTATTTATACACTCTCAGAAAAAAGTACTGTACCTTTCCTTGTTTCTAGGGTGGTACGTATCTTGTACCTTTAATATGTAATTGGAAACATGGATATATTGCACCTGGAAACATGGAAATGATGCAAAGGTACACTAAAGCTTTAAAGGTACACTACATGCACCTTTCTACATAAAAAAATCATACTAAAGATATAAAAAGTATACACTTCAAAGTACTAACCCAGGGACAAGAAATAGTACAGTTTGGTACTGTTTCTTCTAAGCATGTACTTGTTTTTCAGTTATTGAGCTTTGGATTTTCAAAAGGGATCTGTCAAACGGGCCAATAACTGTAAGTACTCAATAATGAATGTAGTAACTTTATAAAAGTTGGATTGTGGCAAGGTGGGTTAGTTTGTTTGCCTCGCACCTCCGGGGTTGGGGGTTCAAATCCCGCCTCTCCCCATGTCCTTGGAGTTTGCATGTTCTCCACATGCTTCGGGGGTTTCCTCTGGGTAAGGCATGTGTTGTAGGCTGATTGTCATTTCCAAATTGTCTGTAGTGAGTGAATGTGTGTGATTGTGCCCTGTAATGGGTTGGCAACCCATCCAGTGTGTCCCTAGCCTTGTGCCCTGAGTTCCCTGGGATAGCCTCCCGCAATCCTGTGTAGGATAAGCAGTACGGAAAATGGATGGATGGCTTTGCTTTACAGACCCTACTTTGAGACGCACATTACAAAACATTACATAGTAATCACTGAATACGATGGAAAATGAAATTATTCTGTAAACCCTCATGCTGTACTAAAGCAATGCCATGACTGACACATCTACAACACAGGAGGAATGAAAAGCACACACACAGCTTGTCTACATGATACATTTCTGGCCTACACATGCACCTATATACACTCTCAGAAAAAAGGGGTATTAATCTGAGGTGGTAGCCTATACCTTTTATGTCTTTAATATGTATCTTTCACCTGGATATAGTGTACCTTTAAAAAAAATTTATGTAAAGAAATGCTTTAAAGCATGTCCTAAGAGGGTAACAAGGAAAGGTACAGTTTCATGTACATTTTTTCTAAGCGTGTATGCAGGACAGCATGGCTAATAATAATCTTTATTTCCACCGGACAGGCAGTGTGTAAGGGAGGACCCAGGTGTTCCACCAAGCCAGGGTTTTATTTTTCATCTTCGTTCCCCATCATTTTTTTCCCTCTCTCTCTTTTTCCTCTTATTCATTCCTCTGCAATTGTATGCTGTATCATTTGTCTTCCCCCACCCTCTCTCTGTGACCCACTCTCCAACTGATATCAAGGCCTGACCTCTAGGCCTGCAGAGGTCAAGTGATACAAGGTCATTGGCAGGTCAGCTTAGCTGACTGACTGACCTCTGCGAGTACTTCTTCCACCGGCCAATCAGATATGAGCGTCTCCCTGCGGCGTGCAGTCACGTGAACACGAGGCGTCACCATGCAGATGATTGATGATGCTTTTAGTACCTGTTTAGAATGAAGCTGTCCACACCACACTGTAATTACCCACTCCCAGGCGGCAGCTGCCCAACATAATTGCTTTTTGTTTGTTGACCTGGTTTGCTGCAGAAAAGGAATAGCTTTGGCTAGGTGAAGTGCATGAATATGTGTTTTAGAGTGAAAGTGCCACAGGGTGGAGGTGAACGAGGGCATGTTTGTTCATCTGACAATCTGTCTGTCCACTCATACAATCCTACAGTGACTACTGAGCATCCTTGAACCTTTAAAGCCGAGAGCCGTTTTTGTAGTGTGGGTGGGGAGGAATTTTATTTTCGTTTGCAAAGTGCTTTTGATCATTCCTCATTTTTATGTGATTCACTGGCAACTGAGATGTAAACCTGGAGATGTGAATAAATCTGGAATAAAGTTTCTGAATGAGCAGATGTGATTGTAATAAGTAATGTGAAATAAACAGATTTCAACAAATAAGGCTCCTCTCCACTTCTATCAGACATTTATCTTAGAACAGGCTTTTATTTTTCGTCAGGAAGCACTTTGGCTGTTTACGCTGCTCTAAACACATAGTGCATTTGGTTGTACATGAATCAGTCGATGATAAGCCGAATCTTCTAGCTATGTTTGCATTCTCACAGGCAGTGCATTGAAGCATAATTAGGCTGCATGGATGTATTAAGTGTTTTGAACTACGCCCATGTTGTTTGGCGAGGTCTCAGAAATGTTCTGATCTTCAAATCCATAACGATTGATTAGAGCACAAGGTTCAGGAGGGAAATCATTTTCTGTTCTCACTTCAGCAAATCACTGCTGCTCAAATGTATAAAATTCAGAAATCACACAACATTCATGTGTACATGTATAATTCATCACCAGGCCATTCATGTTCAACCCTCTGAAGTGCTCCTCTATTAATGTCCGCTAGCTTAGTATAAAGGTCAGGGGTCCAAACAAATCTGCCTCACTGTCTGTGCCTGAACATACATTATACATCATTTCTCAGCTCTAACACTTGCCATGTTTGTTCAGCAACATTTGCAAATGCTCTGCATATTGCCAAGGCTCTGCATCCACAGTTGTGCCAATGAGGACTAGATAAGCAGGTTGTGGCTGACCTACACAACAGCATAAACTCACTCGACATAAATCTGAGGCTCTTTTTTGGATCAGTGTGCTGCAGGTCTGCTATCAGCTCTGACTGTATGAGCAGCTTTCATCCGTGCACTGGTTCTCACATAACTCAGGCAGCGCACCTCTCCCCCATCCTCATAAATAACTCTGCTATCGCCTGATAATGTCCCCTTAATGCTTAGTCAATAAAGCGCAGAGTGCCGTCGCTTCTCTCGCCTTTCCACCATACATAAATATAAACATGGAGCTCAGATTGATGCGGTGGGCGAAGCCCGTTCTGTTGGGCCTGGAAAAAAAGAAAGAGGAGAGCAGAGATGAGGAAAAGAGGATGAAGAGGAGAGACAAGGAGAAAGAGAGGAGAAGAGAGTGAACGGGCTGCACAGCTGCAGGTGTTTGTAAGAGATAGCGTTTAGGGTGATGGGACTGAAATATCTTAGCACTGACAGATCACCTGTGCCAAGTAGCTACTAATGTAGTAATTAGTTAACCCATTGCTTTCGTCCACTCTCAAGCCAGGGCTCATTTGATCCATTTGGATTATCATCTCCTTTAGTGCAAACTAGCTATGTTAATTTGGGCATCATTTACAGATTCATGTAGTCACCAAATGTAGATAGAGACTAACCTAAAAATGAAGAGCTTGGATCTTTATACAAGGGGAATTATCAGTGCATCAACCAGCATGAGCTGAAAGGTATATAGGCATATAAGAGTGCTGTGAATTATTATGGAAGGAGAGGAAAATCTTCCTGTTTAAAGGTCTGAAATAGTGGTTTGTTGCTGTAGCAGATGTAAATAGCGGTTTACAACATCCAGAGATAATAAAATAAAGTCAATACAGTAATGTTTTCTGTCACTCCCTCCAGATACAGCAGTGATTTTTCAAGAAGGATTGAGCAAGCAGAATTTCAGGTTATGAGAAAGGGAAAACCGAGCAAAACCAACTGAGATGTGGAACCTTTTTCAGAAGAAGTTGAATATGGATAGATATGGACCTGGGTCTGTGTGGTTCATCTTTTAATGCTAATCTCTGGCTCACCAATAAAAGTGACCAATAAAAGACTGAAGGTAAAGCTGAAAGATTGCAACACAAAATACAATGGAGATCATTTTGACTGAGATTATAAATGAGATTACTAATTGCAATTAGTGCATTTTTATAGCATTTAATATTCAATCATTATGAATCCCTGCCAGAATGTCTGTGATTTATGATAGTACTGCTCGTAGGAATGAAATTTAGACTGGGCTATTCACTTGCAGCACTATCAAAAAAAAGAATTCCTGTAACCCCTTGGTTTAATAGTGCTGTAACTCTAGGATCAAGGTCCTGCATCTATAATTGTGTTTACTGGGTAAACATTGGCAATGATGAATGAATACATCACTGTCATTGCAGAGGCCAAAACCATGGTTCAATTAGTATATGATTAAGTATGTTGCCCTAATCCAAGGTATATTTATATATTTATAGTTATAATCGAGTATCCTCATTGATGTTAGTAATATTAGGCTTGTATGAAGAGGGAAAGAGGTAACTTGATTTCTAAGATCTGTTATCTGCCAGCGAAAAAGGGAGCAAGGTGATCTTGACGTCTGCTCTGTCTATTCTCTAGAGTCACAGCAGTGAATGACGCTACGCGTAATTTAGACAGAAGCATCCCAAAATTAGGAGAGACATTAACGTGGGTATCAATAAATAAAGTACTAATTAAAAAAAAGGATCAGCGGTTTGGTGGCACACGGGGACAGAATACCAATGGCAGCATCATGCACTCCCATCTGCAGTCATGACGACATGTGGCTGAGGGGCCGGGCTAGCTGAGGCTCCACCAATCAGCTGCCCTGCCTCCGCTCTGTGACTGTGCAGTGAACCCAGTGCTGCCTCGTCGCCTGAGTGTGTGTGTGGGTGTGTGTATATGTGTGTGTATGAGTGTGTGTGTATGCCGCCAGGCTTTGAGACTTCACCATGATTAATAGCGGTAGGGGGTCTTCCCCTCCCTCTGTGCTGGAGAAAATGGAGGGGAGAAGGAGAATGAAGCAGAAATGGAAAAAACGATGCCTCAGAGAGAGAAGCCAGTTACACATGCAAACAGAGAGAGAGGGAGGTTAAAGAAAGAAAATCAGGAGAGATACAGGAGAACATGCAAGAGAGAAACACAAAGAGTCTGAAAGGTAGAGACAGACAGGCTTGATTAGTGAGACAGGTAAAAAAGGCAGGTAGTGACTGTCCATCAGGTGGATTTAAGGCACTCATTGAGATGCTCTGTAATGAGCTCTGACCATTTCACCACCTTATTCTCTCCTTCTCTTTCTCTCTCCACTCTCTCTCACACTCCTCAGTCCTATCCCTGGAGGATAATAAAGACTGATGACACTGATGCTGTGCCATCCGGCTCCCCAGCCCTCAACTGCAGAGCCATTTGCGCCATCATTTATCGCTGCCCCCCTCCCTTTCCCTGCTCTAATTCTGCTTTAATAACCACCAGCCCCATTCATCACCTTATTGACATGCGTGACAGACAGTGCGGCATGCGCTAACACCCTGCCCTTTACTCGCACACCAGCGGGGTCATCCAGAGGTCACAAAGTCAATAATCACATGGGTCGCACACTTCGAAGCTGCTCAGACCTGTATAGAGATGTATGATGTGTGTGGACAAGAAATGTCTGAACAAGCACTAACACAAAGACATCAGCATCATCACAAAGCCTTAGGTTCATGTGTGAGCCAATGCCAATAAATGCCAATATCAAAACCTAAGAGAGAGAACGGCGTGTGTGGGGGTGTATGTGGCAGCAGCAGTATTGCTTATGATTCTATTCCCTTGACATGCACTCATTTGGTTTGATGCTTTCGCTCTAAATAATTTTCATTGCTAGGATCAGTGATACTACAGCACTGTTGAATAATCGATACTGATTGGTCATAGGGTGTTGATTAATTTTCTGTAACAGCAGCTCTGACAGTAGTGTAAATCACAGGTTTATATTAATATGTCATCGTTTCTATAGTAACAACTCGCTCACAGGTAGGTATGCTACATAATTTAAGGCTTATAATAAACAGATTTAAAAATGTGTTTTTTATTTAACAAAGTATAGATGTTTAATCGCTGATGTGGTGAAGCTTTCTGTAAGATGTTTATTTAGCATTTTTGGAAGGAGTCTCCAGTGTCAGCGGTTTGTATTGGTAAGTTTTCCTCCACAGGAATGTCTTCAGGACAGAGGAGTTTATGCTTTCTGGTTTCCCGATAACATAACAAGGTACATTTTTTGTCTTGAAGAGAGAAAAAAAAGAGGCTGATGTGGGAATGACTGTTTATAGCTGCTATAACATAAGTGATAACAGGAACTAACTTCTCTCATGGATGTTCCGCATTTTCCAGTACTACTTGTGTGAAACAAGTTTTTGCTTTGTGTCCCAGTAAACACAAGTATAGATGGCAGACACTGATCCTAGAGCATGCTGACTTTGAGACACCCCAAAGAATTATTTAAAAGAAGTGTAGTGGAGAATGTTCAATAACATCCATGTGAATAACAACAGCTCTATGCTTGACCACAACTCCACAACACAAGGTCCAATCATTGCAATGTATTACCATTTGATTCTCCTTTTCACAGGCTTGATGAGCTCCCTTGTCTTCAGACAGTCATGCAGCCTGCTCATGTGACATGCTTTTTCCTCATTCCTGTCCTGACAGTGACATTTATGTTCATTTGCTCCATGCCATCGTCAGGCATCTGGAGAGGCTGGATCCCCCTCTTGTTCTATTATTTCTCCATTGTGACAATCACACTGATGCAAATGGACATGCCAAGGGGACTGGGCTTTAGACAAACAAACAGAATGGACGGGAGGATGAAGTGATGCTTGCCTCTGTGGTCCCATATGTAGTAGAAGCTCAAGGAAGATTTGTCAGATGAGAGGCAGTGAGTGAGATTGTTACGCTGCTGACCTAAATCGCTACAAAAAAATGGTTCTTCCTCTATGTTCAGACAGGCTCAAATCTGATTTTTCATCATGTCATATTTAAGCAAGAAAGATTTTCTGCACTCCAAATGGCAGAAATTCATGAAATCTAACTTTTTTCCAATTGAATTGAAGCCATATTTGTATATGGTTTCAAATCTGACAAGCATGGGTTTTGAAAAGTGCTTGGGACAGAATAATGATGGGGCAAAAAAATAGAAAACCTTGCATAATCAATTAGAAACGTTTTGAAGCCATCTGTATTAAGCCTGTCTCATGGAAAAGAGACAGCAATCACAGAATGACAAATGCTCTGCAAGGCTTACAAACTTAAACACCTACATACAATGTAGGTAATATACTGTAAACCATAAAGTCACCCAATGGAAGAAAAAAAGAAAGCAGCACAAGCCTGCATTTTGATTAGCCTGGCCATTATTTTGACAGCTGCAGCCAAAATAAAGCCTCAGACTCTATATTTGCCTATGCTACAATATTATGAATGTACTGTAGTTTTCTTTAAATAAATTCATGATACAGTGCCATGTATGACACAACCATCCAGCTAGACATTTGCTGGTGCTGTGCGAATTTATAACTTCTGGATGTGAAAGTTTTATCACAGAGGAGACATTTTATTACAGAGGCCACACTGACACCATGAAGCCCTAAACTGATATTGCTGTGAGAGATTATACAGATTTTTTTTTACAGACCACACTCAAAAATATTTGGAACCCAGGCATATTAAAAAAGAGGGGGAGGTTGTCTCTGATGTCCCTAGCATACACAACATGGCCAAAAGTGTGTGGACACCTGACAATCACATCTATACATGGTTCGTCTCCAAACTGTTGCCACAAAGTTGGTGGCATACAATTGTATAGAATGTCTTTGTATGCTGTAGCATTATGATTTCCCTTCACTGGAAATACGGGGCCCAAACCCGTTGCAGCAAGACAGTACCCCTTTGCACAAAGTGAGGTCCATGAAGACATGGTTTGCTGATGTTGGTGTGGAAGAACTTGAGTGATCTTCACAGAGCCCTGACCTCAAACCAGTGAACACCTTTGGGACGAATTGGAATTGAATTGGAATGTGTGTCTGACCTCACTAATGCTCTTGTGGCTGAATGGGAAAATCCCCACAGCCACATCCAAAATCTGGGAAGGGAAAGCCTTCCCAGAAGATTGGAGGATATTATATAACAGCAAAGGGGGCCCAACTCCATATTAACACCCATGCTTTTAGAAAGCACATCTTGTTGTGATGTTTAGGTGTCCCAATACTTTTGGCCACATAGTGTAAGCTACACCTAGGGGTTAGGGTTAGGGTAGACAAGACAACATGGGCAAAATCTAGCTTGAAGGAGAGAAACAAGATTAATTGCCTATCACAATATGATATCAATCTCAATTTCAAAAATGTGAACACAATATGCTTTTCTGAGAAGTACAGAAGACTGGAAAGTCTTCAGGATATTGTGCTTTGCAGTTTCTCTGTAACAAGTTCCTTTTTGTCTTTAATTAACTTCAAGAAAGGAAAAAACAAGGTTGCTGATGGAACGATTATAGCTTATAACGTCTATAGCTGCTGTACTGTAAAAGAAAATAGAAACTAACTCATCTCATGGACGTTTCCACAACATTAAATGCAACTATAAACCATTAAAAAGTATGTTGTGTTGTTTTAAAAGAGGAATAAAACAGTTTGAGATGTGGTGTTATGTGTTTTATTCCTTACATACAGTATCACACAACTCTAGCTCGCTTATTATCCAAGGAAAATCTGTACGAATTTGATAGCAAACTAACAAGCTTCTCACACCTGCACCTACATAGATTTAGGACACTTTGCTCTGTCAGTTATGAAGAAAAGTTATATGTAGCAACCTGAAAAAAAATTTCATGTTTTTTTTAATGCCATTTTAGCTGCAGCCATTTCAAAAGTCATTTTATCAATACATTTCTGGTATATGGGTCTCTCCCCATTCAAGCACATAAGAGCCTGGTCTTGTATGACTGAAAATAACTGCCTGGGAGCATTGCCAAGATGGCTGCCAAGTGGACGGACTTTACTAGAAGTACTTTGTTCTCAACCCACTGACCTCTCATGGCTATTTCTGTTTCCTGCCTCGGGAGTCTTATGTCCTCTTCCTCGGACTGCTAATGGTAAAGTAGCAGTATCAGTGATGTTGCTCTTTCATATTAAAAGCCAGGGTTGTACAGCTTTGCCTTTACTACCCACCAAAGCAAGCAGCTGTGTATGATTGGTCTTTTAAAAACCAGTCATACAGAATTGCATCCTGCATTGTAAGCTCTACTATCACAGAAATCTAATACACACTCTTTCAAGTACTAGATTATTAGATTTTTTAAGCAATAATCATAGAGTAATATGCTCTCTCGCTCTCTCTCTCTCTCTCTCTCTCTCTCTCTCACTCTCTCTCACTCACATATATACACGCACACACAACACACATACACTCCCCTAGGGCTTAGAGAGATACTAGCTGCTGTTCCTGTAGACCTCCAGAGAGCATGGTGCTGTCCCTCCTCACCTCTCCGACAGAGGCAGACACTCCTACACCCGCCGAGGTCTTTAATCCGCCGCCCAAGTCCCATCGGCAAGGATCATTGAGCTAATTAATAACGTGGCACGGAGAGGGATGGGAGTCATTAAGAAGGCGCGGCTGCACTCTACTCCACTCCCTCCTCTTCTCTCTTTTCCTCCTACAGCCTTCACCGGGGTTTATGGGGAAGGTGGGGGAAAAGACTGCAGATGCAGAGTTTTGCTTCAGCACACAAGCCTCTAAGGCATAATTCACTACAAGTGAGAAAAAAAACACAACTCACAACACAAACACGAGGAGCACGTACACAGCGATCCAACCTAGACATATACATGTGTTAAAGGAACAAGAGTGAATTTTAATTTCTTTAATGTCTGTCCTTGTTAGCAGACTGGAAAACGTTAGTGTCACAATTAGGAGTACAAGTGCACAAGGTCCTTGCAGGGGCATTAAAAGGTGTGTTACTCTGCCACTGGCCTTGGTTTGAACACATTAACTCAATCACCACATTAGTTAATCCTAATCAAAAACTATCCATACCTTGGTTGGGAATCCGTAACTGGCTATGAGGACACCTCATTAGTTTCAGTCGTTTACAGGCTTAGGGTGCCTATTCATGATCAGCAAAGGTACAAATGTAGGAATGATAATCGTTATTACTGTGAGGTTGAAGCAATACTACGGCATCGAGACACATTCGAAAACATGCATGCCATTGTGTCTGCCTAGCATGGCTTCCACATATCACAAATCTGGTATTTCTGTTTCTTTGCTGACATTTCTTCATGCTGCAGTTTTCTTCTGAATGTCATGGTACATCTGTAAGGTTACATAAGGTTAAATATCTCTGGGTATTGAGACCTGCAAATAATTAGCTGCTCCTCCATTGTAACTAGCAAGTCACGTCTTTGCTCCGTCACATATGAGGGCTCATGTAATTGGTTGCACTTTGAAAAAGTTAGCATAAATCAGGTCTGCTAAGACACTATTACTATGACTTTTTGTTGAGAGATATGCAATGCACATATTATAGGCTGACAGCTACAAAATAAATGTTTGAGTTTATGTGTGATTATATAAATGTAAGTGTTTATGAGGAAGAAAAATTTCAGTGATCTCCAACATAAGTGATAACGAGTCAGAACGAGATCTTCTTTTCTTGTTCACCATTACCCAGAGACATTCAATATCATATTAATGAGAAATACAATGCAGAAGTAGTGGAAATGTTGGTGCAAAAGCTGGCCTCAAAATTCCTGAATGCAATGCATTAGCTAGTCAGCTGAAGTTAGCTAGTTAGTGATGACGAGCGCAGTGACGCTGGACACACTAAAACACCAAAGCTCTGCTGCATCATTTACTTTAGGTAAAGACAAAAAGAGGACTAAATCCCACTGCACCACTATCAGCAGATAGTCGAACAGCATTGTCGGTAATGTAGGAAACCATTTACCTGCGTGAAAATAAAGCAGCATGTCAGTGAAAGAGTCAACTCAGAATTTCATTACAAAATAAATCTTGGATGTTATATGCATCCTTGATTAATATGCAAGTTGTTCAGGGTGGATTTTTCGTTTAAGCAGGAAAATCATAAAACCCTGGACCTCAACAGCAAGATTAAAAATACTTGACTCATACTAGCTTGAATTGGTTCTATCACTTTATTTATGCAGGAATTTGGGCAGAAAAACAAGCCAGACATGGGTGAAGACAGACAGAGAAAAATGGGCAGTCTGAGAGGCAGATAGACAGACATAGAGACTGATAGCCAGAGAAAGAGAGAGTGAGTGAGACGAACGTACAGAGCGAGCAAGCACTTAGTGTAATAGGCAGCTCTTGCTAATGAAAGGAAACAAGAGCAGCAATTAGTAGTGTAAACAAAGCACTGTGAGCGGACAGGCCAGATCTGCTCTCTCTCCCCTGACAGCCGGGCTACTAACAGGCAGCAGTGAAACTAATTGGAATAACTGGGAACTGAGACAGAATCGATGGGAACACAGGCAAGCTAGCGGGCAGATTTTTCACCAATCGGCGCCAGAACCCTGGGGATCAGCACAACACCAGCAAGGCTGAGGAGTGAAGTGTGGCCAAAACACTGAGAAAGACAGTAACTTCTGTGCTGGGATGAATCAAACGAACGGAAGTAGATACTCACAGATACACAAACACACATACCCAGATCTGGAAACAATTCTGATACTTGGTTACAGATGTGGATCTGGGTTCTTCACACACACACACACACACACACACACACACACACACACACACACACACAAAAAAAAAAAAAAACACACACACACACAGACGTGCACAAGCACACACACAAATAAAACTTGCACAGTTCTATATCACGGCAAACTAAGTAATCGTTATACTTCCTCAGTATGACCCTGAGATAATAATCCTGCACTTACAACATCCTCATCCTGTCATAAAGACAGTCAGGGATGAGTTTTCATAAAAATGAAAGCAGCGTGAGTAGCATTTTGAATAATATTACTCTCCCTAATTGATGTCCTCAGCACTGGGCTGTGAAGAAACCGGGACCTGTTCCAACACAAGGAGAAGATCGGATCGTTGTAATGGCTCAGGCATTTCTGCCACACATGGAATCGTTCTGTGTGGTTCTTTGAAACTGTACAAATGGTGTTCTCCCTCTGCAGTTAGTATGGGAAACAGACAGCCTTTCCCCTCAACTTTCATTAATAGTGATGAGGAAATCATTAGCAGGTCTAGCGTAATTTCCATTAGCAGCTATAAGACTCATACACACACTTCCTCTTACTCTCCAAATGCCAGTGCATTACTACCCTCTCGCTCACTGACAGAGCTGCCAGTCACTGCCCAGATGGATGCCTCTCCAGGGAGGACTCTTGATCCTTGCCATCGACTTATTTGTTTTGCTGATCTAACCACCTCTGAACCCCTAGCTGAGGTGAAAGGGAGTGATAAGTTAGTGTGCACTTGGTTTATTTCACATTAGGCCATGTCCTGTGACATGACATGACATCAGGGTGTGGAATGCACAGTTTTGCAGGGTTGACATAGTGCAGACACACATGGAGAGGTTTTTTTTTTTTCTTTGCAGCATGGTATGATACAGTTACTAATAGGAATCCAGAACTATTCGTACCCTGGTCTTTTTTTTTCCGCTTACATAACAGTGCAAGGAGTTGTCTGGAGGATGTCATTTTCCAAACAACACTAGTGTTAACAGTAAACACTAACTTGCAACAGGAGTAACAACTGAGGAGCTTAAAGTTCTGATTTACCTTTTTTACTCAGCATTTGTTTTTGGGTGAAGCAGCGAACTAAAAGGAACTTTCTGGTTATTCCACTGTACTCCATAAAAACGTTATCAAACACTAAGAGTCAAGATTGCTGTGCCATATAATTTGGTTGAAAACTGACTCATGCTAGCTATGTCCCATGCCACACACTAGCACACTATACATTCACTCTATGAAGGAAACTATAGCACATTATTTTGGCATGCTATTCATTTTGGAAACAGCCCTAATGATGGTGATTTGTTGTGCTGCATTCCATTCAACTCAGAAAGTGGGAATTTACAACTTCTTACTTGGAAAAGTGCAACAGAACATCATGCAATGTCAGATTTCCAGCTTGCAAACACTAGGTAAAGGTGCAATAGCAGTGTTTAAAAATTCTTTTTCACTAGTACAAAAAAACTAAAAAATTATTGTCATCAGCACATGTATTATGTGGCTGAGAAAACATGTTTGGAAAACAGGTTTGTTTGTGTTTACATGGGCCTCCTGTCAGTCTTTTTATAGACAATCGCCAACGCCCCTTCACTCCCATCTCGGTCTGAAAGAAAACATCGCACCCAGTGCAGCCTGATAGTTATGCGGTGAGAAAAAAACATTCCACTGAGAAAAAAACTCAGTATGTACTGATATTTATGTGATTATAGTGTTATAATTCAGCTATTAAGCAGCTGAATGGACAAAGCCACAAGTCAGGGTAAAAATCTTACACCATCACCCATGTAATCGAACTCCACTGGTGAGAGTAGATTCAGGGGGTGCGGCTTTGTGTACAACGGCGGGAATAGGATGTTGTTGCATTTCACCTACCAATCTTTACAAATTCCACAACACAGACTTCACTGACAGATGGTGTTGTGATGTCACTCTAACATGGAAACATACATTCTTTTTAAGACAATTTTAAGGTATTAAAATGCATAGTTGAGTCAACATTACTGATAATATAACCTGCTATGCTTGCAGAGACAAAACCGAGCATATGCTTAGTTAGCAAGCATAGCTGTTCAACATAAAACAATATTGCTTTGTGATTCTCTAATAATGTATAGACCTTTCAACTGTGTATATCAATTTAAACTGAATGTGGTGTAATTGTTATGCGCTCCAGTTTGCAGTCTACACAGATGGGGAGATAAATCTGGTTTTTGGCTGAGGCAAGCCATTTTCATTGTTTATACATCATCCTTTTGAGCTCTGAGCACTGGAACGCTTTGTGATCGGAAGACGGGAATATCAAGTAGGAACTTCCCACATCTGATTTTATTTGGAAGGAAGCTTTACTATACTCTGCACTGTATGGTGGGTAAATGCGTAAATAAAAAGAGACAAGCCAAGAAACAAAAAAGGACAAATACAGAAAGAATGAGACTATATAAGGCATGAGAGTAAGAAAGAGGGACAGACACCCAGTGCAAGAAGGAGCAGGCTGCAGTTAACAAAAAGCTTCATTTACTAGAAGCTCCTGGCAACAGACAGCCTGCCAAGCTGCAAAGCCTCATTGGAAATGCATTTACTAACCGCCTCAGAGTTGCAGCTTCGCTCCAATGGAGTAAATTCTTTTAGTTTCTGTAAACTGAAAGTTTATTGCACTGGCGAACTCAAAAGAGAAAAATGTGGCCCCTGATCCTAAAACAGCATTAGCTTCTGAAACAACCCCAACCCTGAACTCTGAAAGACTTTCCTGTGCTTTTAGCTTCCCCAGTTCAGTGTGCCGTGGAGTGTTCCAGGCCTTTGATCCACAACCCTAACCAGAGTAACATTTGTATTGTGCTAATGACTTCCTGTTGCTTGTCACATGCTCCTTTTGGGTGAGTTTCTGCTTCCTGGTGTCGAGGTCGCCCCCAGCCTTGAGCATTTGAGCGAAAGAGGCTGGATTTATTTTGTCAACCATGTTCACCCTCACTCTCAATGGTGTTAACAGTTACTAGGTCTCACAGTGGACAGCTAATCAGGAACAGCTCCGAGGCACTTAAAGTCACCTCGCTTTGAAGGACGTGGAGAACAGTAGCAGGGCGTTAAGTGCTCCTCATTATCTTAAACACACTCTTTAATTTCTGCATGCAGCACTCCCACTTCCCTGATTAAAACGAAGGAAATTGTTTGTTTAAGACCACCTCCCAGTACAGGAGGAGCTTAATCACAGATAATCATTAACAGAGCAGGAAACAACTGTGTGCTCATCGGAACCCTGCATCTGAATCTGCACTGAAAGCTTATAGAGTGCATTTTTAAATTACACTTCAGACAATTCATTCTTTTAATATAAAAAGTCAGAGGAATTAATGAATCAAGTAAAACAAATCACTTTTTACTTGTATGTCACTTGGAGCTTCCTCCAAATGAAGAATTTAGGCTGAAGCTAATGCTGTTCAAAAGAAATTAGATCTCTGTAAGCTGAAGTGTCTCTGAAGCATCAGCCACGGACATGTGACCACAAAAAAAAAATAATGGACACCTTTACATGACATAAATTCTATTGTATTTTATGCTAAATTCATTTTTATTAACCTAAAATCCTTGAAGGCTGTGATAAATCCTGAGTCCTTTCTGGGAACACTAAGCATGAAGCAGGAATACACCTTGAATGGAACGTCAGTTCATTGCAGAGCACTACACACACAAAGGCAAATTAGGGTTACCAATTTGCCTACTGGCAAATATTTTTTTTTGGACGTGGGAGGAAACCTACACATACACAGGAACATGTGAAATTCCACACAGACAGTAACCCAAGCTCAGGATCAAACCAGGGACCTTGGAGCTGTGTGATGGGAACATTACCCACTGCACCACTGTGCCACCCTAATTTTTTGTTTTTGCTAACTTATCAGTAAATATCGTATATATATATATATATATATATATATATATATATATATATATATATATATATATATATATATATATATATATATATATATATATATATATATATATATATATATATATATATATATATATATATATATATATATATAAATTTTTCACTTTTACCTGCACAGCTTCGTCCAGATCAGCTGAACTAATCAAGGATACAACAGTTATATTATATTGTATTATTATATTCTATTGTGCACTATATTATTATTCACTTCTATTAACCTAAAAACACTAAACGTGATGATAAAAATTCAAGACCCAAATTCCAGATAAACAAATGATTCACCACAAAATGTTTCTTTATCACAACTGAAAAAGGACCTTCTTAAGAGAGCAACATGAGAATTATTGGACTATTTACTCTAAAATGGCAACAGAAATTATTCCACAAGCCACAGGCCTCATTATTCACAACTATAAATGGGACACCTGTTTCTCTAACAATAGTAGTTATCTAGAAACTACATTAAAAATTAAAATTTAAAAACTGCTACATGGGACAGAACTGGGCACAAAATAAAAGATTTTATTTTTTCTCTTGGCACCTGCTGTGCCATCAATCATCCCTTCAGCTTCCTGTCATTCTGCCACCTTCCTCTATGGCTACGTCCTAAACCGCATGCTACCACACTAAATAGTGGGTCTGATCTGTTTGGGTACTACTTTAAAACAATGTTTAGTTTTGGATGTAGATCTTGTGTGTTTTGTGTACACAGCTCCACCTACTGGGTCTTGATGACACAGCATGTGAAATTCCTGACAGCTCATTATTTGGAAGTGTAGAAAAGACTGGGTGCTTGTATAACCTCTGGAGACCCAAACTATAATTGTGTGCCTTGTAATTGCTGCACTATTTCTGTTTATTAGCAACCGACAACTATGGGAATTGATCAATGTCTCCAAACAGGAAGAAGTTTGGGGAAAAAGTAATACCCAGCTGCCTTCATATGAGCGTCTTACGAGGATAAATACACAAAGTAGTTGGGAGAAAATGGGATATCCTGATATGAGGATCGTGTGGTTTCATAAGGATAGGGAAGCACTATGTCACTTTATGGACTGGAGAAAAAGAGAACAATACTTTTTATACATATGCATGGTCTCTGGGGGGTGGAAATTGTGAGCTATAAAAATGGTGAAAGTGAATCTTAACTTTCTATCAAATGAAGAAGGGGTACATTTAATCTTAAGTGGAGTGTGTTTAATGGCCTCCTGTGTTGCACGTAGTGTGAAGCACAATGCCATGTTGATTCATCTGGATTTAGAGTGGATCATCAAAGCACGGCGAAGGAGATTTGAGCTGTCGAACATCAAAAGGCACCTGACAGGCACTCATGCTTCTGTGGGACACTGATAACCCAATCCATCATATCTGTTTGGCAAGACAGAAGAAGATAAAGAGAGAGAAAGAAAAAAAAACAGAGAAACAAAGTGGGTTCTGTAAGACATAATTAATAGTGAGTTGCATTTTTTTTAGAAGCTCCACCTGGTTTGAACGTGGTGGCCTGAGGCACTCTGCAAGTCTGTTCAGTACCAAAACACATGGAGAAAATGGCAGAAGAGCTCACAGCGCTTTCTCTCTCTCCTTCATTCGACCTTTTTCCCCCAGTTTTCCAGCGTCACCATTAAAATCATTCATCAAATTTTGATATATGAAAACATCCCTTGTATAAATACAACATAATATAGAACAAAGCCAGCTACAGGACTGGCAAATTGCTGTTGGATTTCCTTTCATAATTCCCCTGAATTATTACACCACCCAGTGTCAATATTTAGGCTCCAATTCAATTCTGGAGAACTGGTTATGGCAGTATTTAATAAAGATGTAGAGTTTCCCCTTTTAATTTCAGCTCTGTGTTGTTCAACAACAGTGATATGAATCAAAGGTAGCCAACTGGTATAAGGGTTTCTAGTAGAAGTGCATCAGTGATGTGATCGAAATAAAAACTGATGGTTGGTCTGATCTGTGAGGAAAATTTCATCTGGGAAATGAGAAGACTGCATCTGTGATGTCCTCTGAAATTAATCTAGCTCTGAACTGAGACTGGACATGAAGTACAATCTAAAGAAATAGATGAATTTGAGGTTGGTTTTTAAAGAAAAACATCAGTTGTCTGATCTTAGTCCTGAGTCTGAGCTGGTCCATTCTGAATATGTGGGCCTGATACTTCTTTTAATGTAATGTCTGTACAATCTACCGGTGCTGGATATGAGGTCTGATATTAAAAGCTAGAGCTCTAACAATGGACTTGATAGAGAAAATGGAACAGTGGTCTGATCTTAGAGAAAAGTTAGTCAGATCTGCAGCCTGATCCAAAAGAAAATATGAATCAGGGTTGGGTTCAGATGCTCCCCGCAAAAAGTCAGGGCCACTCGAAAGTCTTGCACAGTTGCCATGGCAGCAGCATACCCGTGGCAAGGGAAGGAAGCTGGCACCCCCAATAACAGGCGACCCCCTCCCTCGAATGACCTGCCGCTGAACCGGGGCTTGAGGCAGAGGTCGATGCCTCGGAGCAAAAGAGTGACAGTGAGGGATGACACCGGCACAGAATGAGAAAGAGCCAGTCGCACCACACAGATGGGAAGAAGAGAGAGCAGGAAAAAAACAAGAGACAAGAGCAAATTTAATTACAATCAATGAAGGGGTCTTTACCAAAGAAAGAGAGGAAAAAGACCAAAACAATGGACTGCAGCCTGTGTGGAATTAAAGCAAAATGAATATAACTCTGAGTCGTATCCTACTGACCAAATTAAAAAAGCTGTCTTGCCTGGAGCTGTGAAGGAAAGATTACTCCCATGTGTCAATTGATGTCTGTACTTGATATTGATCATGTCACACACATACACACACACACACACACTCATGTGATGTGTGTGTGAAAGTTCTTGTCTGACTATGTTCAAAAGTGTTTGTCGACGAAGATATGGACATAGAGGTCAAGCAGGTTGACCTTTCAGTGGCTTTTCCAGGGGTCGATACAGATGAGGTCGATGTCTAACATGTAGTATCACACGTGATCTTCTCACCTGAGAAATCAAAGGAATGTGGCGAAACATTATTGTAGGCTCGGCAGTCCTGATAAATAACAATATATATATTTGTAAAAAATATATGCAGGACACAAACAGTAACAGACGAAAAGACACCAAAAACTCTTCATTTTTCACAAGATAAATATTGTTCTCTCGGGTGATGGACTATTAACACATGCAAGTCAGTCAGGTAAGACCTCACTGGGCCTAATCGACACTCACTTGCTCAGGTCAAACCAGAGACTCAGGTCAAACTGGCTCCCTCTACTGGTACTAATTATATTTACTACAGGGTTAAGATCAGTCCTCCAACCAAAAATATCCAGCCAAAAGCAGTGCTGTGGTCAGAAACTGGCACGGATCAACAGTAGAGGAGGACCAAATAAATAAATAAATAAATAAATAAATAAATAAAACAAACTATACTTCTAATACTATGATACACTAATTTAACTATACTTCTAAAACCACTATTACTATATACTTCAATATCACAGCACAACTGGATAATGTTTTAATAAATTTGTAACATGAAAATTAACAGTGTACAATAATATTATGTAAGAAAAAAACACTCAAGAAGTTGAGAATTTTCCAATCACAGCATGTCCTGAAGTGTTTTATTCCTCTTATACCACAGCAATTTGCAAAAATTTGTTTGTTTGTTTGTTTGTTTGTTGAATAGAAAACAAATAAATTATTTATTGACTATTTACTATTAATTTATTTTACATTTTTAATTACGGTTACATTTAATGCTTTGGAACATTATCACATAAATTTATATAAACAGTTCCTTCACCAGCCTCTCTTTTTCAGCCCTCTGACGTGAAGGCTTTCCCGTATCTGAAAACTTTACAGCTTTACCTCTGACACTGGAGACTCCTTCCATAATTGCTAAATAAACATCTCATTACTGAAAACTTCACCATATCAATAATTATGCATGTTTTTTTTATGCCATACAAGTCCTTGAGTAAGAAACGATAACATGTTAGGACAAGTGCATCACTATAAACCTGTGATTTGCCTGGCAGAGCTGCTGTTATAGAATATTAATCAACATCGCTAAGAGTGTAACCCTCCAACGATTTGGATCAATGCACTGATTTAAAAGGCAATGACTGAAATGAATCAATGCAATATTATAAATCAAATATTATAGATTATAATTGATTATAAATTGAGCATTATCAAAAAAAAAGGACAAATTACTGGTGCGTAAAAAATAATTCAGATTTTAAACTGATGTGATTTGCTATACCATCTCATATGGTATCATAGCAGATTCAGTGGTATGGGCAAATATCGAATCATTGCTTTATGAATCAAAATTGAATCATCACGTATCACATCATATCTTTGCAGATTCAGTTGTATTTTCAAATATCGAATCGTTGCCTTATGAATCAAAACTGAATTGTATTATATGGTATCGTCTGGTATCGTATCGTATGGTATTATGTCATGTGGTATCGTATCGTATCAGATTCAGTGGTATCATCAAATATTGAACCGTTGCCTTATGAATCAAAATCGAATTGTGTCATACGGTATGGTATCATATCGTATCCTATCAGATTCAGTAGTATCATCAAATATCAAATCGTTGTCTTATGAATCAATATCACACCAAATTGCACTGAAGCCTACTTCTAATATCCACTCTCCTAAACAGTTCTGGAAGATTAAGTGCAATACTATAGGCTCCATAATGACACAAACATTTCCAAAACACCTGACAATATGGCTTTCATGTTACAGCCAAGATGGTATGAGCCACAGCAGCTGCAGCAGCACGTGTACATGTCCATGTTTGATTCTGGAGCACGTGCTCTGGACCTCTCGCAACACTGCCACCGTTGTCGCATTCTTTTTCATTTGCTTGTTTTCCAGATACCGTGTCCTCTGCATCACCCCGTCCTCGCCTCGTTCCTCTCCTCTCCTCCTCTCCTCTCCACACCCCTCCCTTCATCCCTCTTCTCGCTCTCCCGCCTGCAGCAGCATCCAAGCCCCTAACCGCATCAGGAGAGATGGCAGATTGGAAATACACAAGCTGTCCATCCATCATCAGAGAGGTGGGGGATGGAGGGGAGGGGTGCATGGATGGAAGACAGGGGGCACGGAAAGAGAAAAGCAAAGTGGCATAAAGAAAGGTGAAGGCAAAGACAATCTCAGGGACAGACACAGGCACAAATCTCCAGAGAGAGGCAGCAAAAGATTACACAGGATATGAAGACAAAGTAATGTAGGGAGCGGCGAAGGTAAACGGCTATATGAGACGTTTAAGGGGTCAGGCGTGCAGGTACTTTCGGCAGACACGTATGCGGAGTCCTTCACTGCAGGTATCTCTGCACTAATGGTTAGCAAACAGGGGCTTGGCACCAAACTGGATTAGTTGTATTCATAACCGACTAAACTAAACGGTGCTCTTATGAAGTCACGTAAGAGAAATGCTAAACTGCAAAAGTTTACATTATAACATAATAAGCTAAAACCATTAGCATGTGTTTTTTTTTCTGGTAATTTTGTTGTTAGGAAGAAGTAACATTATTATAAAACCAAAATCATCTGCAGGGAGTTGAATTAAAAGACCAAGAAGATGAATTAGCTTTCCATAACAGAATATTTGCACATTATACCAGGTATAATAGCTTACTTTGCATTGCAGGTAGCTTGCAGCGCATCTGCAAAGTGCACGTTTTTGAGCGTCCCACTCTTAGCACTGTAGCATGCCATGACTTGCAGCATGGTCCCCATTATTACTGATTACAATGTTCTGTGTTTAATCCATGTGTAGAATTTTTTTTATTAGCTCAAATGGTTTGTTTGTACAACCTTTTATTTATTAGTATGAAGGTATTTATTTATGTGCCAGATAGTTGTCATAATTCAGGAACTCTTTTTAAGCAAAGTTAATAGTCTTTATAGCACAGTGCTGTTGATTTCTTGATTCTGATTGCTCAGAAGGTATTGATTCATTGTCTATAAAAGCAGCTCAGTCAGTAAGTTTTCCCAACAAACTTTTCTCTTTCCGGTTTCTCAGGAACATGACAAACTATGGTTTTTTTTGTCTTATTAATTTAAAGAAAGAAATGAGAGGCTGGTGATGGAACAACTGTTTATTGCTGCTATAACATAATGATAACTAAAATGGAACATGTCTTACAGACACTCCACAACATTAAACGTAACTATAAATGGTTTAAAAAGTCCACTTTCTCAACAGTACACTTTCTCAGTAATATGACAATTTTTTTTTGTCTTATTAACTACAAGAGAGGGGAAAAAAGAGGCTGGGAAGAAAACAAATGTTTATAGCTGCTATACTGTAAGTGATAACAGGAACTACCTTGTTACATGGAAAATCCACAGCATTAAATGTAACTATAGATGGATAAATAGTATGACGTGTCATGTATTATAAAAATTTTAAATTACTAGTTGGCAAATTGCTGTGGCCACATCACACCACCCAAGTTTTATTCCTTACATAATATGACTGTGTATGCATATATGTAAGTATTTTTTTTTTTCAACTGATAAACGCATCACTTGAAATATGGTGGCTAGTGGGTAAATGACAGTATTTATTAGCTGCTAGTTGATATGTGTGTCTACGTTCTGTCTAATATCATTTGACTTAATGTGGCTAATGGTATTTTGAATGCGCTGCCTCGAACAAGAGCCCCTCCACTGAACTTAAGTTCGAAACTGTGCTACCTGACCAGCTGTTGTGTCACATTTATGCAATACATTTATTTGTTCTGTTGTTGTATATGTATTCAGTTCATATTTTCGGGCTTTGGGAACTGCACAGTCCCTGCTCTTATACTCAATTAGACACTACAGTAGACAATGGAGGCATTCAGAAGAGCGCCAGATACAAGGAGAATCGCTGAGCCAATGATGACAACGTCAAGGCAGCAAAGTCACGAAGGCTGGGCCAGAGCAAACAAACCTGCCTTCACATGGTGCCAGAAAACACTAACATATTGCAGGCCTAGCCTCACAGGCTGGCACTGTGTGTCGAGCGGGTCACGGCTGGCGTGAAAGCACCTGTGGTAAATTGGGAACACATACACCGAGAGGAGTCGGGGGAGAGTGTGCAGCAGCGATGGGCCATCTGATGGATGGAGTGGCGATGAAACAGGTGCGCTACTGTCTCTGTGGCTCTCTCGCCGTCTGTCTCTCGCCCTCCATCTCAGTGTCCATTGTCTTGTTTCTGTGCCTCTCTATCTCTCATTCTCTCTCTGTAGCTCAGTCATTTAGGTTATTAAGCCTAAGCTATATGTATATATTTTGTTGAGAAAATGGGCCATAATAGGAAACTGGAAATAGGAAATGTTCTGGTATGCTGGGCATATCCCAAAGAGTCTGGGTCATACCTGCGTTGTGCTGCCACTCTTTGTCTTCCCCACCTCCTCTGCTGCTTCTCTCTATTTCTATACCTATCAGTTTTAATTAGGAAGCAGCTTCCTGGGGATCAGTAGCAGTAATTTGTCTACAATAAAGATGCGTTGAATCTTTTCACACACACTTCAGGCTTTTCGTTTCCCTTCTGCATACATTTGGCACTTTTTGTGCTACATCTGCATATCATCTTCTTCATATCCCACCCACTTAATTTGTTTGTAGCTGGTCCATCTCCCTCTCTCTCTCTCTCTCTCTCTGTCTCTCTCTCTCTTCCTCTCTTCCTCTTCCTTTTATCTCAGATCTCCCTTTCTAATTCTCTTCTTCTGCTTCACTCTCTCTCTCTCACTTTCTTTCTCCCTTGTTTGCCTGCTCTTACTCGCTTGCTCGCTCTCTCTCTCTCACACTCTCTCTCTCCCCTGTGCTGATGAATCACCTTCCCCTCCCGTTGAACTCGACTGATAATCCAGGGGAAGCAATAAAGGCGCATCGATCAGCGTCGCCGACAGCCCCACAAGCCAAAGCACAGAGGCAACATGGAAACAACAAGCTGCTGCTCTTGGCTGTGCATGAATGCATGCATGTGTGTGTCTCTATGTGCTAGTATGTACCGACAGCATTCCTAGGGGTTAGCATTTCCGAACACACATGTGTATAAATGAATATTACAAGGACGCCAGGCTGTAAGGCTCTAAATGAAAGCACGATTACATTACATGGCCTCGACCCTGTGGAATCTTCAGTATTAGCAGTGTGTGTGTGCACACATACGCAGAATATGTGGGTTCAGCACAAGCATAGATCATAAATCAGTCGCATTCTTTTGGCCTATAAAAGGAGGAAGAAGGCGGAAAAAATGCACATGGCCAAGAGCACAGCCAGCGTCTGGCAAAAATAAAAGCTTGGAAATCACAACAATATGTTTGAGGACACATATAGCAAAACTAATATTTTAAATATTAGATAAATACTTAACTGGCAAACAGAACCCTGGCCAAGTTGATAGTTGGGCCAATCAGCAATTTGCAAAACCAGTCTCTTTAAATAAAATCCTGGAGATGGTTGAAACTTTTTCAGCCATGCGTAGAAATGGAGAGCACACTGCTTTAACAAAACTAGATACAGAGTTACATGAATGTTTACACACTCTTTGGAAGTAATACAAAGAACATGCTGTATAAAAGGAAGTGCAATAGAAAAGAAAATATTATCCTAGTTATTGTCTGAAGAAGCTCATTGCACCACTGAGGAGCTGGGACATTGAAGCAGCAAGACCAGACATAATGTAGATAATCTAGTTCTGAGCGCTTTGAGGCTTGGAATGCGAGGACAAGAGGCTTGAATTTGATTCTTGCTTTGACACAGTGTCAGAGGAGTGACCACAGTAGGGCTGTCACATGAGACAGTTTCAGGAGGTTATGAATCGGTATGGATGCTGCTGCTGCTCTGTAGAGAGATGAAGTCAACATCACGATATATATCTACTAGTAAAGGATTATTAGATATTATTAGATATCAGATATATAGCTACTAGTATTGGATTATTATAAAAAAGAAAACACAGAAAGGTGAGGCCTCAAAGAAGGATCATTAATGTTAGTTCTTCCTCTGACATATTTCATATTTCTATGGATAAATGAAAGTTGCATGAGAAGGAATAAATCTATTTTGTTGCATTGGTTTAATGGTGATATTGTTGAACTGTCCATATTTAGACTATCACATTCAAAATCAGATTATTTTAAACTGTGCAGAGGCTTTCTGAACTACACAGACCAATGCTGCACATTCATGGTGCTATTAAAGCTGTGAAATCACAATCTACCATCATGGCTGGGCGATATGATGGTAAAATATCAATATTGCGCTAAATTATATGACAATACACTTTTCTAAGATATTATGGCATGTGCGATGTTCATTTTTACAGAATTTTGCTTTTTGTGTACATTAAATAAAAGTTTTATTGAGTTTTTTTTTAAAGAAACACTTTTTCTGACAGTTTCTTAGCAACTCTATATATCATGATACACATTGTGTATCTTAGAATGTCTTCTCAACTATCGTGAGATAATATTTTTGTCATATCACCCACCTCTATAAATTCCTATAGTTATGAGCCTTCTTGACTGCTCCAAATCTCAATAACTCAAAAATAAGTGGCAACTTGGACCTAATGTGTTCAGGTATAAAAAGTCCAATAAATAGACAAAATATTATTGTACACATTTAAATAATATTCATAAAATAATTCTCTACTGAAGGTGTCAGTGCAATTTATTTTACAGTTAAAGGGGTCCCTGGCTATATTAAGGCAAATTGTCGATTTTCCTACTAAACCCTGGTCATTTACTGATGAGGAATATTTGAACAGGAAAAAAAGTAGATTATTATTCTCAATAAAAGCTCAATAAACATGCCACTGTCAGAATGAACAGTTTTATCATTGTTGCATTATTTTTTTCACTTGTTTGTTTATTTCTTTCACTGTCTTACATTATAGTTATTCTTTCCTACTGTTCCGTTTATTACTACAAGACTTATTTATTCTTTCTTTATACTCTTTTTCCCCCCAAGTACTTTATTGTATGCACTATGCATCATTTTATGAAAGGCCAATAAATACATTGTTAGAAAAAAAAATCCAGTTTAAGTGAGAATAAATTCATCACTCTGCAATTAAAGTGCACCAACTTGGGTATTTCCCTCCCATCTCCATTTCCTTTCTCTTGTGATGCGTAGTGGAGGTGCGTGTCCGCGTGCCTCCATTCTGCTGCTAATGTACTGGCAAAGGCAGACTCCATTAGGCCCTGCATGCACCAAACACATTTATGGCCCTTTCTCATTTCCTCCTTTTCATTGGGCCATGATACATCAGGCCTGCTCACACTGGCCTGGAACTGAACTTCAGGGTTGCATGTTAAGGGCAAGGCACCACCTAGTGACCAATCAGAGAACAACATAGCCTATATGACATTTACAGCGGATGATATAGAGTGGGTTTGAGTCACCCACCTTGATAGTAACTCAAAAACAGAATGAGGAATTCTCACAAATATTTGAAAAGTTCTTGCTTGGTATTCCCAATACGATGGTGTTTGTCACATTCCTTGTACTCCCTCTTTGTGTGAGGCAAGCAAGCTTCAATTAGGTTTGTCCTACAGCTAATTCCTGTGTGTATGTGAACTGTTGTGTGCATGTGTGTGTAATATTTTGTACGCCTGTGCATAAAAGTTCTTGTTCCGCATGCATGCTGGCACAGGTCAGTGTGGTTTGCGTGTGCAGGCAGCAGCAGTGGAGGACGTTGACGGATCACACGGGCTGGTGCAATTGCAGGGTGTTGCATCCCACTGTCACCAGGTTCATCTGTCACGAAGTCGGCTGTCCCTGCAAGGCAGTGCGCTGTCTCCGCCTTCTGATGACACACAGACCTCACACTCCACACCTAGTCTTGCATCATCGCTTCACACCACTTGCACATTCATTTGTGTGTATGTGTAAGTGTGTGTTGTGGGATGTGTCATGGAGCTGTCAAAGTTCTCCTCTGACAAACACTGCCCCCTGCAGCTGCTTAGATGTACTGCTATCTCACAAGCCACTGACCACCCATGATGGAGGCAGTCTGCCACAATAATGACTGACCACACCTAGCTATTTTGATCTTGTCCACTCACCCAGGCCATCCATCACTTTCACATAGACATGGTGTTAATTTCCAAAACAATGAGTTTTATATTTTATATTAAAAATATTTTAGTAAAAGTAAGACCAACCTTTTAAAGATCTTGACAGCTGGCAAAAAGACGTAACAAAATGTTGCCACCTAGGACTCCCCGCCACACACACACACACACAATCAACCACCCTTAAATCTGGTGGTCAATAACCTACACCAAATGGAACTTGGTGGAACATTTTACAGCTATGGAAAGAAAGGTGGGGGGTATTAGGAGAAGTGGACTCTTGATGCAGCCCGAACATTGTAAACTGGATAATAATTATAGGTCCTTGGTATCACACTTACACTTACACATACCTACAATGTCCACTGATTGTGTTGTAAGACAAAGGTTCTCAAAATTGTTTGTAGCCATATAAATTATATAGAGAGTTATGTTATGAACCTAATCCAAGTAATGAAATATTAGGCTCATGATTTAAATGTGCACAATAATATTTTTGCTATTTATTGTACCCATAGAGCGTTTTAGTCCTGAGCTCTTTAGTCTGTTTCCACCAACAGAGCACATTATGTCCAAGCTGACTTTATAAAATATGCTAATTGTTTCTGAGTTTGGATTAAACTCTTTCAATTTAAGTGAGCATTCAAATACTTTAATAACTAAGAACTCTTAAAAAAATTTTGTACCACTGTAACATTTTATAGTAATAATAATAATAATAATAATAATAATAAGCACAGACCTCCCAGCTATGTTTCACATACCAGTGCTCCAGCACCTGACCTGTAATCATGTCACTGACCTCTTGTTTGATAGTGTTACATTACAAATTTTTAAAAATCTTTACACATCCATTAAAATCTAAACAAAGTTAGACATACTGATAAAGCGTCATGGTGGATAAAGGCGTAACTTGTGAAAGTTTACATTTGTTAATGAGTGTGTAAGTGGGTTGGGTTTTGCTGTAAAGGTTGATCATGTGAGAGGGTTTATCCCCCTTCCTCACCATCAGTGCCAGACCCTCGACTGGACCGCACATGCTTTATGGCGGGCAATTCAGCCGCAGCTGCTCTCCAAGCCATCTCAGGAATGAACGCTCTTAGAATCAAGTGCAATAAAGCAGACACCAGGAGAAGGAGGGGAGAGGAAGAGTGTAGGTGGAGGGGGAGGTTGGCAAAACACGTCTGGACAGCTACTTAAGAGCAAAAAGATCCCGGGGGTCAATGCCCTCTTGGACCCAAACAGCAAAGCTAACGATGGTACACATAGACAGGAATAAACAAATCCAAGAAAAACACAGACGCTGCTCAGCACAACCAGTCGATCAGGCCTCGCACTTCAAATCTCTGGAAGGATCTAACATGAGCAAAGTCTAGAATTTCTCTCTGTTTTCTCCACTCTCTGCCTTATTCTGTCCTCTTTCACACGCAACCTTTTCTCTTTTCCCTCTCTGGCTCGGGCTTTGTTGAGTCTGGTGTGCAGGGCCCCAGGAACTCGTCCAAAAAAAGAGAGACAAGGCTGTTATTTACATCCTTGCCCCCCTCTAGAATGCTTTATAGCCCAGAGCAGAGAGCAGTGTGACAAAGAGAGCGCTTGTTGAAGAAGAAAGTCCGAGAGACAAGAGTAGGCAGAGAATACCAAAATCGGAAAAAGAGAAAAAAGAAAGAAAGAAAACAGAAAGATACAGAAAAAAGAGAGGGGGGCTTACTAACACACACACACACACAGTGCCATAAATCAGCTTGTGTGCAAGGACCCAGAACTTCAGTACCATCTACAGCAGGACAGATGGAATGTTTTATTTAATTAAATATTATTAAAGGAGGCCTGAGCTCAAAAATGTCATTTTAAGCACCTAGCTAATTCTATACGACCATAAATTGTGTTAACATTAGCTTTAAATTCACATTTTGTTCATTTTAAAAACAGTACTTTCATATAAAAAAGTCTGCTTCATGGAGCATAATGTATAGCACAAACCAGGCTCTGAACCTGTCATGTTCAACATGCAAATTATTAGCTGATGTTGAGCTACCTGGAAACTAACAGCCGCAGAACCTGCATGCTAAGCTAGCTCGCAACACAATATGGCCACAATATGGCCAAATGTTCTGGTTTTTTTTGCTCCGCTAGTGGAAATAGATCCCGAAGAAGCTACTTTCGCTGTATATCACTTCGGCTAGCTGGCTAGCTAGCTCACAATGATTTGTGCTTCGGGTGAAATTGTTGTCCCTTCTTCCTTTTCATCTTCATCTGACAAGCTTTCATATTTGAAGTCAAAAGTTATAATCCTGAAAAGTATCTTTTGCCATGTCCACTGGTGATGTCGCTAACACTACTGTAGTAATGGTTTCGAACTAGGAAGTGGAATTTTACATGGCGAACACAGACAAGCGGAGTGATACGCACCATGAAACGTCCCAGTACGGTTATACTAAATACAGGCACTCTTGGAACGCTGCTTGACCAATCAAATTAGTGAACCAGCACTAACTGTTGTATAAAACCTACTTAGATTTCATTGTTATGGTACCTTTTTTTCTCAGGTTTGATACTGATAAATAAATGATAAATAAAACAAGACTCAGATATTAGAATCACACTCGGGTCTAAAACCTAGCAGTTAACTAGCCAGATAATATGTTAGTGATATTGGTCTGTTTATTTCACTAAAAACACGAGACTGTGCATTTCACTATGTTGTACCCTGAAGTAAACACTTGACAGCATGTGAATAATGTATGGTCACATATAAAAAGAATTATTCATGTGAGAAAATCACATTTGAAAAATGATGCTAAATACCCTGTATGAGGAAAAAATAAATAAATTAATCATTTAAAAATCACGTGAAAATAAAAATGCATGCACTACATGTGAAACCTAACACGTAACATGTCTAAGAAGCCACATGGGTAAAAGTTTATGTGACTTTTCTGTAAGGGATGTTCTTTCATATTAACAGATATTGACATTGTTAATGGGAGTAAATGTACACCCACCAGCCATTTTATTAGGAACACCATACTAATACTGTGTAGGACCTGGTTTGGTCTCAGAACAGCTTTAATTCTTTGTGGCATGAATTCCAGATGATGTTGGAAACACTGCTTTGAGATTCTGGTCCATGTTCATATGATTGCATTGCATGGCCTAGTTCGGCAGATTTGTGATTTGTCAAAGCTTTCTACTGGATTCAGATCTCGTGACTGAGAAGGCCACTTGCACAGAGGACTTGTACAGGATGGTCTGGTGATATGGTGGCATAGTGTGCAGCACAGCTGCCTCACTGCTGCTGGATCTGTGGTCTGATCCATGGATTCATGCTGTTGCCCCCAAATTCTGACTGTACCATGCGCACGTCACAGCAGAACACAGCTGGCACCGGGCAACATTTTTCCAATCTTCAATTGTTTCGGTAAAACTATGCCCATTGTAGCCTCAGATTCCTGTTCTTAGCTGACAGCAGTGGAACCCGATGTGGTCTGCTGTAGCTCATCCACCTGAAGCTTTGATGTGGTGTGCATTCAGAGATGCTTTTCTGCTCACCAAGGTTATAAAGAGTGGTTATTTGAGTTACTGCAGCCTTTCTGAACCAGTCTGTCCATTCTCCTCTGACCTCTCTGATCAACAAGGTGTTTCCTCCCACAGGAGTACTATTTTGTGTAAACTCTAGAGACTGTTGTTGGTGAAAATCCCAGGAGATCGTCATTTTCTGAAATACTCAAAACAGCCTGTCTGGCACCTACAACCATGGTCAAAGTCTCTCACATGTTTTCCCCATTCTGATGATTGATGTGAAGCACATGACCGTATCTGCAGGATTTTATGTATTACGCTGATTGGCTGATTGGATAATTTCAGAATGAGCATATGTACAGGAGTTCCTAATAAAATTAGTGTATAAAGATGTTCCTAGGACATTTAAAGAATTTTCTTTAATTAAATAAGGAATTAAATAGGAATTAAATAAACATACCAAACAATGAATTATTCTACATACATGTTAGAGTTTATAAGCCAAAGAGGCACGTGAGGCATTGCTGTCCGGGATTGACCGCTTTAGATTGCCATCCAACAAGCTCCATGAATCAATCATAATGCAGAAAGAGAGTAAGTCGTATCGTAACATATCAGAGCACACGCCAAAAGGCTTTCTCCCTCCCAGCTCGACTTCCTGAGCACTCCGGGAAAGAATAGAGGGAGGCTCGTAAACACCCACAGGTATAAAATCAACACTGTTCACAGCACCGGTCCCCTCTGGACCAGGCAAAGTGCTCCAGCAGGGTTTACTGCTTCAATGACCCATTTACAATGTGTTCGGACATCCTATTCGCCGTCTCACATCCATTCATCACTCGAGCTGCTCTATTCAAAGGCTGCTCGGCAGGTGCTGCTCGGTCGAGGCCAGGGGAATGTTCTCCACATTCTTCAGCATCAGTAATACTTTTTTTATTTTATCATCAAGTATTCATGGAACATTCCTCATAATACTGCAGGCTGCACTGGATCAGTTTGCAGGACCGCAAGGCTGAATTACAACGTGTTATGATTTAGCCCAGCACGCTATAAAGCAGCAATAACATTTTAATGTGACAATAATGTGTATATTTAATACAGTAGTAAGAACGCTTTGCGAGGCATATATTTCAGGCAAATGACTACATTAAAATAACCAACGTACCAATGGTGACAATGTGAGCAGGTCAACTGCATGGGCTTGTCGATGCTGGTGGCCTTGTGTGCTTAGATTTTTTTCCACAGCCAATCGTAAACTTTCTTTAGAGAATAACATTCAGCCAAACACAGCCAATTCCATGTGTATACACACACACATCCACCATGCTCTGATTTACACCACCTCGCTCCAACACCTAAACACCTGACAGGGCTCTCATAAATAAGACCAGCTTGCGTCTCCTGCGTAATTTACACCTGCGCTATCTCTTAAACTAACATGTAACAGGTCTCTGCACTATATTTCATCACCACAGCCTGAGCCCGAGCTCTGGAAAGATGAACGAGCGGGACGGCTGTTGAGCATGCATGTCAGGCTGAGAAAGAGGGGACTCGAATGGACTTCAAAAGCTAGAAAGCAGGCGAGTTTCAGAGGGGAAAGGCCTGGCTGGCTCCAGACAGATCCACAGAAGGCTTATCTTACCTCAGTGTGGCAGAGCCCTCGGGCCTGAGCCATGGCCACAGCCCGCATCAGTGAAACATCAAGGCTTCACATCTCCCATCATAAATCCTCCAGGGCTCATTGCTTTTTCACTCTCATTCTCAAAAACACATTTTTGTCCCATAACCGTGATTTATTTAGGGGCCATCGAAAGGATTGGCTAATCCAATACTGAGAACAAGGATACTCGCTCCAGTCGAGAGTGCAAAGCCAAAATAGCACCAGGTGCTATCCAGATTTTAGGAGAAGCGACTGTCTGGGACTGACTGTACCATCCAGATTTAAGGAGAAGGGACTGTCTGAGCTTAACTGTGACTTTAACCAAAAGTATTTGGACCTTGAAGAACAGCAAAACAGACAGACTTGCATAAATTACAGCTACTACCATCAAAATGTATCAAATCAAGCACGACCTAAGGAATCCATGGTGCAAGGAATAATCATTTGAGATCAAACTCCCTCTAGTGGCCGAAAGTAGTATAACAGATTCTTAACAGAATACAGCACATAATGAAGAGCAATATTCTATCATCCACAGCAATGTACAAGTGGGGCAAAATACAATCCAAGCACAGGGTTTTGGGGTTTAGGGTTAAGGATCTTGTGCCACTGGATATCTGGCAATCTCTAGGAAATGCACTCACAACCTCGAACCTTAAACACTGCACACATAAACTCATTCAAATATCTCATCATACCTAGTACTACTGCAACTGCATCAGGTCAAAAAATGTGCTACTAATGAATTTAAGTAGCAAATGTCTATTTTCTAGTGAATCCATTAAACACATGCCCCTCTGATGTGATGATACACTCGGACACCTCACACTAAGTTTATCAGAGCTTGACAGAACACCACACTAACACGCTTAATTTAGGACAGATCCGCGTAAGGTCTGAGATTTCCTAAACAGGGCATAACAAGTCTGTGTGTTTAAACTGGAGCTCCACTTCTATGGCAATATCCTGCCAAAATGAACTAAAGCTTAGACACATGCACACATACATGCTTCATAAAATAATGTGCTGTAGTAAAATATCTGGGGTAATAATAATAATAATAATAATAAAAATAATAAAATATGTTCATTGTAAGGAGAATTGCAGTAAACGGCAGCTGCTGTTAAAAAAACTGAAAGAAATATATGTAATTAGTGTCTTCACTGTCAACATGTCATTCATTAGATTATATAAATAATTATTTTGAATAATCACTGGTACAGCCACTTTTTGTGGTTTGGGCATGATCAACAGAAAGACTCTCTTAAAATCGACACAGATCTGTTTTCAGCAGACTTTACAGTGAGTCAAGAATAATAATAATAATAATAATAATAATAATAATGAGAAGTTTTAAAAAATCCTCTAAAGCTACATTTACAAAAACTATCCACTAAAATTTTTTTTAAGTTGATTCACTTGATTCTAGTTTGTATTTCTAACAAACCCTAAAACAAAATATTTTCTTATAAGAGGAGGTTCCAAGGGGAAGCTAAGATGACTTAATCGAGCAAAGAACCCTGGAGGAACCTAAGAATGTAGGAATTTCCTTTCTTGCAAGTTTTTGATGCTTTACTGACTCCATAAACAGTAGCAATCAACAAAAAGGTCACAGATGAGCACTGGGGTTTAGGAACTGACTACTTATGGTGCACATGAACTAAAAAGCATCCTGTAATATGAAACAAGAACTCAATTGTATAGAGTTCAATTGTATAGAGTCTCTGTATTTTCCAATGTTACACAAAATAATTACACAGTCTCCAAAGTGACCTTGAGTCTTATATAGTCATAATGCGATAGAGGTAACAGTTAGATTCATGATTCATCTAATAGTGGCTTTAGGACACATGCACATGGTCCAGAATACTTATTTTGGATCATATAGGAGTATCGACACATGTTGCAAGATAGCTAAGTCTTGGTAAGATAATGCATATGCAGCTGTGGATTCATTTCTTAAAAGGTTTCAGACATTTTAAATCTTGAGTATGCAAATTCAATACAACTATACATGGAGAAAAATGGAAAAAAAAAAAAACTTACCATTAGTCCTTGAACCTGCTGCATTACCACACAATAACAAAGCCAGAAAGATCAGCTCTACTGAGATTTGACCACAAGGCCATTTGCTTGGCTAAAGAAAACATTAGGCCTCATCTGTGGGGTCTCTAAGAAAGTGTGACACGAGCCAGATAGTCGACTAGTTTCATCCAAAATCTCTCCCGTCTGAATAACGGCAGGATATGTTGGAGGATTACGCCCAGAAACGTTTGGGCTAGATCCACAGAAAACATAGCTTTATATACCGATTCAAACCTTCAGTAATATGAGCCTGGAGCTCTGCTTTGCCAAATGCCCATGTTATCGTTGTGTAAGCCAACGCAGAACTAAAACGTTTCCCAAGATTAAGCTCTGAGTCAGAAGGAGAGACTTGATCCAGCATCAGTGGACATAAAACAAGTTCTACCTTTGAAGAGCTTTCATCAGCTGAACTGCCAGAGAACCTGACTTGTCATGTGGAACATTTTAACAGGAAAAATATAATGTTTTTTATTAAGATATAGGAGCTGATGTGTGTTAAAAAAAAAAATCACAGGTTTAGACTTTGAGACATTGAGATATCTTTTTTCATAAAACATAAGATGAGATATTGGAGAGCTCTATTATCTCTTCACTAGTTCACCAGTATAGATAGAGATAATGGAGAATAATTATTAGTAAAAAATAACAGTGCTTTGTCTATGTAAATAACATTTAACAGATCTGGGAGGCTTTAAAAAAAAACTAATGTTACATTTTTTTCATTAGGGATTTAAAACATACTGCTTTAGGCTAACAAAAATAACAAAGGCTCATTTCCAAATGACTATTTACTTCCTGAAAGCACTGAGCCATTTAAGATTTAAGAGATTTAGGATTTTTTTTTTTATGACTCATCATTTATTTATTCCTTTTAATAGCTGTTGTCATCTGAGACCTGCAAGAGCAGTTAATAATACAACACCTTCATTGTATCAATTGTAACTTATCCTGGAGAACTATTTTAACGATTTGGGACGCAGCCCAAGCACTAGTGGCCAGCTTTATGTCGTCACTTCCGCTTACAGATCGTGAGCTTTATAGGTCTGTTTATTTATTTTCTGGATTTTTACTGTTTTCTACTTCTTCATATCAAAAATATGTAAGTTTTCTGTTGAACTATGACAAAAAAAAAAACTAAAAGAAAAAGAAAAAATGTACTGTGTGATTTACTGCGCCACACACTTTATATAGAAAATCAGGCGCACTGGAGCGCCATCTGGTGGTCATTATACGATATAACACATTTTATAAGATGTCACATATAAGAGAAAATGAGTTCATTAAAAAAAATAAACAAAAGCTATTTTTACTATCCGAAATTAATTTATTTATACTAATATAAAAGCTACATGGTGTAATAATATAGTGTAGAATTTCACCCAGGTTGCTGGTGTAATAAATTAAATGGCGCTTGTAGAGGTCTAGTGCAGTAGGTGCAGGTGTAGTGGAATTTGAAAAATGTGAGTCATTGTTAAATGATGAGGTGTTGATTTGCTGTGGGAGAGGATGATCATAAAATCTCATGTAGCACGTCACGACAGCTACTCAAGTTCCAGACTGATGAGATGAAGGATGAGAGGAAATTCTCTCTCTCTCTCTCTCTCTCTCTCTCTTTCTCTCTCTCTGTCTATCTGTCTGTCTCTCTCTCTCTCTCTCTCTCTCTCTCTCTCTCTCTCTATGTCTGTGTGTCTGTCTGTCTGTGTTTCTCTCTCTGTCTGTCTGTCTCTATATCTTTCTCTCTGTGTGTGTGTCTCTGTCTCTCGCTCTGTCTGTCTGTTTGTCTGTCTCTGTCTCCATCTCTTTCTCTCTCTCTCTCTTTCTGTGTGTGTGTCCGTCTGTCTCTATCTCTCTCTCTGTCTCTCTCTTTCTCTCTCTCTCTCTCTGTCTGTCTCTATCTCTTTCTGTGCGTGTGTGTCTCTCTCTCTCTCTGTCTGTCTGTCTCTGTCTGTCTGTCTGTCTGTATCTCTTTCTCTCTCTCTCTGTCTGTCTGTCTCTGTCTGTCTCTATCTCTTTCTCTCTCTCTCTGTCTGTCTGTCTCTGTCTGTCTGTCTGTCTGTATCTCTTTCTCTCTCTCTCTGTCTGTCTGTCTCTGTCTGTCTCTATCTCTTTCTCTCTCTCTCTGTCTGTCTGTCTCTGTCTGTCTGTCTGTCTATATCTCTTTCTCTCTCTCTCTGTCTGTCTGTCTCTGTCTGTCTCTATCTCTTTCTCTCTCTCTCTGTCTGTCTGTCTCTGTCTGTCTGTCTGTCTCTATCTCTCTCTCTCTCTCTCTCTCTCTCTCTCTCTCTCTCTCTCTCACACACTCTGATATAATTGCGGGGTTTTTAACTGCCTCTATAATTTGTCTATTGCTTCTTTCCAATCCGCGATAAAAAAAGGGATAATTTAGGTTTTCAAATCTGGAATGTGGGTTTTTCCACAACTAAAACGGGAACGTGATACCATTCAAAAACACGCCAACGTTTCTTTTATTTATTTATTTATTTATTTATTTATTTATTTATTTACTTACTGTGCTTGTCTCAGATGTGATTTTGGAGAGAGTGCCATCTTGTGGCTGAATACTGTGCGCTATAAACATGTACACAGTCGCATTTTTAGTCTAAAAACTCTTAGCGATAGACGTTTATTACTAGAAGAAATATCACACTGGATTAGTATAATCCCTATTTTACTTTTTTATAGCTATAGTCTACATAATAACCCAAGCTGAGTGTAGTTTATTAATACCAGTTAAGAGACGCTCATGCTCTCCGAGAGCTCGTTTTCTCAACAATAAAAATGAAAAAATAAATAAATCCTCCAAAATAAATGTGAAGCCACACTCTCCCGGATATCCGGAAATATCCCGGGTTTATCCGTGTCGGGTTTCTTTACAGCACCGCGCGCTCCGGCGGCTCGTGAGTCGGTGTGGAGTCGCGCGCGCGCCCTCCGAGTGCTGCTGCCCTTTCCAGCCGCGTGCGCTGCAGCAGTGAGGAGTGAAGACACATCTAGCATTTTCTTTCCACCAGGATCCAGGGACTAAGCATATATTCAACTGACATATTCACATGTATTTTGACAATTCAATAATAATAATAATAATAATAATAATAATAATAATAAATGTGTGGTGTTTGAACTTTTACATATTATAATATCTACTATTATAACTATCTAATAAAATGTTAATAGTAGTAGCAATAATAATAATAGCAATATTACATGCCACAAACCTAAAACAGGCTAGTACAGCACATTACATTATATTATATTATATTATATTATATTATATTATATTATATTATATTATATTATATTATATTATATTATATTATATTATATTATATTTAAACAACAATATAATACTTCTTTATTATACCAACAATAATGATATTGTTGTTCTTGTTCTTAGATTGTGTTTGTGTGAAATTTTATATTTATATAATTTAATATATTCTGTGATTCTATAGAATACAATAATAAAATGTCAAAAGTAATAATAATGATAATAACATATTAGATACATGTTACATACAATAAACCTCAGACAGTAAAGCAGGTTGTCCTGATATAATATTCTGTGATTTAAAATAAAATGTTACTACTACTACTAAAAATAATAATAATAATAATAATAATAATAATAATAATAATAATAGCATATTAGATGCATATTAGATCCAAAACAGTAAAGCATATTATCCTATATATTACATTACATTGTTCATTCATTCAGCTTCAGTAATCGTTTAATCCTGGTCACTGTGGCAGTGGATGGTTGCAAGTTGGGAGAATTTACCATGGATAAGATGCCAGTCTATCAGAGGGAGTCATGCACACACATTCACACTTATGGGTAATTTAGCACTGCCAATACTCCTATCTGCTTGTTTTTGCAGGTGAGAGGAAACCCGAGAACCCAGGAGAAACCCACGCAGACATGGAGAGAACATGCAAAAGTCTTCTATTATATTATTACACATACATTACTCATATCTACTCTCTTTCTGTAGGTACACAATTGCGGTTGCACAATGTGCCGTCCCCCTCTCTGCTGACTATTAATGGAAAGGGACCACCCTAGGACCACCACTAATATTATTTGGGAGGTGGATAATTCTCAGCACAGCAGTTCACTAACACTAAGGCACAGCATCGTTGAGGTTTTGAGCACTGTGACACTTCCTGTCTGCATTATGAGACACACCTACCTTGATGGTGGACCTTATAGATGTACACACAAAGACTGTAGCTTATCTTTTTCCAAGCATAATTCATGTTCATCATTCTCTACCCTTTATTAGTATCAGTTTCACACCGCATGATGATCTCAAACCAGCAGTGATAATGAGGTGTTGAAAAAACCCAGAAACTGCTCATACCACTTCCATGTCAGTGTCACTGCTGTGCTGAGAACGTCCACTACCCAAATAATATCTGGTGGCCCTGTGAGGGAAAAATTATGCATAGCAATAAACCATACTTTCAACCATTTTATAGTTACAAAATTACTTCTGTGGTAGGTTTACCCAGTGGATCCACCATAACCCTGTCCAAAAATTAATCAATGAAAAATTAACATCTAAAACGCTTTGAACAATTTCTACTGTCACTGTTGTTGAAGCAAAGCTGCTTTTCCAGTGTGCACCAGCAGGAAGCAGTATAGGCAGAAGGAACGGTTGTGCCCCACCTCCTAAACAAGCAGGAGCCATTTTTCAATGGCAGATTGTAAAAACAGAGACAGTTGTAGTTGGCGTGAATTCCTGCGATCTGGCTGTGTTGCAACGAAGGCTAACAAAGTGCTTGAATAAGCTCTGGTCTATTGTTCACATCACATCATCATGAATCATTCGGATTGTGATTGATTCTTTGGTCAAGTACTGTGATTGACAAAACAAAATGAGAAGTTATCTTATTTTAAAACTTGCTCATAGACAAACAAGAAACTTGTGAATAAATTTTCTGGTTTCTAATTAGGTAGTCCAGCATTAGTGAGACATGTCTGATCCCAGGCAATGTATGCACACTATGAGGTTCTGCTCTAAGCATGGATTTAAATTGGAGAAACCATGCACAGCAGGTGCTGGAAATTTCAGAAGCCGAGGTTTGGCAGTGGGTAGTAAGTGGACCCGGGTGGTAGCACAATCATTTCCTACCTCTCCTTTATCCTCCTCATCCAAGTCTGGCCACAGCTGCACCTTGATGCTGGTCCAAGACAAGCTCCCTCCTACTCACGTCTATTAACGTTTACAGGAGAAATTGACACTACAGGTCTGAGATCAGTGTAACAGGGCAGTTTTCAACGACACCACAGCAGGCGCCAGCTATAGGAACCAGATGAGCTCGAGGTCTTTACGCCATGGCCTCTGGCAACCTTGCCGTCACCACAGCAACACATCTGCCATACATTTTCACATAGTTTGCTGTGACTTTTAAAGGCAGCCATAGTGAGCTCCTGGATCACACAAAAAAAGATGCTTTGCGAGCACTCCCAAAGTGCAATTTTTGGTCTAAATCAGAGCAGACATTCTCACAATATGATGTAGTTCACCACACTAAGGGCTTCGTTATTAGGAGCTGCCCAAATGGTTGACTTGAATCAATTGATGTGTAACCAAAAAGTTATGTCAGCCTGAAATGAGCTGCAGAGAAAAGTAGGTTTTCTGTTCATCCCAAACCACAAACCATGCATAAAAAACATGTATCCACTTTTGGATGTATTATGGAACTTATGGAAATTTGGTTATTGGTCAAAAGATCAGAAGTGGAAGGGTGCATTTGTATTTTTTATATAGGGTTCCTTGTGCTGGTCTTGGACTATCAAGCAAAAAATGCAAGGATGGTTTAGGGAATTAGCTATGCAGCTATTTAACTTCCATCACTGTGCTACATGTGGACAGATTTAAATGTCTGGAAAATGCTACGGAACACTTCGATCAGAGCCCAAATATTAGAGGAAGGAGTTTCAGGCGAAAATGGGAAGCAAGGGAAAGGGAGGATGAGTGCTCGAGAGTGGGAATGGAGACAACATAGTGATCAGATTGAAAGAGAGGAGGAGAGAGCAATGAGAGAAGTGAGAAGAGGGGGGAAAAAGGAAAGAAAGAGAACCACAGACTTAAATGGGTATATGTCTGCCATCTGTTTCCTTTCCAAATTCTCTCACGTTTCAGGATTCCTGCGAGGCTGCCCTGCCTGTATTTCACCCCACTGAGAGCGTGACAGCTTTGATGAAGTCTGAGGATGATGAAGATGATCGTAACCATGAGGCATATCATGTGCTGTTACTGTGTGGCTCGCCCTCTGATCCTGTGGGCTTGGCACATATCAGCACCATACGATATCCTAATATATCCACACCATTTAACAATGTCCGTGGGTAAATCACATTATATTTATTACAAACCGGTTTAATGCCATGATATAGTTTTGCAAAGGCGTGCTTTGAAATGAAACATTTTTGAGATATAAAAAAACCTGGAAACTTTCCATGCATCTGAAATGGACCCTTTCTCACGTGTTGTATATGTGTGGTACTTTTTCAGCTAAAAGTTTTAGAGCACGGGAATTTCAATCACAGCTTATGCCTGCATCGATAAGCCAAGGGATTTCACGGACACTCGATAGAATAATCCCCCATTCATGGTGCATCTCTGCCTGAAAGTAATATTCGTCATTTTCTGACACTTTTACGAGACGCATGTGATGGGCCGCCGGGTTTTCCATTAGACAGATGTGCCATCGGCCCTGCCTGAAAATCAAAAGAATCAGAAACTTCTATTAGCTAAACACATTTTCACACATGAGAAATTTGCTTTGGCGGGTGCCCACGCAGACAGTTAGCATAAAAAAAACAGTAGGCTAGCACCATGGAAAAAGGAGAGAGCTAGGATTTTTGTGAGAGAAAAAACACACCACTAACTATATTAGTCTCTGTAATGCCAATTATGAAGTTAGCAGCATTCCTGTAAACACAGATGTGTGAAATAAAGGAAGAAGTATAGAAGTAAATAAGATAGTGAAAAGGAAAAGGAATTTTTCAAGAGTAAACCAATACAAAATTCATTTTTTAAAGGAATGTTTGTTACAGCCTTTAGAAACTCAAGGATGTCCTAAACCATGTCTCAAGCCCCACGAGGCTCTGATCTGAGACCGGAAGTGTCTGCTATGAGCAGAATTAATGCACTTCTCAGCCACGAGTCAGGAAACTCGAGAAGATTTTTAACACAGGAATGGGCGCCGAAAAGTCCACATCATAAATTTAGGAACTTGTGCTGACCAAAACAGTCCAGAAATATGCACTTTTTTGCTTGGGGTTGAGAAATGAATATGTGGGCACTTGTGTGTGTGTGTGTGTGTGTGTGTGTGTGTGTGTGTGTGTCATTAGCAAAAGGCACAAAGAAACTGGTCAGTGTTGATCATCTAACTTTCACCAGAAAAATGTGAATTTTTTTTCACATCTGTGATCTCCGGTCTATATTTCTGGATTCCCAAAGACAAACAGTGGATGCCATCACATGCTGGTGGTTATCTCAACTCAATCTCAGTCTATTTAGCCTTTATGCAATTTACTATAATGAGATATATCCTGGGCAGGCCAAATCATCACAAGGTCATCACATGCCTCTTTGATACTTTGGAATAAGCACAGAAATACATGCATTACACGTATTAATTCCAGTTGTCATACTCTATATAATTTTCATTTTCTCTTCACACACACACACACACACACTCCCATCTACAAATTAATTTAGCTTCTACAGGCCAGAGTTTGAATAAGCACAAATCATCATTAAGTGATGGATTGCATTAAGTGCAGGATTGCTTGTTAATTAAAATATAGATCTGCATTGACATTAGATATCTCAGCAAGTTACAACAAGTGTTACAAAAAAAATAGCCATTTTATACTCACTTAGTCATGTTCAAAAGGCAGACAAAACCAAGATGTGCCGTTTCCCCCCACTCTGAATTAATCAAACCAATTCAATGTTGGAAAATACAAATTAGACAGGACTGAATAAGAAATCATTAAGGTACCTTACTATAATTGAATGGATATATTTACAAATGTAACATTTGTGACATCCTATCATTTCCTGTAAAGCTCACCCAAACCCTTAAGATGAACGTTCACAATTTAGCACTCAACATTTTGATAATTACACTGACCTGGAGGCAAACACGATTAATATTTCTACATTGAAACCCCTTGTGTGAAATGTTGTAAATAATACATAGAAAGCAGTGTAATGATTTGCCCTGAGCTCGTTTGAAACAGCCCATGAATCAGTGGGCAGGGCATTACACACTGACATTTATTCTCCCATCATTCCATTGTCCATAGTGGCAGCATGAGGTGTGGGCTCAGAACCACGGGTATGTAATACCACTGAAGCAGTACACACTCACACACTGTATTATTTAAGCTACGGAGCCTTCCTACGCATTCAGTCCCGGCTCAGCCTACCAAACTGGTTTTGTGCTACCAGTGCTTGGCCCCCTCTATGGTGCCCTTTTCCAATATTTACACCCTGAACCATGGGTATGTAATAACACTGAAACAGTGCTCACACACACACACACACACACACACACAGTATTACTAAGCTAAAGTGCTTTCCTACACTTTCAGTCCCAACTCAGCCAACCAAACAGGCCTAGTGCTAACAGTAGTTCGGACCCCTCTATGACATCCCTGATGTAGAATTTACTAGGTAGGTAATACCACTCTCTCTCTCTCTCTCACACACACACACTATTATTTAAGCTACAGAGCCTTCCTACGCATTCTAGATCAGGCTTTGTGCTCCTTTTCCCAGCTTTTACATGATGAACCATAGACATATAATATCACTAAAGTAGTCCACACACACACATGCACACAGTGTGTTACTTAAGCCAGGGGTCTTCAATCTTATCCACAAAAGGCCAGTGTGGCTGCAGGTTTTCATTCTGACCAAGCAAAAGCCTCACCTGATTCCACTTGTTTAATCAGTTCGGCTTGGTCTCCAATCAACTATGAAGTGTGCCACCAGTTTGGCTGGAATAAAATCCTGCAGCCACACTGGCCCATTGTGGATAAGACTGAAGACTCCTGACTTAAGCAATAGTGCCTTCCTATGCATTCGGTTCCAGCTCAGCCTACCAAACAGGCTTTGTTATCAGTGCTTGGGCCCCTCTACGATGACCCTCTCACAGCATTTACTCCCCAAATCATGGGTAGGTAATACTACTGAAATAGTGCTCACGCACAGAAACACACACACAGACACAGAGTATTATTTAAGCTACAGAGCCTTCCTATGCATTCGTTCATCCCAAAAAAAAGATTTGTGCTACTAGGGCTTCAGCCCCTCTACGATGTCCTTTTCCCAGCTTATACACACAGAACCATGGATATGTAATACCAGTGAAGTGGTGCTCACACACACACACACACACACACACACACACACTATATTATTTAAGCTACAGTGCCTTCCTGCGCATTCGATCCCAGCTCAGCCTATCAAACAGGCTGTGTTACCAGTGCTTGGGCCCCTGTACGACGTCCCTCTCGCAGCATTTGCACCCCGAACCGTATCGGCTCACGCACGGCAGACATTAGCATTTGCATTTTATTGGAGCCGTGGAGATTTAGAGTGCTTGATACATCAGCTTCGAGCAGACAGAATTAGTTAACAATGCATTATCTGCCTTTTATGACTGCCATAACTCTCCTGCTCCCTCGGCCGCAGGAGGAGAAGGGCTGGCAGGGAGGGGCTTGTGTGAGCACGAGGGCTTTTGTCTCAATGCTTTGCTGCACTTTGAACACGGCTAGCACCCAAATTGCAGTAGTGCTGCACCATTGTGCACAGAGCAGGGAGCGAACAGGAATGAGGTGCAATGGTGTCCAGAAGCAGCATGGATGGATGACCTTGTACTAGCAAGAGACTGAGTACTGCATCATAGCACTCACAAAGAGTGCATATTCTGCTCATGGTAAAGTTGCGTTCAAGGTCAAAAAGCAGATGTATTGCTTTCAAGGGATCTGGAAGGAAACACCTCTTTTTTGTTTCTCACGTCAGTAAACAGTGAGGTACTGGAACCCAAGCACTGTGTGGAGAGAGGGTGCGTGTGAGTGTGTGTGTAGAAATAAAGAACTGCAGCGTTAATGCAGCCCTCTGCAGCAGCCCTTTCCCTGGACTCGAGCCCCCCGCCACAGCTGCTTGCCAGCCCCCTCGACACTCATCCATTTGGCTAATGTGCAGTGGCACCGAAGCCCAGCAAAGCCCAGTGGAGCTCATTTGGTCGAAAGGTTGCAGAGACAAACTGTTTCCTTGTGCATCCCCGCTTTGAGTTGTGCTGGCTCTTGACGAAAACACTCATAAACACCTACTAATCCAGGCTCCCATTTTAGCCAGGCGGATTTGTGGAGGAGCTCAAACTAATTTGAAGATATACTTGCCCAAACACTGTGTTGTTTTATGCTCTTGTGTGAAGCTATTAAGACTGTAGTAAATAAGCACATAGACATGCAGGCAATCTCCTTTTTCATCTCACCATGCTAGTTCAATTCCAGCTGCCCAGTAGTTTTCTTAATTAAAAAAGTAATCATATTCATAAAATCTTTTCCATGGATTTGTACCATGTAGTATTATAGTGTAGATAAATGCTTCAATACCTACATCTAAACCTAAATTTAATTTCTGTTAAGTAAAATTTGCATTTCCTTCATAATATATTCTTGGGTTTCAATCAAGTGGGAACATTTGGTCCCTATAAACAGACACACACAGTCTCGCATTCTCCACTATGTCTGAATGGCTGTTTTTCTTTCCAAACTCCAAATCGGTTGGCTCTCTACCCTTATTTCTCTCTCTCTCTCTCTCTCTCTTTGTGCAGATCCAGCCCAGCGGAGAGCTTCTCCTCCAGGTGGAGATGTCGGTGCGTCCGGAGAGGCCCAGCTCTCCATAAAGCATGCTGCCACGCACTCCCTCCGCTCCCCACGGCTGCAAATTTACTGGTGACCTTTGCATTCCATTTGGAGCGATCCAGCTTTTCTCTCTCTCTCTCTCTCCTTCCCCCCTCACTTTGGAAAATTCCACTGCCACTGAGGTAGGCAGGAAAGCAACCATCTACGCATAAGAGCTGGAGGGGAAAAATGGGGGGACTGAAAGATTGCTTGTCTTTAGTGCTCTGAGCTGTACAGAGGTGAGAAGAGCAACAGGCCTCCCAAACACATGTTAGTCTGATAGAGTTGTTCCATATTAGGACAGCTCCAACTCCGGTCTCATCTGAAAACTGTACTTCATAATTAATTTTATAAAAAAATTTTTTATTTTTTTTATTTTTAGTTCATATTATTTTTAGCTCTGCTTTAAAATAAATTCAGCAGCATTCTGGATTAGTCATCTATATATTAGACTCCTATATCCATGGGCTATAATAATAATAATAATAATAATAATAATAATAATAATAATAATAAAATAAAAACTAAAATTCAAAACAAAAATAAATCTCAAAACAAAAATGAAACTCAAACCATAAACACAAAACAAAATGTAAAACACAAAAACTCAAAATACAAAATTCAAAACAAAAATTCCAAAATAAATAAAATGCTAAATAAAAAAAATCCAACAAATATTTAAAAAAAAATAATTTTTTAAAATAAAAAAATACAATTTTTAAATTAAAAAATACATTTATAAAATGTAAAATATACAAAAAATTAAATAAATGTTTAAACAAACAAACAAATAAATAAACAGAAAAAAAAATTTACATAAATAAATAACTGTTAACGATTACGGATGCTTTTGTTCTGCCCGAAATTAAGGACGAAAGCTCTGTCTTTCTGAATCTCAAATCTGTGGTCACAGCAAATCAGTCTTATTTATAATTTCTTTATTTTGATTTGACAGTTTTGACTGAATGTCCGCAGCAACATTCTACACTTACAAACACAGCTGTGAGAAAGATATTTCACATGTAAGCAGTGTGTGGGCGAATTTATAAAATGCTCTCCAAGAATATCAATAATAGCCACCATGAGGAATATATTAAGACCAAATGTCAGCCGTTGTACTACTAGGTCATGGCGTATAGCTACTGCTTGTGCGTGTAAAGAAAGTGTAAAACAATTCAAAGAAAAGCGTCCAAGGAATTCTGGAAAAAAAAGGAAAAAAAAAAAAAAAAAAAGAAAAGGAAAAGGAAAAAAAAATTCTAAAACTCCTTTTTGGTCCTTGCATGTACATACTCAGTTTTTTTTCTCTCTTTTTTTTTTTTTTTTTTGCTGCTCAATGATCTCAGTTTTTAATAGGAAAATTTACAGTTCTCTACACCAATACAAGTAATCAGTTCAACAAATAACATCCAACACCAGCACATTTTGATATGATATTATGGGCTGCATTGAGATTTGGTCTGTACATAAGAGTGTAGCCGAATAGCACCATCTGCTGGAAAGGTTAAACCTGTGTTCTTAAACTTATGAACCAAAATTCACCTGTATTGATGCAAACATGTTTTGATTAAATTCTGTCTTTAACTATCAAAACGTCAGTATTGTGGCTTTAAAATGAAAAACTATCAAATTCGTGTGGAAAACTATGTTTACTACAATTTGATACAAGACATTAAAAAATCTATAGGTAAAAGACATCAAAATCTTATTCTGAAAACACATGAATATGTGATGAAATGATCAGAAATGGGAGGGTACTTCCATAACATGAGATAAAGAGAACAAAAAGTCAGGCCGTACATTTGAAAGTGATATATAGACAAATGCATTGACAGGTAGGCAATAGTCATTTCCCTCCAGAAATCTGAAAAGAAAAATAAAACAGACTTCTCTAATTGGGACTTAAACTACACACACACACAGACACACGGTCATTACAGTATCTAATCAGAGCAGTCCATAGCACATCTGATGAAGTCTGTTCACAACATTTCACCTTGTTGTCTAAACATGACCCATCTGTGAGTTTTAAAGGGGCTACCGCCTGCTTCAGAGACATAAAAGAAGAAAAGCTAAGAAAATGAAAATTGAAAAACAAGTGTCAGTTCTTTTCATCTGATTACATTCTCCATGATGTACGGTTCGACTTTTTTTAATCAGAATCAGTAGCTCGGTCATGTTAATGAAAGTCAGGAAGTTTATTGGGTTAAAATTATTTGTCCAGTGGCTCTACAAACACAGAATTACACACCTGAGCTCATAACCTCATTAAGAACAGGTTCAGCTTTGATTCACTTCCTGTTTAAAACTGAGAATTGAACCTTGGTGGGGACAGAAGCGGTAGTAACATGGTCACAGCCTATGTTAGGGGTCTTTCAATTTTATCCACAAAAGCCCGGTGTGGCTACAGGTTTTCACTCCAAACACAGGCCACAACCAGTTTCACTTGTTCTTTAAGTGACTATTAGGTGTGACTTCTATGTGGCTGGAATTAAAGTCTTTAGCCACAACAGCCCTTTGCGGTTGAAACTATTGGCCTCCGTAAAAGTAAATGCTCAGCAAATGGCCACAAGGTGGAGCACTTATGAACATCACAGATGCATGCCCTCACAAGCTCAAAGCAAAACACAGGCATTAACAAAAGTGATGATTGTCTGTCCCCATACATTGGTTTGAGCATAAGCAGCTGCGAGAAGCACATTGTTTAAAACCTGGGCATGTTCAGATTTCTATGTTTGGGAAGAAATTTGCTTTGTAAAAAAAAAAAAAAAAAAAAAATTTTAAAAAATGGATAAATGCTTCATGTCTAGTAAACAGATTCCAGATTTTGAAATTCATAATCAAGGTAGTCCTACATTCTCAGGACAGAGAGACAATTATCACTGATGTGAGGAATACACCAGAAAGGTCATCTAATCTGGAGGGAAAAAAAAATGTAAAAAAAAAAATAAAAAAAAAAAAACCACTGGTATGACTAATCCAGCACTGCAGATACATAACACTCTCTGATAAAACACTTAAAAAAATATCAGCTGTCTCAATATATTTCACCAACTGCTGTATGGAATCTAAACTATCGAGTCAACACACACAGGGAAGAAAAAAAAAAAGAAAAACATTGGGACACAAATACTTGAAACATGAAAAAGAGGGTGAAGCTCTGCAAGAATAACAGGGTAAAAACACTATCCATGTGATTCCATCAGTCTAACATCTCCATTTCCCAAGCTCTTGGCATAGTTCTCAATTACTCGCTCATCCCTCAATACTTGAGACATTGATAAAGAGTTGCCGTTTATATGGGAGATGAAAGGAGACTAAAGAAGGTGGGAAGTGACCTCTAATGCCAGGAGGCCAGTGGTGGTTTTAAAATGGTCCATAACAAAGGACGGATTGTGAGTGCACTCGTGTCTGTCTCTAGGAGGGGATTGTACCCTTACACAGCTGCAGCACCCTTCTCCTTCTTCTCTCCATCCTCATGCCAAGTGAGACGCTCTTCGTAGAAAGCAATGACGATCTGGGGACACTTGTGATTGGCCTCCTTTGCAAGCACAAGGTCCGCCTCGTCCGAGTCTTTCCTGTGGAGACAGAGCAAGTTTATTTTAGACTCATTGTGCAAATCTAGCTCCTGTGTTCCATCTGCACACCTTACAGTCACCCACAGAAAGACGCTCCATGTTATTTATTTGCCACTAAAAGTTGCATCACACGTTTATTGTTTTATTGTGATGTAAAGAGAAAATACCTGGAGACAATAATCACATACAAATAATCATGCACAAGTACATTTAAAAAATGACCAAAACAATGTACAGTATATGGCCAAAAGTATGTGGACACCTGACCATCACCCATATGTGCTTGCTGAACATCCCAATCCAGATTAAGTCACGCTTTGCTGTTATAATAACCTCTCTTCCGGGAAGGCTTTCCACTAAATTTTGGAGTGTGGCTGTGGGGATTTGTGCTCATTCAGCCACACGAGCATTAATGAGATCACGCACTGCTGGCGGGTGAGGAGGCCTGGGGTGCAGTCTGCGTTCCAGTTCATCCCAAAGGTGTTCAGTGGGGTTGAGGTGCAGGCCAGTTCGAGTTCTTCCACTCTAACCTTGGACCCCTTATTCCCATTGAAGGGAAATTTCAATGCTAAAGCATGCAAAGACATCCTATACAATTGTGCACTTCCAACTTCATGGCAAAAGTATTTGGAGAAGAACCACATATGGGTGTGATGGTCATATGTCCACAAACATTTGGTTGTGTAGTGTATTTAGCAATCCTGTAGAACGCAACCTGTGTGAGAGAGCTGTACCAGTGGAATTAAAAGCTCACTGTAGCTTTATAATTGGCATATTTTAATATACACTCCTTCTAAACCTGACACATGGAAAAGCAGCTTCTCACACACTAAGCTTATCTGACTATAGTACCAGTAGTAATGCACATTTATTTAATTTAAAAAAAAAAAAATTAATGCTCCAATACAGATACAATACGTTTAGTGGGAATTGAAGCTCTACGTAGCGGTGACTGAATAACTTCATGGCTCTTATGAATTGAAGAACCTGATCTGTACTATAAATAAAGATTACGGCTTCATTTTTAAAATTTTAGATAAAAATAAGGATATGCTACTGTAATTACAGATTGTAGGAAATGGCCAGTAATCAGTTATACACACCAGGGTGCTTGGGATTGCTAGGAATATGCCAATATTTTCAAATTTGTCTATTAGAGTCTTAAAAAAATTTGAGTACTAAACCACATAGTTGAGTATTAATTAACAGTAATGACAATCACAAGTGCTGCACAACTAGCACAGGACTGCGAGGTGTGTTGCTGCCTGCAGTTTATGAGTGTTTCACAATTTGCTATAAGTCTGAATGCCATTCAACAGACAGTTCAGTTTTCTGGATGCAGTTTTACGTGTCACTTTTTAAGTCAAAAAGACACTGAAACTTCATTAATGTATCACGGCAAACATGTGGTCGCACAATATTTTTAGCCCAATGTGAAATTCTTTCAGCTCAAAGAAACAAAGATTTTATCTTGAAGTTTATGCAAACAGAGATGCTTCTTGTCCCATCTTATAGTGGTGTCTCAGTGAGCAAGGAAACAGCTTATCTGGGTTTGTTGCTCACTGCCTGTATGCAGAAACCCAGCTGTATAGCAGTACAGTAGGAGACAGTTAGCTAGATAAGCTCGCTGCCTTGTAAAATGGAATGTGGGGGGAAAAAAGAAAAAGTTTAAACATGGAATGTGTGCCAGCTATAGAGAGTTTAAACTGCCTAGAATATTGCGCATCAGTGCAAACACTGCAGCGAATAGGTTTAAAGGTTTAATCTACAATCCAGACACATCATTTTTCAAATAATACCGTGACAACTCAGAATAGTAAACTGCGCCAAACACCCATCCCTAGTTACTGTATAACTAGTTGTGTGTGTGTGTGTGTGTATATATATATATATATATATATATATATATATATATATATATATATATATATATATATATATATATATATATATATATATATATTACACGCACACACACACACCCACACACACCCCAAATATCTAGCAAATAGCACATACATGTATTTATTGATGCTATACCAAAATCGAAGAAAGCCAAAGCAAGTTCTGAGTGCACAACATTTCACTGTTATTGAATTCAACAGATAAATAATAAAATACGAGTTTAAGAAAACATTATGCCAAACCCTGCTCAAGGCTAAGTGCTTCATGGTAATTTGTCCATTTTAGGGAAACTAGGTCAAAAAAAAAAAAAAAAAAAAAAAAAAAAGAGCAGCATGTACCCAGTATGACCATCTATCTGATGTTCTTTTTAATATTGTGAAACTGTTGATGATTATATAAACATCAAGCTCAGGGTGAAGGGTTGTGATGTTAAAGTACAAGTATTACGTACATATTTCGTGAGGTTAGAGCTCTGCATGTTTGGTGTAAACATGCCTTAAGACTTTTAGTCCACTTAGCGTACTATTTAACAGGTTACTCAATCAGCTAAATTATTTGTATCAAATGAGTCTGACATCGCCGTGTTATTACTTTTGGGGGAGGGGAAAAAAAAAAAAAAAAAAAACATGAACACTTATCAATTGACCAACTAGTAGGTCACATGACCAGAAAATGTTTGTAGGCATTGTTTCTCACAAACAGTCTTATTTTGATACTGATTTGTGTGTTAACCAATACTATGTCAGTAGAAAAGACCACTTCCTGGAGTGTCTTCAGAGTGAAGAAAAAGTGCAAAAACCTCTTTTTCCGCAGACAATACAAAATATTTACCATCATGCCAATTTAGATGGGATACATATTACATATTCTACTAATCATTTTAAAGATAGTAAAACACGGTGCGATCTTCACAAACGTATGCACACGCAGATATATATATTTTTTTAAATTACTAACATAATGGATTCAGATGGGACTAAAATTCCATAAACACTCCAGTAATAATTATATTACCCCACCTTCACATGTAAGCTAAATAAATATGCATGTACATTTCAACAATGTGTTTTACACTTCACTTCACCTAGGAGTACTTCTCACCTATTGTGAAGGCTTGGGGGGTGAACAGTGAAAGCTTTAAAGAAACTGCACTAAAGGCAACACAATAAGAGGTATATTGGTGACCTATTTGCCTCAACAAAAGCCGATAATGTTGCGCCGCAGACCTGCTGAGGAAACACTGACTCTGTATTGTCATGCAACGGTTCTGTAGGTGTGAAATGTGTTCTTGATGAAACTGCCTGGCACTCACCACTTCATTAAGAACATAAGGTCCCCACAAGAGTCGGTTGCACCAATGATCTTCTCTGGCTCCAGGCCTCTCTCGAAGCCTCTAGCAACTAGGATCTCATCCTGGACACAGCAGAGAACATTAATTAGGACAAAACAAAAATTAAGAATTTTCTAAGACAAGATCATGATTTTCTTTTAGAGAAACAGGACTGTTACATTTAGTTTCAGTACTGCACTTTTCCTTCCCTGACTGCTGTCCTTGACATACCATTCTGAAGATCTCCACAATCTGAACTGAAACAAACCAGCCAAGAGCACACCCCTTCCCCAAACAACAGCATGTAGGCTAAACAAAAACAAAATGCCCCGTCACCTCTTTTTTCCGCTTCTGCTTACTGCCGCCCTCCTCTTCTTCGTCTGAGTTTCTCCTCTTGTTGCCGGCGTCTTTGGCGCGAGTGGGAGTTGCACTGGATGGTTTGGTCCCGCTGCTTGGAGTGCTTGTACCGCTGCCGCCCTTTTTGTATGTCTTCATGAACTCGGCGATGAGATCTGGACAGTCGAGATTTTTCTCTGGCTCCCATGTGTTGTGTTTGCTAGGAATGACAAATCAGCAAGCACAAATATTAGCTCATATGTCTGAAAATAAGTGATAAACAATGTAGACATGCCAGCATGGAAATTTATGGATTAGAAATGAACTCAGACGACGACATACTCTGAAAAACCTTTCCATTTAAGATAGTACTCCACTCGGCCCTTTACTACCCTCCTGTCCAAGACCTTCTCCACCACGTATTCCTCTTCGTCTGTGGACGCAGACTCGTCATCTTCACGGTTCTGATTCTTCTTTCCCATGGCTGCTTCAAATGCCTTCTTTTCCACTCACAAGTAACAGAGTGACTGAGTGAGGAAGGGAAAGGATCCCTCTGCAATTAAAAAGGCAGCGTATTAAGAAACAAGCACAGAAATGCAAGCCACTTAAATATACTCTTTCGTAGTCTAAGTATTCAGTGAACTGTATGGGGTTAAACAATGAGAGCCTTTACTGAATCTATTATCGGTGTGAATTTAATTACCAGATTTGAACTGTATATTCACATATCAGCTCTGTTAAATCCTGTATTAGTAAATGAAATATTTTCACATCCTAGAAACCACTGACAGTGTGAAAATACTAAAACATCATGATATAAAGCAATCTTCTTCATTCCACTGCCTTGTTTTCATACCAATTTTCTCAGACAAGACCATTCAGTTCCTTATCAGAAAACTATAAGCGTGCAGCTCGGTTGAATTTAGTTACCAATCTTGCCCAAGTACTATGAGAAGTGATCAAATGATCAAACACACTTCTCACAGAACTAAGCTGATTAATGTCTCTGATTGGAATTGCTTCTCTACCAGCACAAAACACTTTAGTAGTAGTACGAAAGTTTCCCACTCTTTTCAAGAAGTCTTTAAAAGCACAATAATTTATACAACTTAAGATATGATGATATATGGTGATATCGACAAAATGATAAACTGTGTCACAATATGCTTTTCTGAGATGTCATGGTATCTTTTTAATTAATTTTTTTCCATAATTATAAACTGATAAGAAGCAGATCATTTTTTTAATATATTTTTTTATATATATATGACATACATATATAATGATACATACCAAGTATCTTAGAAATGTCTTTGTGTGTTTCATTTTTTTCATGTTGCTTACCCCTAATCTTTTCATATTTGCCCACAGCAGCGTTTTCTTAGCAGTATTTAGCGAAATGTGACATTTCTTCCACATGTTCAAAGAAAAATCCAACACTGAGTTGGGGCAAATCTCAAATGGCTTCATATTCACTTTGTTTGTACTCTACACAGTATATACCATACTGAACTGGAATACCCTTCCCAGTGCCCACAGAATTGGTGTACAAAGACGTTTGAGATTCAGCAAAAAACTTAACATCGTCTGACACAGTTTGTACTCAAACACCTGTATTTTTAGAAAGCTTAATCCTTTTTTATTTTCACTAAACACACTTGTCACACTTGTGTTTGGGTGTGTGTGCTGCCACCAACAAACTCATGCTTGCTCTATAAGAGAGAAACATTTTAACATTATATTAGATACACCCTTTTTTGTTTCTAAGTGAATTTAGAGTAGTATTTTGTGCCTATAAAGTCACCACCATCCTCCAGAGAAAGTTTCTTCCACGGGCTGATGTAGGTGATGGGAGACCGAGACACTCAGCCGGGATACGGATAGTTTGCATTAGGGTTTGAGCTTTGCTGTTTAATGGAGAAGTGATGCATCACATACTTCAGTGCTTACCTATGCTCCTATTTCAAAGCAAGCCAACTGGGTCTGATGTTATTATTGCTGTTTAAACCTGCGGCACAAACGTCACCCCTGAAAAGGAAAAGTTACAAGAGAATTTGGACATGTTAATGAGCTTGCTTTATGATTTACAGCTGAACATTGTTGTTTTGCTTTGTGACCAATGATGCGTTTAACAGTGGCTCTGTTTCTGTGCGTGTGCACCTGTTTTATGGAATTAAATTTGTGCCAAAAGTACTGAATGTAACTTTTTAAAAAAAAAACAAACAAAAATATACAATAAGGAAAAGAAGAAGAAGAAAAAAAAAAAAACAACTCTGAAACTGAAAACAACAAACTTAGTGGCAAAAATTTAACATGGTCTTCAAATAAACAGCATTCTCTGTTAGGTTTTCTAAGCATCCTTTTCGCTAATCATGATTTATAAATGTGTTGCCAGAGTTTTCATTTACACTTTCAAAGTTTTCGTTTATGCTGCGCAAGTTTATGCTCGCCTCTAGTGTGGGCGAGCTTAACAGCGATTTACTCTCATTGGTTAGTGAGCTTTGGATGGACAGCTCCCTGACCTGGAAGTAGAGACTTCTGTGGATCGCAGAGCGTTGTGGATGCGGTTCTCTGTATAGTTATAGTGTTTATACTTTGTAGTGGAAATTACTTACTTACTTCTTCACTTACATAGTTAGTATATTAGTTGATAATTAATATTTAAGGTTTGGGTAATCTCATACAACTATTTTTTCGAGATGAGCTCTCAGGAGCGTCGCTACTTCCAGGTCAGGGAGCTGTCGATCCAAATCTCACTAACCGATGGAAAAAAAAATGCTGTTTATCTGAAGACCATGTTAAACTTTTGCCAATGAGTACATTGTTTTCACTCTCAGCATTTTTTCTTCTCTCTCATTGTATATTTTTGTTCGTTTCTTGAAAACTTACATTCAATACTTTTGGCACAAATTTAATTCCATACTGTTTTCCCTCCAAATCTCTCACACTAATTGTCGTTCACACTAACTGTCGGAAACAGAAGTACTGCAGAACTTTTATCACCTTTGGCTCTTTTAACAGCTTCATATCTGTGAGGAAATCTGTCTCATGTTTTATAGTTATCTGTAACCTAATGAACACCTGGATTTCTAACTTTAACATCTGCACAAACATTATCCCAACACCTAAATTAGTGCACTTTGGGGAATTAAGCCCAAACTTAGTAACAAAACCCTGCTTCAAATAGTTGTTAATCAGAAACTTCAGCAGAAATACATCTCACAAAACACAGAAAATTCAATGAGTTACACTGAAATGTGTTTACAAATGTCCACAAGCTCAGAGCTAATCAACTGTAACCTGTTTGAAATGGTAGTACATATCCAATGTGTTTGAACAGGGAACAGTTATAGTTATTTATCATATTTTAATTATTCACTTAAAGTAAAAACACGACTTTCCAGCATAAAAGTCAACCGGGCCGCAAAGAACTTGCTAACTTAGCTAGCTTTCATATTGTATTTGACGCTATACAACTAAGTGTCGTTTACTAAAATACTAATAAACATTTGTTGAAACTTTGTTTTTTTTAGGTCTGTCTGGTTAGAACAAATTTAGAAAGCACCTGCAGCGTAAAACTGGTTAGTCAACTAACAACTTGCAGCACAAGTACTAGCTCCTTGGCTAAGCATGGCCATGTTAGCGCAGGCTAATAGAAACCGCCATCACTTCAATAGCGTCGGAGCACTGCTAGCAAACTCAGCTAGTTAGCGTAATAGTTAAGAAATGCGTATGTTTTTTAAGTAGTGTCGTACTCAAGTGTTATTGCTTGCACTTCAGTAATGTGCTGTTTGTTATTAAAAGCTAAACATAATTATATTATATAAGACACTCGTCTTAGAAACACGCAGTGAGATATGCTAGGTGCGTTAGCTAGTCCTGCACTAACTAACAGCTAGCAAGCAATAGAAAGAACAGCCACCAACAAGTAAACAGGACTTCTGACATGATCACTTAATATCTGCAGAGTAGAATTAGTGAAGCTACTGAAATGGAGTAAGCACAGTGCATCTTAGGGGCGTTGTGATTTAGCCTGGGAGTCAGCCTGGTACTTAGCGTGCTAGCAGACATTTGTCTGTACTAATAGCAGCCTCATTCATGCTACGTCTTATTCGATTTGTTATTACAGACCCCAGAAATCTCACAGCTAGTGTATCAGGCTGAATGCACTAATCAGGTCAGATCTCATTCCTAATACTCCTGATTGTAGCGTTACATAAAATAGAGGCCTAAGTAGAGAACACTTTTAAGCAGCAGCTTGGAAATGCACGAATAAAATTACGACGCATGCATCGCCTAAAGCCAGCTCTACAGGAACACCAAGTCAGCTGCAGTCCCTGGAAGTTGCATTTCATGCAAAATGCTTAATTAGTTGTTTTTAAAAGAAAACGAACTCACACAGAGGTCTTCTTCGATGCTCTCAAAGGCAACAACCCTCCACACGAGTCCCTCCACACACACACATGCATGCATGCATATACACACACTCACACACACTCACACACACAGCACCGGCTACAGCGCGCCAAAAACACACAATGGCACACAAGGCATGCGGGCTGAATGCCAAATCCCACTCTGTTTACTACAGAAGTGCACTACGTAGGACTCAAAATAACGGCTTCTTACGATTTATGTAGTGCCCTAAATTTCCTAAAGGGAGCAGTTTGGGATGCAAGCTTTTTTCTACTTGCATTCCTGTACCAAATCTTACACATTAACCGCATCTAATGAGACATTTAAAGACACACGTGCACAATGTAACAAGATAATTCATCTTGCTATTCATCTCATAGGGACTATGTTTTCATATTATAACAACACTATTTAAAACACAACGTGTTCATTTATTATTATTATTATTATGATCATTATTGTTGTTATTATTATTATTATTATTATTATTATGTAGACATAATATGTATGTAGCGCGAGCATACAGTACTGACAAGTAGAACATGAGCCTTAATTTCAGTTCTAACTCTTTATTCAATACTGAGCCTTTGCAGACTGAGTTGCAGGTTTGAAAGAGTAAAGTTTGGTTGCATAGGCTGGCAATTTGGTAGCCCTAGCCCTTTTCTTTAAATGACATTAATATAGACCAATCATGTACTAAATAAATTTGACGTAGCGTTTGAGCGCGAATCGTGAGCCAATCGCAGGCTGCAGAGGGCGGAGCCTAAGCGCTTCATTTAATGTATAGTCGCGGTTCGTTTTTCTTGCGATTTCATCGGCTAGTGTGTTGTGCAGTTCGCCATGTCGAAAGAGGTGAGTTTAATCAGGAATTTAAGCTTATGCTAGAGAGGAATATGTTAGACTTGAAGCTTTGTATAGGTTATTATTGTATTGGTTTTAATTTTAAGCACACTTGTGGTAAATTCAGTTGTGCGTGGTGCTCTTTACAGAATTAGCCAGATGCTAGCGGAGCCGCCATCTTGGTTTTCTTGTTAGGCCACATGGGCCCTAGCAGACTAATCGGGCGAAATAGATATTCTTGCAGACTGTTTGGTCTACTTGTGTAGTCGTAAGCTATACGAGAAAAGTGCACCGTTTCTAAATGTTTTGGTGTCCGGCTTGTTACTGGTTTTTTTTGTGTGTGTGTGTGGTTAACTAGCATGTTATTGTGGGTGCCGGTGTTCAACATGGCGGATCTGTTGTTTTACCGCTGCGCTGAAAACTTGGCCTTGAATGAAGACCGTTGAATGATTTGCGAATATTTGCTATCGCTAAAAAGTAATTTAACGTGCTGTTTTTCCAGGGCCAGCCACGAGAACCGGAGCAGCTCCGGAAGTTGTTCATTGGGGGCCTCAGCTTCGAGACAACAGACGACAGCCTGCGCTCTTATTTTGAGCAATGGGGCACGTTAACCGACTGTGTGGTGAGTCTCCACACTTTTATTTTGAAATAATGTGCAAGTGTTTTGTATGTATATATAAATAACTTTTTTTTAAATTATAACTTTATTTCTTGTAGGTTACAGTTTGCAGTTGTAATCACGACTTTTCTTTTATGCTTGAAGGAAGTTCAGTGTGAGTCTGTACTCATTGTCTGTATTTCTTTCTTTTTTTTTTTCCTTTCTTTTTTTTCCCTCAAGGTTATGAGAGACCCGAACTCCAAGCGCTCCAGAGGCTTCGGTTTTGTCACATACTCCTGTGTGGACGAAGTCGATGCCGCCATGCAGGCACGTCCTCACAAAGTCGATGGTCGTCTTGTAGAGCCCAAACGTGCTGTGTCTAGAGAGGTAAGTGCTCATGTTCAGTAATTTCCTTACCCAAAATGTATTGAGAGAGGGGTTGATCCATTTCTAAATGTCTCCTCTTGCATTCCAGGATTCCAACAAACCTTTTGCACACACCACAGTGAAAAAGATCTTTGTGGGTGGCATTAAGGAGGATACAGAAGAGAGCCACCTACGAGACTACTTCCAGGAATTTGGAAAGATCGAAGCAATTGAAATAATGATCGATCATAAGACTGGCAACAAAAGAGGCTTTGCGTTTGTTACGTTCGATGATCATGATGCTGTGGATCGTATCGTTAGTAAGTGTGTTTTTTTTTTTTTTTTGTTTGTTTGTTTTTTTTTTTTTAAATAAAATTGTTGAGAGATTGGCTTAATGTGTGTTTTCTCTTCCTAGTTCAAAAGTACCACACAATAAATGGTCATAATTCAGAAGTGAGAAAGGCAGTGTCTAAACAAGAGATGCAGAATTCATCAATGAACATGAGAGGTAAGATGTCTCCTGTCACATCTTGTAAGTACATGAGCTGTGTTCTTTATTTACATTAAGCACACTGTTTATCTAGGACGTGGAGGTGGAAACTTCGGTGGACGATATGGCAACAATGACTTTGGAGGAGGCAGAGATGGATTCAGAGACGGATTCCGAGGTAGCTAGCACAACTCTGTGTTTATGCTCAAGGTTAATCACGAAATGTGGGTGAGTTTATAGCTGCCTAGATGCAAACACGGGGTATTTTTAGTCATCGCCCTGGGGCCAAATGTTATGCTTGGTGCTATGATGTGCCAGTTTAAGTGCAGAGAAACTGGTGTATGATGCAAGCTACTTATAATGCTGTTTATTGTGTGTAATCAGGAGGCAGAGGTGGTGGATATGGAGGTGGAGATGGCTACAACAATGGCTTTGGAGGCGATGGTATTTTTTATTTTATTTTTTTAAACTGGCGTTCACTTTTATATTGTCACTTTAAGAGTAATATGAAAGGCCAATTTGTCAGCAAGACCTGTTTAACTTATGACCTAACTGTGTTACACAGGTGGCTATGGCGGTGGTGGCTCTGGCTATGGGGGCAACCGCGGTGGAGGATATAGCGGAGGTGGACAAGGCTATGGAAATGGCGGTGGAGGATATGGTGGTGGAGGATACAGTAGCGGTGGCAATGGTTATGACAACTATAACAACGGCAACGGAAACTTTGGTGGTGAGTTTACATTTTGAGTGTTGGTGGGATTTGTAAACCATTTGGACAGTCAGAGTCCCTGACTGTGAATTCTTGTCCTATGCACAGGTAACTTCGGAGGTGGAGGCGGCGGCGGTGGTGGTAGCAGCAACTACAGTGACTTCGGAAACTACAACAACCAGCAGTCAAGTTTTGGCCCCATGAAAGGAAACTTTGGAGGAGGCGGCAGGAATAGCGGCCCATATGGTGGTGAGTTTTGTACTAAACTACATCTGTGAATTTCTTCAGCATTTTCAACCATGACCTGACTATCTTCTCTTTCTCAGGTGGATATGGGGGTAGCTCAGGTGGAGGTGGAGGCTATGGCGGAGGTTCTGGTGGAGGATATGGTGGAAACTCTGGCGGTAGACGATATTAAGTCCTTTAAAGGTTTGTATCTTAAGATCCCCCACTCCTTAATTGTAGAATCCTAATTAGTTGGTCCTAATTAAAGCGCACTAAACCCTGTTGTGTTGATTTTACAAAAATCTGTGGAAGCCTAAGAGGCAGTGTGTAGCTTAATGTTGTTGTTCATATTCAACAGGACTCAGTACTTAGGAGAGGAGACAGGAGAGCGAGAGGGCTGACAGGGAAGCGGCAGGTTTACTCCCTAGATCTGCTCAGCCATTCAGAAGAGATGTACAGTAGTGCTGTCACAAGCAGGACTTTTGTTTTCGTGTGTGGTTGTGATGTCGAGTTTTTTATTTTCTTTATGGGATGCATTCCATATGCGGTTTTGTAGAAGTACTTTATTCTGCTATTCTAATTATGTGTGACTCAAGAAATCAAGTTGAAATAAAGCGACTTCCAGTTTTTATAAAAAAAAAAAAAAGCTGTTCCTTTTCAGTTACTGGGGCTTGTTGGGGTATCAGTGGGTATAATAGTTGCATTTTTGTGTAGCCCAGACAGTGAAAAGAATTGCAGTAATTTTATGGGGAACATTTCTCTGAAACCATCTGTAGAACAAGTGTTGGCCACCTGCTGGTTAGATTGGCTAAAACAAAGCAGGTTAGCTTGTATGACTGCCAAGACTAGCCATGGAAGCAAGATGAGAGAGGAGTAGGAAGACCATCACCATGAGAAGAATCAGGGAGCGTTTGAGTACAGGTCGTCTCTGAAAGACTAGGAGAGAGCAACAGATTGGCTTTATTGCCTCCAGTAGGTAAGAACAGACTTCTCCATTACCACTGGACACAACTCATTTTATTCACTGTAGATGCAGTACAGTATTCTGAACTTTGCAGTTACTCTTCTTTAATGACAATGCAGTTTGTATGAACTGGTATAAACATTACTTTAAGTGTAATGTAGTCTGAGTCCTCACTTTATTTTAATATGTAACCGAGTAGCAAGTATGTGTAAGACTTTGCTTTTGCTGACTGGCTTTTTTTGGTCTTTGCCTTTTGTTCTAGGAATGTGTGTGGGATTTATGATCCAGAGTGGGGATATTTGCCTGTTTTTTCTGCAGGCAGTGTAAAGGTAATAAACATTACTTTTGCTCCATTGATACTTGAAATACCAGTTTCTAAATGATCACCTGTCTTATCTGTTGTAGGACCAAAGACCTGTTGGGGTAGGGGGGGGACTTTTTAAGAGATGTTTTTACTGCTTAAAATAAAGCTTTTATTGTTTTGTAAAGTGTCTTGTGAGGTTGTTTTTTGTTTTTTCATTTTTTTTAAATGTTTGCTATTTTTGTAATTAATGCTGTACTGTAGATTGCTTAGAACAAATTGGGCTCTAGATGTAATGACCATTCCGAAGTGGTCATGATTATGCCCTATGCCATGAATGCCCATGCCTTTGTAAGGTTTTATTGTAATGGAGTTGAAAGTGGGAGCTGTTCAGAATGTGCTTCAATATAAACTCTTCTACACCCAAGCATCTATTTTTGTAGAAGCTTAACACACTGGCTTATAAACAGTTTACCATTATAACAATATTCCACATTTAAAATGACTTTCTCTCAAGCTGAAACAGCAGGCTCAAGATTATTTATGCTGTTATTACTTGCACCAGTAAGTAACTGGTGACAGTGATTGGATTTTAAAGCATCAATCTGTCCTTTCAATAACAACTGTTTCAGAAGGGGCTTTTGCTGTATCTCTGAGAAACTCCTTCAAAAACACTCCCATGTGAAGGCTTCATTTCTGAATGGACCGTACTGTTAGTGGCCCCAACGTCTCGCTAGCTATTTGGCTAAACATGGCTTTCCATTTTATTAATGATATCAACACATAAAAGAAAATCCTTGAGCTCATTGGGCCTAATGATGAGTGCCACTGGATCCTTTTAGGCCAGCATATGAATTTTGCAGATAATGTAAGAATCTATGGCCTCATCCAGTCCTCTCAATCTAAGACTTGAATAATTTGGATGTCTCTAATGTGGAAGGTGTGCAACATTACAAGCTCAAAATCCAGTTTTTCAACATGCTTTATTTTGTCTTATTGGGCTTTTTGGGCTATTGTTGGTGAGAAAATGGTTGCAGTTGTCAGCTGATATTGATTCCCATTAGCCTTATATAAGCTTTTCTTTCCTACCCCATTAGATATTGCCACTATGATGCAAAATATTTGGGGGCAAATTAACTGAAATTAATCATAAAATGAATGTGAAATGAAATAAAACAGTTTTGTCTAGCAGATAAATGATGTGCCTGCACTCTTACGAATGAACGGGGGTGTGCTACGAAGGGAATCGCTTTGATTGACAGGGGTATAAACCAATCATCTGTTACAGAAGGTACCCTTTGGCGCATGAGCGCAAATCGAGAACCAATCGCAGACTACAGGAGGCGGTTCCTGTGTGTCTGATTTAAAGCACGGTAGGAGGCCGTCGTTTTTTTTTTTTTTTTTGTTCGCCGGCCACTTGTGTGCTGCTCCGAGCAGCCAGAATAAAACCGCAGTATGCCAAAGGAGGTAAATATATAAGCAAATACTTATATATAAGATAAATCTATGTTTAACCTAACCGTACATGGGTGTTATTTTAATCCGGATTTTTTTATGTAGTGCTGCTGGCTATCTGTTTAGCTTAGCAGCTTAGTGTTAACTACACGGCCATCTTGTGTTTGTTTATTAGGCCGCATAGACACAGAAAATGTAGCTAGCGGAGTAGTTGAAATGTTTTTTTGTTTTTTTTTTTTTTAAACATAAAACAAATTTCTGGCTGTGGCATATTGCCGGCTGTATTTGCGAATTTCTTGGTGTCCTGGTTGTTACAGCAGTGTGTTCTTTTGTTAGCCAGCTCTCGCGTCGGTAGCCATCATGGCCGCCATGTTGTTTCACCTCTCCGTGTACATTCACGCGACACTTCAAATTTGATTTTCTCTTTCCGAGCAACTATTTGCTAACGTTGTAGGTTTATTTAAAATGATTAATTGAGCTCAACTGTCTTTCAGGAACAGCCACGAGAACCGGAGCAGCTCCGGAAGTTGTTCATTGGGGGCCTCAGCTTCGAGACAACAGACGACAGCCTGCGCTCTTATTTTGAGCAATGGGGCACGTTAACCGACTGTGTGGTGAGTCTCCACACTTTTATTTTGAAATAATGTGCAATTGCTTTGTATGTATATATAAATAACTTTTTTTTTTTTAAATTATAACTTTATTTCTTGTAGGTTACAGTTTGCAATTGTAATCACGACTTTTCTTTTATGCTTGAAGGAAGTTCAGTGTGAGTCTGTGTACTCATTGTCTTTTTTTTTTTTTTTTTTTTTCTCCCTCAAGGTTATGAGAGACCCGAACTCCAAGCGCTCCAGAGGCTTCGGTTTTGTCACATACTCCTGTGTGGACGAAGTCGATGCCGCCATGCAGGCACGTCCTCACAAAGTCGATGGTCGTCTTGTAGAGCCCAAACGTGCTGTGTCTAGAGAGGTAAGTGCTCATGTTCAGTAATTTCCTTACCCAAAATGTATTGAGAGAGGGGTTGATCCATTTCTAAATGTCTCCTCTTGCGTTCCAGGATTCCAACAAACCTTTTGCACACACCACAGTGAAAAAGATCTTTGTGGGTGGCATTAAGGAGGATACAGAAGAGAGCCACCTACGAGACTACTTCCAGGAATTTGGAAAGATCGAAGCAATTGAAATAATGATCGATCATAAGACTGGCAACAAAAGAGGCTTTGCGTTTGTTACGTTCGACGATCATGATGCTGTGGATCGTATCGTTAGTAAGTGTCTCGTGTACAGGCTGGTTTGTTGCAAGTCTTGGCAGCTGAGACTTTGGCTTAATGTGCTGTTTTTTTTTCTCTTCCTAGTTCAAAAGTACCACACAATAAATGGCCATAATTCAGAAGTGAGGAAGGCTCTCTCTAAACAAGAGATGCAGAATTCATCAATGAACATGAGAGGTAAGACCTGGTGTCCAATTGTAAATCTTGTAAGTACACAAACCATTTATATAAATTAATTATATATATTTAATTATAATATTTGTGTAGGGCGTGGAGGTGGAAACTTTGATGGTCGATATGGCAACAATGACTTTGGAGGAGGCAGAGATGGATTCAGGGATGGATTCAGAGGTACATGTTACAACTACAGAACTACAGTCTGTGTTTTTGGTTTATTTTTGTGCCTGATGATAAAATGTGCTTGTGATCTATAAATTCATACACAGCGATTGCTGCATTTTAAAGTGAGGTGCATGACTTTACTGTAGCCCAAGCAAACCAAATGGTTAACTTCCTCAGCGCTACATGAATGCGTTTGGGGCTATGGGGGATGACCAGTGATGTCTGTACAGTAGTACTGTATTGATAATGGGGTGTAACCCCAATTTAGACCAATCCTAATGCTTTTACTGTGTGATCAGGAGGCAGAGGAGGCAGTGGAGGATATGGAGGTGGAGATGGCTACAACAATGGATTTGGAGGAGATGGTATGTGACTGACTGTTTTGTTTCCTGTGAACTGAATAGGAGTGTGTGTGTGCACCTGTGTATATGTTGCTTCAGTGTCATTTATGCAGAGTTTTAGGGTCTTTGTCCTTTAAATATTAGCTTTATAATAACTGAAGATATTATTTAAATGCTTGGTGTTTTGTCAGTGCATTTGGTCATTTTCACAGTTTCAGCTCAGAAAACTAATCATATGCTCACTTGTCTAAGACTTGTATAAGAATGGTCAAATCTTAAGCTTAAGAAATTGCATTGAAGTGACGCGGGTTATTAGCTGAATAACCTATGAAAGTGATAAAGGTTACTGCAGAACGCTGTTCTCTAACTTATTAAAATGTTGTAAATATTTTTATTGGTTATTTAGTATAATTCTGCTGTTACTGATCATTATAGTACATGAATGATCCAGTATAGCTTACAGAATCTGGAAAATTAACCAAACCATGTTACACAGGTGGCTATGGTGGTGGCGGTCCTGGCTACGGAGGCAACCGTGGTGGAGGATATGGGGGCGGAGGACCAGGCTACGGTGGCTACGGTGGTGGCGGATATGGTGGTGGTGGTGGCGGCGGATACGGTGGCGGTGGCAACAACTACGACAATTATAACAACGGCAACGGAAACTTTGGAGGTGGTGAGTTTATGCTTTCAGTATTCAGGGCTCTTTTTAAAATCTGATTGGAATGTCTGGTTCTGTCCCGTTTCCCTGATTGTGAATTCTTGTTGTATGCACAGGTAACTTCGGAGGTGGAGGCGGCGGCGGTGGTGGTGGCAACTACAATGACTTTGGGAACTACAACAACCAGCAGTCAAATTTTGGCCCCATGAAAGGAAACTTTGGTGGAGGTGGCAGAAATAGCGGCCCATATGGTGGTGAGTTTTGTGCTAAACTACACACGAGAAATTTCTTAAGAATTCTTGAGCTAACCTTTTTCTGTTCCTTAGGTGGATATGGGGGTAGCTCAGGAGGAGGTGGAGGCTATGGTGGTGGCTCTGGTGGTAGACGATATTAAGTCCTTTAAAGGTTTGTATCTTGCATGTTTTTATAATCGTAATTGTATATTGAGATGTCCATTAGGCAAAAGTGTCTTCTACTGGATGACCAATATTTGTACAAAAATCTATGGAAGCCTCAGAGGCAGTGTGTAGCTTAATGTTGTTGTTCATATTCAACAGGACTCAGTACTTAGGAGAGGAGACAGGAGAGCAAGTGGAATGACAGGGCAGCGGCAGGTTTACTCCCTAGATCTGCTCAGCCGTTCAGAAGAGCTGTACAGTAGCGCTGTCATGAAAGGGACTTTTCTTTGTGTATGGTTGTGATGTCAGGCTTTTTATATTTTTCTTTATGGGATGCATTCCATATGAAGCTTTGTGTAGAATTACTTTAAACCAGGGTCCTAATTATGTGTAACACCAACAAAATCAAGAAATAAAGCATCATCCAGTTTTTATTAAGTGTACTGTTGTAGTCACTGGGGATTATTGGGGGCTTGAGTTGTATAGTCAGGCATAGCATTGTGGAGAAGACTTGCTGGCTATACATCTCAAGTGGTGGTTTTGCCATAATGCCAGAATTCTTTTGACACACAGTCCAGGCAGGGGAACAATGCCGACTATTAAAAAAGGGAAATGTTTTGCAGCAGTGTTGAAATGCCAGATCTCTGCCAAGCCTTCTGTAGAACAAACGTTGGCCACCTGCTGGTTAGATTGGCAAAGACAAAGCAGGTTAGCTTGTATGACTACCATGACTAGCCATGGAAGCAAGATGAGAGAGGAGTAGGAAGACCTTCGCCATCAGAAGAATCAGGGAGCGTTTGAGTACAGGTCGTCTCTGAAAGACTAGGAGAGAGCAACAGATTGGCTTTATTGCCACCAGTAGGTAAGAACAGACTTCTCCATTACCACTGGACACAACTCATTTTATTCATTGTAGATGCAGTACAGTATTCTGAACTTTGCATTCAGTGTCCTAATGTTAAACAAAAAAAAAAAAAAAAAAAAAAAAAAACAGGAAAGTAACTACAGCGAGAAGAACGAACTGTTACAAACATACATTGCTTAACATTGTAACTCGATTCTGTCCCTTCAGATTAATGCATGCAGTGTTCTTGTCTGTGTATTGACTGGCAATTTTTTTTGGTCTGCCTTCTAGGAATTTGATGCAAAGCATTGATCCTGAATGGATGATTTTTGCCTGTTTTCTTCAGGTACTGCAAAGGTAATTCTTTCCCTCCATTGTGATGCTTGAGATGTAAATAATTACATGCTGATGTTTTATTGTCTTTTCTGTTTTGTTTTAGGACCAAAGAGATGATGTGGGAATAAAATCTTTTTACTATGTAATTAACTGGTTTTTACTATGTAAATAAAGCTTTTAAAGTGGCGAAACATGATTCCTGTGAGTTAATGCTTAATCATATGTACATAGTATCATGAGAGTTGGACCACTTTATTTTTGCTAAGGAAAGTAGCCAGGATGCTGTGTAGTCTTTGGCTGTGGCCCTGAGGATGATTTTGGGTTTGCTACATTAATGTCCCATAAAAACATTTATAGCATATCTAATGTTTTTGGGACATCCAACTTTTAACCATGCACTTAATTGTAAGACCCTCGTTTATTCCCCATCCAGCGAGTTGTTTCGTTGCAGGAGGTAAAGGTTACCATCATTACTTTGTTGGAGCGAATAGTCCTCCAGAGAATACGGGTGTCCTTCTTCATCCCGTAACTGGGAGAATACTTTAGCATAAAGCTCGGAGAGACGACACTTCAGCATGGTGAGATTTTGTTGGAACTCTACCCTCTCTCGTGTTAGATGTTCCCTGCGGGCCCTCAGCTGGCCCAGCTCATGCTCCAGGTGCACGATGTTTTCCAACTTCCTCTTCCGGCAGTTCTGCGCCGCCACCTTATTCTTGCCGCGGCGGCGGATGTCGCGCACAAGTGTGAGCTGGGCATCGCTTAGTGCATGTCTGCTCAATAGCTCGTTGAAGTCATCTACGGGCAGATTGACTATCTTGTCAAGCGGAAAAGGGATTTGGAGTGCTACTGCTCTCCGCTCGTCCCTGGTGAGAGGGCTAGAGACACCAACCTCTTTTGTTTTGGGGTGTGGTGACTGGAAAGAGACTGCTCTTGGTGTGCTTGTGTGGCTTGCGTGTGGATCATGCAGAGTAGCAGGAAAAAGCTGCTGTTTCATGGCTGTTATGTGTTGATGTGAATGAGGCACATGCTGCTGGGCATGTTGTGGGTTTGGTGCAACTGGAAAGTAGGAATGTCCGGAGTAGGCCCCAAACGTGTGTGAATAATCCACAGGAGCATTTATGTTTGGTCTCATGTGACATGGGTCACCAATGCAGTCTATGTCACCATTAGTATAACTGTCTCGGGGTAAATATGTAAGTGCCCCATGGACTTCGTTCTCAGGTGAGGCAAGTGGTGGGCTTGAGCCCAAAGAAAGACCAGAGTCTGACTCAAGATCGTCTGGGTGTCCGTTGCAGTTTTTCCCCTGTCCCTGATTGGTGTTCGGCATGTTCATGGGATCCAACAGGCTCATGAGTGGGGGTTGAAGAGGTGGTGCATTTGGTGGTAATCTGGTAGCCTGGCACCCGCTGTGTCCATAGTGCATCTCCATGTTTGGGTTCAAGCGTTGGTACGGGGATATTGCATCAGCATACCCAGCTTCAAAAGCAGCAGCAGGGCTTGCCTGACAGGTGGGTGGGTTAGGTTCTGCCAGGTTCATTCCACAACTCCCATAATGCACCATTGGCTCCATGGAGATGTATGGACCAGCCTCAAATGGATTCTCATTGGGGACCTCAAATTCCTACAACACAACAATAAAATGTTTAATTGCTCATGTCCTTACTCTGGCATTACTCTCCTGATCGCATTTACGTTTATATTTGCATATCGAAGACATTGTTATTTAGCTTTTCGTTGTGCAATACAAGGGGTTGGGGCATAGACCGAAGGGGCCTTTTCAGAAGTCGCCTGCAGGTTACAGATCACAACATCAGCCCACCTGCACGAATGTGCCACCCGTAGCTTATGCAGGGCTCGCTTAGGTCCGCTCAGGTTTCAGATAGAAACAGATGGCCATTGTGCTGCGCAGGGGGCTGCTGGCAACCTACTGCACTCACCCTCGTTCTATCTGTCTTTATCCTTGCGTCACTCAATTGGCCTATTGTTGCACATCTTAACGGAATCGCTGCATTTAGGAGGAATTCAGCTTTAGCTAAATGTTACAGGGCTTGATTTTTCATTAAGATAGATCTTTTTTTTTTTTTTTTTTAAATGGGATTAAAAAGTGTTCTTCTATCAGGAAATGATACAAATGGTCATTTTGATAGATGTGGACAGTCCCTGCTCTTTTTTTCTGACCTTTCTCACAAAACCAATAAAAACCCAAACAGAAACTTAATGCCTTACACTGACCTGCAGTTCTGTGATTGCCATTAGTTCCTGCCAGGTCCAGTCCATCTCTGATTGTTGAGAATAATTGGCCCAGACCCTGCCACTCGCACTGAATCTGTGAGTGCTAGACATCGACACTCCCCCATGAAGTCTGTTAGAGTTTACTGGTCCCTAAAGACACACAAATGTAAGGGGGGGAAAAAGACGCTTATCATTTAAACATTAACACACCAAGATTCTTATTAGCAGGTTACTAAAAATGTTTTTCCTAACATATTCCACTGGTTCATGCCTGCATGATCTGTTACATCCTTTACATTGAACAGTGAATGTGATTAGCATTATAATCTCCAGATTATGCCATTAAGGACTAATTAATTAATATAAGGACTCACCTCACAACTGAAACTAAAGGGAAGAGCGCTGTTTATGGTTGAACACATTCAGGAAAGGCCCCAGATGCAGTGTCCACCTCTGGAATATATAACCAGCATAAAGCAGTTCAATTGTGTGTAAAACAGTATTACCACAAAGATTTTAAAAATATTAATAAATTGCTGTATATTAAATTTCTTGTACAAATATATATACTAATTTAATTTATTGTTAGGCATTTTGCAAATATACTTTAAGATAATTTCAGTGTTTTTCTTCTTGTTTTTTTTGTGTTTGGTGTGTTGTTTTTTTTTTTTGTTTTTTTTTTTTAATCTGAGCATTTACAGTACATACGACAAAACATAAATGCAATATTATTTGCACAATAATGTAATCCTGGGTCTGTGCGCTCATTTGAAAGTCATTTTTCCCTGAAGTGCATCACAAATATTATTTATCTATTGCTGCATAGTTGCTGCGTGATATTCAGTCCAATTTTCACAAAGTGATACCTAAAGTATATGTTTCCCAGTCAGCTTTAGGAACCCAGGAAACTGAAGCTCATAAATGCTTGCAAAAAAAAATTCAAATAGTTGATTGGATAGTTACTTTTTCAATACTAGGAAACTGGGTGATCCAAATATAACGTGCTGCGTGATATTCAGTGCGATCAGAAAGAGACATGTAAATTACACTTCTCATACACTATTAGAGTAAAAGAAACGTTCAATGCTTCTTTGGATGGTTAAGAGTTCTGATAAGGAAAAACTCAAATGAAGGGTTCTGCAGCTTCCAAAGGAACAACTGAATATTGGACCTTTTTCAGAATACTAGCAAACTGGATCATATTTAATAGATATAATAACAAACTATGATTAAACCATTTTAGCGAATTTATTAAAATGGTTATTGTATTTCACACAGGACGTTCTTTGTTTAAGGTTCAAGTTCTTTATATGTCACATACAGAAAGTTATACAGTGTATAATTCTTGCAGTGAAGTTCTTAACTGCAAGTTCCTGAACTGTGCAAACAGTACAAAGAGCAAAGACACACAAGGCGTGTTAGACGTAATGTACACCACAGTGCAGGAAAAATAACAATAAAGATCTTTTGTACAGAATGCATGTTGCAATAATAAGATCCCTTGAGCATTTTAAGGGCTATTTGAATAATTAAGGTTCCTTCACTTAAATAGTTCGACTTTTAACATTTCCCCCTGAGAGATAAACCAAAGAAACCTCTAGGGTTCTAGATTAACCTTTTTTTTCCTAGAGGTCTATGCAGATTACATGCTGTCATTAAACCGTTTCATGACTATTTTGAACTTGAAACAATTCTATGTGCTGCGAAACAGTAACAGGGATTTTTTCCATTGTATCTTACTTGCATTAGTAAGCATTAGTTAAAAAAAAAAGATGATCTGACTCCATGAAAAGCGTCATCAAGTGTATATAAAATGTTTTGTTTTTAATATATACATTGATAATTCTTTATTATTTAATTCTTTAATTAACTCAGTATGGAAGGTCTGCACTCTTGGTTTCCTTTTTAGTACTGTGTGTAATTGTAGCTTCATCATTTAGTTAGAAAATGCAAAGAGAATTCAGCTCTTGGACTTAGTAGTGAATTTAGTGAATTAGAGGAAACGTTTTTCCCCTATTTTCCCTGCATATTTTCTTATCATGTGCAGTAATCTGAAGAAGTATTTAAAAAGCTTTTGTCTGAGACATTTCTAGGGAAAAAGATAGGAGAAAAAATAGTCAATATGTTGTATACTGTACCTCAAAAGGGGACACAAGACAAATATTAAGACACTATATGCAAATGTAGGAAATTTAAATTCAGTTCCAAAATTGGATATATCAGTGGCTCTTCCAACATTCTCTAAATGTCAAAGCGTGCAGAGTTCCGTTGGGTTTTATTTGGCCTATCAGCTAAGCTTTTGAGGAGTAATGTCAAAACCTGATAAGACAATCTTTTGGGAACCAGGCTGCTGTACAGAAACGCTACCATGGGGCCTAACCACAGAGTTACAGGAAAATTATTTAAAAGCATGTTGACAAGATAATTTAATATTATTATATCTGAGATTACAGAAGATCTTTGCATTATTTTTTTTTTGGTCAAACACTGAGTCAGAATTTGTAACATTATAAAATGAGAAGCGGCTGCAAACAAGAGCACACTGTAATACTGTAAATGTAAAACTGTTAAGGGTCACATCTGATGGCGTGATATCAAAATGCAACAAAGATCTTTTTTCCCTTATGTTGAATATAGTAAAACTGAAAGTGTTACATCCTGCATTTAGCACCTTGTCTGTAGCATTTCCTTTGACCGCTTTGCCAAAGTTTGATAGTACATCTGTCACAGAGTAGCCCTGTTTCAACATCAGATGTGATATCCTGATCACAAACACATATACACTAGCTACAAACGGCTCGTAAATGTCTAAAAGTCTCAACAACAAGCACAGATGAGGAAGTTTAGTAATAACAGAAAGTGTACATTATAAGTCATGATCTCATTCAGTAGCACTTATACGTGCCTATTCTCCAGACAAAAAAATTATTTCATACACTATCAAATTAAAAATTTCTAGATTATACACATTTTGAATAAATTATATAGTCTATAAATTATATAGTCTATATGCTGATCCATTCCAAATAATTTTCAGCAAAGTCCTAGGTACTAAATGTGTTCATATTGTGTTCAGATATCCCATAATTTCACTTTGTCAAAAAAAGTCTTAAGTATTGTTTGTAAAACGTAGCATAAAACAAAGAATAGTTCCAGAAACGTGTCTCTAAATATACAGCATGGCATAAGCACAGATGAAAAAAATGAACATGCCTATTTTCATGGTAATTTAAAGCAGTAAGACATGACACACTGGTTAAAAAGTGTGTGTAAGAGTTCATTAAAACGTATACATCACTACAGAATATGGCCTCTGTATGAATATCATTTAAACTGGAGTGAAGAGGTAACATACCTTAGTAGCATTTCTTTGGACCCATGAGTTCAGGTAAAATATCTCGAGCTATCATATTATCCTGCGAGCCAAAATGTTGAACCTGAAGTTCAGCCGAAGTTCAGAGCTTCACAAATCAGTCATTAATTGTTTGGTATTCATTTTTTAACTGATAGCTCTGAAGTTGAGAAGTACATGTGAGCGACCTCTGTCTGTCTGTCTGCCTCTCTCTCTCTCTCTCTTTCTCTCTCTCTCTCTCTCTCTCTCTGTTTCACTCTCACTCTCTTTCTCTCTCTCTCTTCTGCTTTGGCTGTTACTTGCATAAATGGGATGGGTCTGTGAGTGATGTAAGCAGCTTTCCTGTAAAGCTCCCACACAGTTTTGCCCTCTTCATGTCCTTACTGCAACTCTCACACTTTGACCTCCTAAATTTATGTTTCCCACAAAACAACCACAAACAGTTATGTCACGAATACAAGAGTCCATCGCTAGCCACCCTACAACCCCCCACCCCCACCCCCTCCCATTTCCCTATCCAAAATAAAGACTCTGGGGCATCTAAACCCTCATGATGGTGATTAATTGGCACGTGATCAACAACTATTTAGATATATTACATGTGCTTTGAGGTGAGGTGAGGGATGAGGGAGGGGGATCAAAAATTAAGCTTACCTAAAGTAATGCTGTGAAGAAAAGCCACCAAGCCACCAAGAGGGGATGTGGTTAGGGAACGGAGAACACATGCTGAAGCACCTGGAACTAAATCTGGCGCTGCTGTGAGGACCTGTGTGAAGAAGGGGTAAGATGGAGTGAAGGGGAGGGGGGGCAGCTTTCTGACTTGGTTTAGTACGGATGGAATGTACACCTCTGACAGGTAAGAAAGGCCACATTGTTCCTATATCTGGCAGCCATGAAGGGAGAGAAAGTGGAGGTGGAGGGACCGAGAGCATGTCTTTACATAGCTAGTGACCGTCTGAGTCCTTGGCCTCTTCTCACTGTGCCAAGTACGCAAGCTTGAACTAATTGTTTTGCTAAAAAAAAAAATCACAGCTTGGTAGATTAGGATGAGATTTGAGATTTGCAATTCATGATCGTTCATCTGAAAGGCTAAATTTCATTTGACCAGTGCCACTGAGCCGTTTGCCTTATCGTGTTACAGACCTCTCAATAACACTGTGGACAGAGACAGCTGTATTACACCACTTAAGAGCATTCAGGTGTGCTGCCATCCGCAATCATTAGCTACACACAAAGGTGTCTGTTTATGCCAAAGACTGCTCATGTAGCTGAAGTGGAACTTAAATAGGGTAAGGGAGGCAGCAGCCAATTGGTTTGTTACTTCATCTAACATTGCACTGCCATTAGAGACTGCTAAGCTCTGAACAGGCACTCTGTCCAAGTTCACAGCAGGCCCATGATATTAATATTAATATAATGAAGACCTTGAATACACTATAAAAGAATCCAGGAAGTAATAAAAGCGGATGTAGCAATAAGTCTTTTAAAGAGTGGCATCAAAAGTAAATTGACAGTCAGGGATTTTAGTACAGCAGCATGGAAGCTTTGAGACTGAAATGTTTCAAAAGTTAAAAGCAGGAACTACATGAGATATACGAGATCATTAGTAATGTTAATAAACAGCAGTACGTGACCTCAAACTGAAACTGACAGCTTTACTAACTGTGCTTTAACTCACTTTAATGTCATTGTTTCATTTTGAATCCTGAGTGCTGCAGAAGCAGTGTTTCACTGCTAATTACTCATGGGTGTTGGATAGGACATGTCATGAAGTGAGGAATAAAACATGACAGGGTGTGCTGTTATAGGAAAATGATCAATGACGGGGAGGTGTTATGCTGCTTCCACTCCCAAGTTGATTATTTTCCTGTAACAGCACATCACAGTGTTAAATGTTTTATTCCTCTTATACCACAGCAATTTCCCTTTGATTATGATTTTGTTTTTATTTAAGAAAAAAAAAAGCACATCATACTTTTATTCGTTTATAGTTATATTTAACCTTTTGGAACATATCTGCAAAATAAATGAGTGATTAGAATGATATGAGTGGCTATATTTATGTTGGAAACTCTGAAGTAACTACATGAGGAACTGAATTCCCTCCGAGTCAGAAAAGTCAAGTGGGTGTTAGTCATTCCTTTATATATTTTGTATATATTGGAATGAAATGTCATTTCTTCAGGACCATATAACAATGCAGTAGCATGAGACACATACATGATGTGCAAATACATGACAGTTTGAGAGTGCAAAAATACAATAAATACACACTAAAGAAGGTGCACACTAAATATACAGGGCAAGACAGTACTGAATGGAAGAAACCAGTGCAAACAATTGTATATATACTGTAGACATTACCCTATCATGTGATTTGTGTAGAGAAACAGATGGAGAAAAGTGTTGCAGCATGATCTGTAGTTAAAAAAAAAGTGTGTTGTTGCAACACAATAGTGTTATCCATGAGCTAATGAACCAGGTCATTGGACATAGGCAGTGGACTAAAAGTAATGATCAGGAAAAATCACTCAAGTAAGAGTCATCTGGTGAAAAACTACTTGAGTACTTTACAACTTTTAACTTTTTTTTTTTAATTGACATAACTAAAAAAAGTGCTATTTTCTATTCATGTGTTATGTTCAAACAATGCTGAAGTGAACACCACCTCCATTATCAAGAATATATAAAGAAAGGTAACATTAGCTGGCTAGCTAATGAAGCCAAATGCTGTTGGGGTTTCATTAGCTTGCTAGGTTTGTTAGCTAACTAGCTCATGTTCATTTATACTTGTCTCTAGCTACATTGTTAGCTATCTATCAAAGATGCCCCTTACATATCATCTTGAGTGTTACCTGTAGGCTGTAGCAGTTGTTTAGCATTGAAATTGAAATCTTACGTTTAATACACAGCTTTCATGCTGTAAAATATCAAAATATCTAGCTAGCTCATCTAGCTCACTCAGCTAGCTAATGGCTTATCTGTAAATGTTTCCGCAGGTTGGATGTTGAGCTGTGAAATGCTGATGTCTCCACAGGTTTTTAGCTCATATCATTTGCTGATCAATTTCACCCTGTTTCCTTTGAAGAATTTAAAACTGAAGACATCTGATCAATTGGACCAGGGCAGCTCATCTGGCTCCACTGTCTCAGACATTGCTGCAAAGCATTTAGCACCTGAAGTTTACACATTTATCAGGAAACTGATTTATTTGTGATTAGGAAATTGAATTATTCAGAATTTATACACGCTGTCTTTTAATTGTCTTAAAGTTTTCTGGGTTTGAATGTGTTATTATTTTTACTCAAAATTAAACGTAGCACAGTTGAACATTTTACAAATTTCAGTATGATTTAATTATACTAAAAAGAAGTACCATTACACTGAACCGTGTAGTCAAGTACTGTAATGAGAGTACATGTAGTTTGTTGCTTTCCAATCCTGTTCATAGGGCAAGATACAAGATACAAGAACTAGTCATTTGATGAAACAAATAAATACAAAAAAAAAAAATCAAGGGCAAATTGTATGTTTCACTGTTTGCAAATAAATTCTCTACTATTTTGGAAAATGAGGTTTCTAAAATGTGTAAGCTTCGAGAATTGGTGGGAGTGTATAAATTTGATACCATAAATCTGAGACCGAAATAACTTCTACAAATCTCTTATTGTGGCCTTAACACACCGCAGTGATGGATGTAGGTGGCTGACATCGTTCACAGGAGTGCGTGCCTGCCAGTAATCAGAGAGATGGGACTTCCCGAGGCCCGATTCCTAGCACCCACCCACCCTATTCACCCACCTACAACACACACATAAAGCCAGCTCGCTATTACAGCGACCACAGTGGTTTGGGATTCGGCTCATTCCAAGCTAAACACCCACTCTGGCTTACTTTAGGTCACGGGGTATCCTGCCTCGTTTTTTTTATTTGCCCTCATTTTACTCATCTACATTCATTATACTACATTATAACTATGTAGTGAACCATACACGTGTTTATATTCTCCTCCACAAATGACCATCTCCTGCTGCACTCCTGTGGCCTCATACTTCGCTTGCTTCTCTTATCCTTTGCATTACACGACCCAGAGCTGACCACGGGAATTCACACACCCTCGCAGTGACCCCGCAAAACTATTCCTCATCCCTCCATGCAAATCGTATTAACAATCCCACATTTTATGTATGTTGTGTAATGGTGTTGTGTGTACCTAAATATGTGCAGCCTGAGAGCGAATTTCACAAATAGATGTGATCGAACGTGCTGCTTTTTCGAATGCATGGAAAAAACCTTCTGAGCTAATTACAATGAGAGCATTTGTTTCCTTGGTTTGTGGTCATGTTGGGAAAGTTCATCCTAGCCTTCTGCTGGGAAAAATGGAAAATATGTGCATGTGTGTTCAAGTTTATTTCATTTATTTCCTAGGCAATAATAATTCAAAATGTAAGATAATATGTGTAATACGACGACATTTCCACCGCCATTCAATCTCCCATATTTCATGGCTTGCCTTTTTATCCTTACTATACTTTATTTCTCATGGAAAAGCACGCCTGAGTTGTGTGTCTGTGTTTACAGTGACTCCATTCCCATGTACAGTTTAGGTTTGAGCAGAGGTGCTAAAAATACCAAAAGGGCAATTACTACTCTAAATAATTACTCTGTAAAAGTATAGATTCTCAAGTTAAAACTGAAAAGAATAAAATCCTAAATTTACTTTATGAAAGTATGAAAGTAAAAGTACATGAAAGTTACACAAAAGAAAACATGCCTGAAATCACACTGATTTTTGAGCTTGTTTTGAGCAGTTTTAGATGTACCTTTGCTCAGGTGTGTTTGCCAGGTTTCAACAAAATTTCCAGCCCAACTACATCACAAAAACCCCACAAAGGACCTGAAACTAGCACAAAAAATTGGGCACTGGAAAAGCAATGCACATTTTACTTCTCTTTCTCAGCCTTTGCTTGGGAAACTACGTCACTGTGGTACACACACATTTCTGATGTATGGACATTATCCACATTATCCATAATCCCCCTTTTCACTTTCTCAAACTTTGCAATATATTTTACAACGGTGTCATCATGGTGTCATCATGGACTCATTCACATTGTCTGCACTTACACTTTGCCTTTGCTTGCAGAAATGTGTTAGATTAAATTCTGATTTTCTGCTGTAAAATGATATCTTGATAAGTATCTTTAATGTAGCCGCATATGGCAACCCTGTCATTAACAGTCCTGTCCACTGTTCCTTCTCTACTGAAAATGTTCATAAAGTGAGCATGGGGCAGCGTGATTCCTGCCCCAGTGGGCTTCTATTAGCACTTGGTGCAATTCCCATCTTTTACTACTAGGTGCCCCACGATTGCCCTAGAACATCTAGAAAGGCATTTCTGATTAGCGAACTGACAACATGGCTAGGACTTTGTAAAGTCCAGTGCAGGGGTAGGTCCAGTTACATAAAATTCCTTGCTTAAAGGTCCGGATAAGAAACTAACATGACTGAATGTGAAAAATGACATTATAATGCTTAATCGTTAATGATTTATTTATGGCTGTAAAATAAGACGATTTGAATTTGTTGTTCTTTGTTTCATAGTGGCACATCACATGTTCACTTTTGACTGGCACCATGGACTCTGAACAGATAAGACATATGAAACTCACTACTTTCTGAATGTTGAATGCCACTAGCTCTGCCACTAGCTAGTCTCTGGTCTGATAAGCTGCCTTCAGCTAAATAATTTTCATAAATGCATGTGATTGTATAAGACATATCAGAAGATCTGCTACAGAAACGTCGTTGGTTCGGACCGCTGTCCACCAATGGATGTCTCCTGATAATTAAAAAGTTTTTTTCTTTTGAAATGTAAAAGTCGAAAGTATTAGGTGCTAGAAAAACTAAAGTAAACGACAGATACTTTAAAATACAGACTTAAGTACAGTAACAGTAATTTTACTATGTTTCTTTCCACCTTTGGGTTTGAGTACACACTGTATGGTATTGTGCACATCACTGTGCAACAGTGCATGCTGGGATGGACAGAGTGGCCGAGTGATAGTATGGGCAGCTCTTCTCTCCCCCTTCTCAAGCCAGAAACCACAGCAGTTAGCTTGAGCACCTAGTAAAGCTCTTATCAGCACTCGGCAGAGTTTCCGCCACCCAACATCCCCCTTTCCTCTGTCTTCTCTCCCTTTACTGCCACACACACACACACACACACACAGACACAGACACACAAACACACAGACACACAAACAGGACAAGTTCCCTCACCTTCACAACTTTAGTTAGTCACCATAGTATGAAGAAGTCTCACTGGACACACACTGGTGTGCACGAAGAGATAAAGATGAGCCATTTCGAAAGGTCTTCGACTATCAGTTCATTTTATCTTGAGTCCTATTGAGACATCACTACTGTACGCAATAAGTCTGTGGGTACAGGTTCCTCCTTTGGCTTAGGAGGTTCAACATTTTTACAGTGAGAAATATTCTTCTGAATACATGTTCCACTTAACTGCAGGTTTCTTAGAAGCCCAACGGCATCCGCTGCCATTTGTAAATTTGTGAACCAAGAGCAGTAGAGTTTCATAAAAATAATAATAAATAAACAAAGAATTACAGTTACAGTTTGTGACAATACAGTGTGATAGTTTGCTAAAAAGCTGAAAGAAGGTGGATGGTTTCAGTCACATAATACCACAATTTAGTTTATAGTAATGAAAACAGTATATCACATACATCACATAAAATTAATAGATTTTTATCAATGGAATATTTACTTTGTTTAAACAGCAGAAACAAATCCAGAAGCAAATCCATTTGTACTATTGTTTGCCATCAGAATAACTATCAAATACTATACAGGCCCAGAAATACAAAACCCAGACCAAAAGTATAAACACACTATATTAGATGCATTATTAGAAGAATATTATAACATAAAACCTACTTTAAAAGTGAGGCCATATGTATTCATTTTACCGTTAATATTAATATATTAATATTACACAAATTAAGCATAATGTCATAGCCGTGCTGTATTTTGCTCACAATGTTCTCGGGATTTTAGTCATTTCACTTCACGTCATCTAGATTTTAGTCATCGTTCATTAAATGTCACCGCATCGAGACACTCACATACAACAACCTACAGCCAGTATCTTAACGAAGCTTTGGGGTCTAAATACTTTGTTTTATTCATTTCTACATTATAAAGCTGAACATACAAAATGCCTTAATTTTAGAAAGAAATGTTAATAAGTAACAAAACATGACTTTAAACTGAAACTGAGAGTGTGCACTTTAACTCGCTGTCATTGTTTCATTTTGAATCTATGGTACTGCAGAAATAGAAGTGTGTCACTGTCTCATTACTCATGAACATCATATAGGTCATGCCATGAAGTGACAATGAACATTACACCACAGCACTGTTAATTTCTTGAATCTGATTGGCCAAAAGGTGTTAACAGAAGTAGTTCCAGCTTCAAGGCAAACTACAGGTTTATATTAATTTAATATGTTATTGTTTCTGTAGTAAAAATTCACAGGAACACTACATTTACAGCATTTATCCAGAGCAGCTTCCATTTATCTCTTTTATACAACTGAGCAGCTGAGAGTTAACGGCCTTACTCAAGGGCCTAGCAGTGGCAGCTTGAACTCACAACATTCCAAGCAGTAAGCCAACAGCTTAACCACTGAACTACCACTGCCCTCAGGGTTGAGCCACATAAACTGCCTATAAACGGGTGATTGTCGATATGGTGCATTTTTCTATGAGGAGATGTTTACGTAGCATTTGTGGAAGGAGTCTCCAGTTTCAGGGCATTGTAGCAGTCAGAGATAATGCCGTATAGTATGGAAAAATCTTCAGGATGGAGGGATTTGTGGTTTCTCTGTAACTTATTAACTTCAAGAGAGGCTGATGATGGAACAACAGTTTATAGCTGCTATAACGTAAGCGATAACAGGAACTAACTTTTTAATTTGTGGATGTTTGACAACATTAAATGTAACTATAAACAGATAAAACAGGTCATTCGTTAATAACATAAAAAGTGTTGGCAAATTACTGTGGAATAAGATGAGTAAAGCGCAGGCTGTTATAGGAAAAAAATCACCTTTGGGATGGTAACAGTAACTCCACTTTGCTTCAGGACACATCACATCACACCGTTGTTGATGATTTTCCTATAACAGCACTTCCCAAAGTGTTTTCTTTCTTATTTTTAATATTTATTCATCTTATAGCAAGGAACAATTACGAATCTCTATTGCAAATGCAATTCATTCCAACCTGAGGCTCTGTTTATTCCATATGCAGAGAGTTGTTAGGTCACCATTTTGAATAAATGTGCATGGAGGCACAAAGCCGCAACAATAAAACAGAAATCAACCATTTTCGCTTTTGACCCTCTGACCTTTAATGAAAAATAGTTTATCTTTTCACCAGAAACATCATGGCATGTCATATTATATTCTCTACGACACAAAGTATTATTTCGAAATGCACTTTGCGGTAAACTTGTGAAAGCCCAGTCCTATATTGCGAAACATTCTGGCGAGCCACTTTACTGCTGCCAGTAGACTTTGATGAAGAATATCTATACAAAGACCTGTGTAACACAACGTTAAACAGAGCAGTATAGCATAGGAAATGCAGCTCCTGCAACCACGTTGCTGTATAATTCTTTTAAATATGGAAACAGAGCATGAGACCAATTCAACAGGGATTGCTCGATATGACAAATACCCTACCACAGGTCTGTAAACAGATCTTGAGTGTAGTGTTTGTAACCAAAAGGGCTGAGCATGGAGTGAAAGATCTCTGATGTCAGTGGAGCTGGAGTAGTAAATAGATGTGAAGTGCATGCAGGGAAAATCCCTTTGGAGATTGGTTTTCACAGTGGTGCTTCCCAGAAGAGGTGACCAGCCCGATTATGATGGCTGCCTGTAGGAGGATGTGTTAAATTAAAACAAGACCCTTGTCATTGAGGCCTGTGAATCATTGTAAAAACCACAAATCACTTAATGATGACCCATATTTTGAAAAGTGTTTCATAGGGATACTCAGAAGAGATGAGTTTAGCTAGTGAAAGAGCTATTTAAAGAGTTTGGCCTACAATGTATATTCAGTTACAGTTACATTTATATTCATCTGTTGTAATTACATTATGCATATTGGTCTTGTTATTAATATTAATATTAATATTAAAAGTAAGGAATATTAATATTACTATTAAAAGTAAGGAATAAAACACAGCAGGATGCCCAGTTATAGTAAATTAATCAACAATGTGGTGGTGTGATACAGAGTTACTGAAGACACATAGTACTTTTTATCCATTTATAGTTACATTCAGTGTTATGGATTGACTTATGGATAAGTGCGTCTTGTTTGTATCAGGTGTATTTATATTCTCTGCTGCTGTGACAAAACAATTTCTCTCAGGGATCAATAAAGTATTCTATCTATCTATCTATCTATGAAAGTTAGTTGCTGTCATCACTTATATAATAAAATGTGATACACTATATGGCCAAAAGTATGTGGACACCTGATCATCACACCCATTTGTCTAGAATGCCTTTGCATGCTGTAGCATTAAGATTTCCCTTCACTGGAATTAATGTATGTCTATAAAGGTTTGCCAAGGTTGGTGTGGAAGAGCTCGAGTGGCCTGCACAGAACCCTGACCTCAACCCCACTGAACACCTTTTGGATGAATTAGAATGACAGCAGCGCACCAGGCCTTCAGTGCCTGATCTCTTGCACTCTTATCGCTGAACTGGCACGAATCCCCACAGCCACGTTCCAAAATCTAGTGGAAAGCCTTCCCAGAAGAGTGGAAGCTGTTATAGCAGCAAAGGGAGAACAACTCAATATTAATGCCTATGGTTTTAGAAAGGGATGTTCAATGCTTACAACTTACAATGCAACTTACAACTTAACCTGACTGTCACAAAGCGCTGACACTGGAGACTCCTTCCAGAACTCCTCACAGAAAACGATCACCATATTTACAATTATACATACGTTTGTTTTATATGTTTTTTTTTAACCTATTTATGTGGCGCATCTGGCATTCAAGTCCCTGTATAAGTTGTTATTATAAAAATGAGACAGAGCTACTGTCAAGTGACCATACTGTTCGATACAGGGCTAGGCTTGGCATGGATGTTTGATAAATCCCAAAATATACAGACTAATAAGGTTTGGATGATGTCATTTTTGGGAACATTTGATTATTTTTTACTTTTACTTTATTACATTGCAGTGTAAATACAGACACCATTAAGGAATAATCATTTGTTGCTAAATGCAAGGTTATTTATATATAGTTATTTGAAAGTTATAAGTTCTTTTAGCATTAACGTTCTTCAACTAGCACTGTAACTTTTTTTAGTTCCATTTGCTACTTTGGCACCCACGTTAAACAAGAATGTGTGATGATACAGGATATTAACAGACTCTAGACTACCACCTCTTCAGTTCAATTGGGGTTAAAATGAGATTTAAAAGTTACAGATACCTTACTTCTTTATGGAAGGCAAAAATGGGAACATGACTGTTATTATATGGACTTCTCAACATTTACTAACCAAAAGTGGGGGAACTCCATTTCCCTGACTACCCAGTGCCCCAGTTTAACCCCTGACAACAAGTACAACTTTTACAACTGTTAGATACATAGAGTGATGACAAGAAGAGGCAGCATCCAAATTAAAAACTGGCAAGTAAAAAAAAAAATTTTTATCTACATTACCAACCACATGTGCATGTGCCAATGTCTGTGCAAAAGCCTTCCAGTAAAAACTAAGTGGTTTGGTCCTTTACTTAGGGCAGTAGGCTTATTTTTGTCATGGTCTGTTGGTTTTAAATCCAAAATGACACAATGGAAAATACAATAGGGGCAAGACAGCTTAGAATGAGCAAATAACTCTGGTTAAGTTGTCCACACGGTGGGACAGGAAGGGCCCAGAACATGAGTAGTTCACAAAGCGCAAGCAAACTGAACTAAATCTGTTATAGATTCATAGATCAGCATGACTGACACAGACATGTGTGCTTCTGAGAATGTCAGCCTTGAATTATATTGCATTTTAAACTAAGGATTTTTTAAGGATATAGCCAGAAATGACCAGCTTCTCTCCTGAGACCCAGTGGGTGGCAGGAAAATTCTGAGCCTGTCCTGGACAGCTTTGATTCCCCAGAGCCTGGACTCAATGTCTGTCTACTCAGGATCCTTGGACTTATCTCCACCTTTCCAATTTTACTGTGACCCCTTTGAGCCATGGTTGCGCAGAGTCATATGTCCTTGCACAAAAGAACAAAAAAAAACAAACAAAAAAAAAAAACATTGATTTAGCTCAAATGATCAGATCCTCAGGTTAAACAGATATGGAGCACAATGTAACAAAAGAGACATTTTCAGTCTACAGTGTTGTGGCTTGTTAAATATGCAAAACAAACTGACATAAAAACGCACTCTTTTCTTATGGAGTTTAGATAGTATTATTGTCTGAGGAAATTGTAGAAAAATAGTGAAGCACACATTAAACAAATAAGAACTAAAACATATATAATCAGTGCTGGGGTGGTGTGATGTGGCCTGACATGAAGCAGAGTTATTGTTACCCTGAGCTTAATTATTTTCCAATAACAGCACATCCAGAAGTGTTTTCTCTTATAACACAATTTGCAATTTGCGATCTATTACAATTTTTAATTTATTAATGAACAACATGTTGTGCTTTTTATCCATTTATAGTTACTTTTAATGTTGTGGAACATCCCCGAGAGTTCCTGTTATCACTTGTTATAGCAGCTATAAACCTTTGTCCCCCTCACCAGCTTCTCTTTTTTTTTTTTTCTTGAAATTAACATGACAAAAAGTACACCTTTTCATTTTATTGAGAAACTGCCCTGAAGTCTGAAAACTTACTTTTACCACGTGCTGACACTGGATACTCCTTCTTCTTAAGAGAAAACTTCACCATATCAATTATTAGACATTTTTCTATATTACGTAGCAACATGTTTTTAAAAAATCTGTTAATTATTAGGTTTAGATTATGTGAAGCATCCACCATACAAGTCCCTATGAATTAGTGCATTAATATAAACCTGTGATTTGCCTCACAGCCAGCACTATTGGCAGAGCTGCTTTTATAGAAAATGAATCAACATCTGCTGACCAATCAGAATCCAGAATTCAAAATAAACAAAAAATGTACCATTGGATTAATAAATTGCGTTTTATATATATATGTATATATGTGTATATGTATATGTATACACACACACACACACACACACACACACACACATATATATATATATATATATATATCTGAATATCTGACATTAGACTGAAAATTAATTGTGACTTTAATCCTAGTCTGTGAATGTTTTGACGTCATGAAGAATGTTCGTGGAGTACCTTCCGCGTACGGTTTGACCTTTCACCCCATGATGCAGGCGGAAGTAGAAACTACTCACTAACATCGGGAACACGGTTAGCTACCGCTGGAAGGATGGATACGCTAATTCTGGTAATGCATATTTCTTAATCTTACTGACAGCTATCTAATGGAATACGGCTGGAAAGTGACAAACGTTCCACGTAATTATAGTATGTAATGTTAGCTCTGAATGAAGACTAGCTAGCTAGCTTTATGTTCCAGTTAGTGCTAGCAGCTGGCTGGCTAGTTCGCGTTGAATGAACCTCAAACGACTCTGTTCTCCCTGTGTAGGTGCACTAAGTAACGCTGGGAATAATGGCTCTCATGCTATATTTAGTGCACTACAGGTAGAATGAGGAGCCATTTTGGGATACAGCCTTCACTTGTAGCCGCTTAATGAGCAGTTGTAAAGAGTGCTACTCTTTTTAGCCGTGTAGCTGTGTTCAGTTTAAGATGGTGAATTATTAGATTTAAAGGGCGTCGAAAACTGGCTAGACAATACAGTTAACCAACTACCTAGAGATTGTTAACTAGGCTAACTGATATTTTTAACTAAAGTTAGCCTAGTTAACGACTGTTAACTACTACTGTTAACTAGGCTACTGTTAAAGTGACTACTCCATTTTAATGCTGTGACACTCCTTTAGGAATTGGACCTGAACACATTTAAAAAAAAAAAAAAAAAAAAGAGAGAGAGAGAGAGATTAAACACTTGCAACTTACCAAAAAACATTTAATTAAGAACAACAAACGGTATTTTTTTTCCTTAATAAGGATTATTTATTACACCTTTGAGTAGAGAGGATTGTAAAAGTATTAATAAACCATAATATTTATATATCAGTAATTCAGTGTAAAATGATCAGCTTTCAAATTTTCAAAAAGTTTCATATTACAGATCAAATAAAAATTGATTTTGATTCAAGTTATATATACATATATATATATATATATATATATATATATATATTTGGTAATGCCATGTTTCTGGAGCTCTTAATGACTGAAACCAGTTGTATTCTACCCCCTGTGTATGAATCAGGATATAATATTTAGTCTGATATTAGTTCCAGTGACATTTTAATTTCTCATACCTGAGCTCTACAGAGTATCAGAGCCGACCCTGGATGTGTGCGACCTTTGGCTTTTGGTTTGCTTTCTCCTGTAAGCGTAGCTCTAATCATGTACACACTCAGTGATTGTGTTGTGCTGCTGTCGTAGGAGCCCTCGCTGTACACGGTGAAAGCCGTCTTAATTATGGACAACGATGGAGAAAGACTTTATGCCAAGGTGAGAAATTCAATAACATAACCTCCAGTAACACGTTACGTACTATATACTGTACCCTAATGGTCCCTGGGTGGTTTAATATAATAAACAGAACCACAACATGCAACATGAAAATGACGCTTTCTGATTACAAACACGCCTCTGAGTATGACTTAGAGCTGTAATTCGACACATATTGCATTTCAGTGTGGCGCAACTGCGACACAGTGATGAAAGTGAAATGCAGTGCAACAGAGAATTACATTCACTTGTGACATTAATTTTTTATTGCGCAATCCCCCTCCTGATTGTTTTTTTCACTGAAGAGGTCAACACAGTGAAGGGTTTGCTTTTCAGTATGGGACGTTTTTTTTCATTGCTTTTCGCTCTGGAACGGAATCCTCTCCATAATTATAACAGCCACATGTCAGGTCTTCGTACTCATTTTCATGACATGATGGGATGTATTTTTTTTCGATGACGCACTCTTCATCTGAAATTCTTCCAGGTAAAGGTACAAGGTAAACAACGCACTTGCTTGTCTCAGTACAGAGAAGTTTGTTAAACTGATTGTTAAACTGACTTAGTGAACAGTGTTAAGTTCACTAAGTAAACTAGGTTTCTTCTTTTTTGTAAATTTGTGAGTTGGTGAAGATAATACTGGTGTGAAGAATCTGAATCTAATCCCACCTACTTGTAACAAATTTGTGGGCATTTTATGTGTTGTCTGTTATTCTGACTTGTATCTCTTTCAGTATTATGATGACACGTACCCTACAGTTAAAGAGCAGAAAGCTTTTGAGAAGAACATCTTCAACAAGACACACAGAACAGACAGTAAGTGATTATTTTTTGTAAGTAAAGAATTTAACACTTTTTCTAACGCTTCCTCAGCTGTGGTTCAGTTCTCACTATAATTCCGGTCTTTAACAGGTGAAATCGCCTTGCTTGAAGGCCTTACTGTCGTTTACAAGAGCAACATAGATCTATATTTCTATGTTATCGGCAGTTCGCATGAAAATGAGGTAAATGCGGGAAAGCTGATTCTCTCATGCAGTTAACGGTCTGTCCCCCGGTTTCATGCATTTATCTGTATTTATTTCTTTACAGTTAATGCTCATGTCTGTGTTGAACTGTCTGTTTGACTCTCTCAGTCAAATGCTGAGGTAAGGGAGAATGATCTAGAGCTGCTCTCAGCACATTTTGTAACATTAACCTCACCTAGCTTACTTTTAATGCTTTTTTGCTTGTGTTTTTAGGAAAAATGTGGAGAAGAGAGCCTTACTTGAAAATATGGAGGGCCTTTTCTTAGCCGTCGATGAGATTGTAGACGGAGGGTATGTGTTTGCTCTTTGCACGTTTCAAATTGACAACTAAAGAAATGAAAAAGTGTTAAAAAGAGAGAATAAACCTTCCAAAACTATTGAATTGATTCAGGCCTGTATGTTGTTATTATTATTATTATTATTATTATTATTATTATTGTAGATATGTGTGTAAAAGATTTGTGGAAGTAAAGAAAAAAGTTAAAGCAAAAAAAAAAACAATATTGAAGTACTTTGTTAGCAAATATTTTTAAAATTATTTTTATTTATTATATTATTTTTTAATTTTATTGTGAAAGTGCTTTATTTTAGCAAGTGTTTTATAAATAGTATTGTAGTACAATGTTAGGAAATATTTTATAAATAGTATGAAAGTATTTTTTGTTAGTAAATATTTTTAAGAAGTATGGAAGTGCTTTATTTTAACATTTTTTAAAAAGAAAAAGTATGGATGTGTTAATGTGCTAGGAAATATTTTATAAATAAGATTGAAATGCTATATCTTATCAAATATTTTCTATATAGTATGAATGTGCCTTATTTCAACATTTTTTAATTAAAAAAAGTGTTGAAGTGCTTTATGTTAGTAAATATTTTCTAACTAGTATTGAAGTATTTTATGTTAACAAGTATAAATAGCATAGCTAATATAATAGTATTTCCTCCAGACATGTCATGTTATGGCTGCATGGATCATTGCTCTTGTGTGTGAGCGCTGTAACTCGTCTCTTTCCCCTCAGTGTTATCCTGGAGAGTGACCCCCAGCAGGTTGTACACCGAGTGGCCCTGAGGGTAACCTTCATAATCCATCTCTCAACACTGTCACACACACCCTCACACTGTAGATTTGGTTCCTGTATACAGTCACTCACAATAACTATGTTTATATCCAAATGTTAAGCAAATTACTTAAATACGTTTTTTTTTTCTCAACCAAAACTCAACCAAAGTATAAGGCAGTCCTTGTGCTTTCATCACGCAGGGTCATATTATCAAAACGCAGCTAGTTACTAGCTACAACCAGAACATCCCTACTGCTTTCTAAATACTACAGGATGTCAGAGTAGAACAAGACCATGTTATAACAGTTCCTGTGTCTGTTGTAATTCTGTATGAAACATGCCTGTATTAAATTCAGGTCATACACATATTCTGCCACTTTTATAATAAAAGCTTTTTAGTAAACTAAACTGAAAATATGTGAGGTGGTCTGGGAAAACCCATTGGATGACAAAATGACAAAAATGACAAAAAAAAAAAGAATTTGGTTGTTCTTTTCTGCCTCATAATCTGCCACTTCAATCTAAAATATATTTCCTTAACCTGACCTGGACATGTTTTTATTATGCTATCTTCCTGCAAAGATCTGGCTGTGTAAGGAGCCAGTTTAATAAACACAGCTGTAAAAATAGTAAGTCTGCATAAAGATGTTCTAAACCTCACCAGCTACATGTGATTTCCTCACACGCTGAATGTCATGCTTTGGGCATAATGCTAATCAAATCAGTTTGTAATCTCATACCGACAAAACGTCCTTGATGCTCCTGTGTCACAGTCGAAATTAAATATTTAAATGCAATTCTCTTCCTTTTCGCTTTTGAGGTAATCAGGCTGGACCTTTGCTTGTGATTGAGATCTATGCAAAAGAGAAATATATTTTCAGAACTGTGTATAGTCATCAAACCTTCACTGTGTGAAGGGTTTCCCCAGGCCAACACAGCTCAATAAGCACATCAGATTTCAGTTCTTTTACACTACAAATGTCTACAGATGGAGGCATAGCACAAATGATCATTTAAACATGAAAAAGCTATTTATAATGCACAAATAGATTACTGGAGAAAAACAGTGTGGCGCAGCATGTGCAGCAGTTGATGCGGTTGGCTGGCTTCACATGTCTCGGCGGAAGCACGTGTGAGCCTTCATGCTCCCTGGTTGGTAGTTGTCATATGATAGGGGAGATCTCGCTGGTGGGAGGGGAAATGGCAAGTGACCAAATTGGGGAGAAAAATGAGGAACAATCCAAAAAAAAAAAAAAAAAAACACCAACCCAGAAACCCCCACTTATGGTGGTGTACAGTACTTATTAGCACATTGAGGTTCAGTAATCAGTATAATGGAAGTGAAGAATGAATAGATGATGTGTTAAAGGATGTTGAATGCCATCATTCATTTTACTTCTCCCTTCCTCCAGGGTGATGACGTGCCACTGACGGAACAGACAGTCACTCAGGTAAAGAGACTTTTCAGCCTTGATGCTGTCTCTCTCTCTCCCTCTCCCTCTCCCTCCCCTTCTCTCTCTCTCTCTCTCTCTCTCTCTCTCTCTCTCTCTCTCTCTGCTCTCCTGTTGTCTCATTGTAACCAAGACTAACTGTTATTTGCCATGGCTCTGAACCTCTCCACGCGTGTCTCATTTATAACATCAGTCTGCGGTGGTCCGTTTAGCCGCTCTGAGGTTTCCGAGCGTGCGAGCTCCCCCCGCGTCTGCCACATGTAAAGCATGATGGCTAATTATTGGCGGCTGTCTGGCAGCGGCGGCTTCCCGTGGCCTGATTGATGGTCTCATTTAAGAGGCCTGTGACAGACTGCCAGCATCCCTCACGCGCCCCTGATTAATGCCGCTCCTCATCCTTTTGCTTTATGGTTATGCTATGCCTCGCCTTTCCTCAAATTAAAATGATTAATTAATTCCTGGATATTTCCCTGTGCACGCATTACTCAGGCATCAGGTTTCGCTTAAATTCGTTGTGGGCGTGTGTGAGACGGTGTCTGCTTTCTGGAGTATGTGTTGTACAAGCTTTGTGTTTAACGGGTGCTCTGTACTTAGGTTTTGGTCAGAGGTGACATGAAAAGGTGTTAACGATGCGCATGGCTATTTTTTCCAGCGTGGTGATAAACGATTGTATAATGATGCTGTAAATAAAACCGAATGCTTTAATGGCACACTATTGAATCAGTAGTGTTAAGAATCAATTAGTAATTTAAGCCTGGCACCACAGAGGAAATTCTGATGTCTCTGTGTTTATTGATGAGGATGTAACACACGTATCACATAAAAGATGATTTACTGATTCTGCTGATTAAAAATATTTGTTCCTCTGCACAAATATCATTAACTTTTTTGCAAGGCTGTTAGTTAGTGAGGTGTTGAGCCCATCATGTCTAATATGGAGACTCTTAGAGGATGACGTGGTACCTGGCAAACTTTAGCTACAGAGCAAGCACTCCACTTTAGCTAACTAACTAGTCTAATATTAATGACAAACATTTTACAAACCTAACAACCTCTGTAATTTAACATCAGATTACACTGCTACAAGTTATTCCTCAAAAATACACCAAAAGAGCAGTCTCTCCCCGCCCCCCCGGTAAAAACAGCAGACGAGCCAATCAGCATACTCTCTGATATTAACTGATACCACCAGAAAGCCCCGCCCCCTTCCCATCATCTTTTATTAGTAGTGTTTTGCCCGATGCTCTAAAGTTGTAGATTTCTATTTGCTTCTTGATACGGTGAAGTTTTCTGAGATCCTCCAGTGTCACTACTTTGTAAGAGTCAGAGGTACACAGGCTGTAACTTTACGTTTTCCCACGTGTTCTGGACTTACCGTCCCAAGTCCTGCTATAACATAAGTGATTACAGAAACTACCTAGTTTTGTGGTCATTCACAACATGTTTTTTTATGTTTTTTAAACTAACTAAACATAACTTGTAGTTATGGTCATAAATTATTAATTTGTGGTATAAGTGGAATAAAACATTTAAAACAACACTTAAACACAATTTTATATATATAACATATAGTTTTGTCCTTCAAAAATCTGGAGTGTCCTAAAATGCTTGGATGTGGATTTAAACAGTTTTTTTATTTTATTTTTTTTAATGATTTGACTTTTTGATTTTTCTCCTCTAGGTGCTGCAGTCGGCCAAAGAGCAGATCAAATGGTCTCTTCTACGATAGATCTCAGCAGTCTTTCTCTTCCACCAAGACAATGGTGCATTCGTCATCACTCCTCTCATCACTGTTGCCTTTTCCATTTTCTTTTTTTTTTTTTTTGTTCCTTATGTGTTTCGGTGCTGTGATATTGTAGACTCTTTAAAGGAAAAGATACATTAAATACGCTCATTGTACACCTTAAGAGAAGACTGAACAACAAATGGAGTCCTAACATTTATGCAAACTATCGTCCATTTATGATGACTTCTGTATCTGCATCACTTTTCAGCATGAAGTCATCACTGTTATATAAACCGTTTCTTTTCAGTAATCCAGACAAAGAGCGAGTGAGTACCTGCATTTCTGTCTTTAGCAGAGACTTTCTAATTATTCCACCCCAAGCGGTTTTCAGTGTGTGTGTGAGGAAATACTCACAAGGCTGTGTGAAGGACAAATGTGATTCAAGTACATTCCAGTGAACCTTCCTGCTGTTTTCCATGGTCATGTTATGATTTAAATAAAAATGACTGTTTTGCCATTGGGACTGTATTCCAGTTTGTCTTGATTTTTTTCCTCCCACAATATATTGTTCATGTTATTGTCCTTACCTCTTACTTTATGTATTCAAAAGGAACTGCTCCTCACACACACACACACACACACACACACACACACACACACACACACACACACACACACACACACACACACACACACACACACACACGGAATTCACAAGCTGGATAAGAGCTCCATCTTCTGGTGCAAGCTCAGAGGCACAGCTTTAGGATTTATTTTCACCACACTGCAAAAAAAATTATATTTTAGCAAATACAAATATATTGAATATGGGCAAAATGATCTCTTCTATCTAGTTATGAGATTACTATAAATCAAATATCATATTTGTTATTATTTATATACTTCCAGCTTTAAATTTGCTTTTTCTATGTAACATAACATTAAGACTATTTCAAGCTTGAAAGTAAAAATATCTAGAAATAGATTTAGTAATCATATATTTGTTTTGTTGTCATTTTATAATAGGAAATATTTTATACATTTGACTATTCAAGATCTTTTCATTTGCTAAGACAAGTCATTTTTTTTGCAGTGCACCGTTGCACATACACAACATTAAAAGTGATACAAAGAGAACTAAGACAAAAAAAAAGCATGTTATATTTATAATTTTGAGGAAATATTATTAGTATTAGTGCTTTATTTTTATTTTTACTCTGGACTTGACCACGGTTAAATTACATGAGAATGATTTAAAAGTCTTATAACCTGTCATGACTGTACAGGTGCCTTAAACAATTGCATAGCCTGTTTTAATAATTACTATTATGTGGTGTGAAATGTATGCAAAAATATGAACATATTTGCATGTAAAGTTTGGGGGAAAGAAACACACTGCGACAGTTTAATTTATTTCTTCTGTGTTGAAATCTCGTGGGTATCCGTTCTACATGTTAGTGTCACAGAACACCAGCTGTGAAGGTTGAAAATTTCACATCCCTCCCTTTTTTTATGCAAATAAGAGCTTGTCCCTGGAGTAATGCCAAAGACAAGCAGTGTGTTATGGATATGCAGCGATGATGTATACCTGGGGATTGGAGGTGACATAAGACCACTCATGCTGATGTACTCGACCCCATTAATGGCCTGGTCTCATGCAAGTACCTAAAGCAGACAATCTGTGGTGTCTGTTCTCAGATCAGCTTTCACTGCTCCTGTTCATATAGACTGAAACTTTCAGCCTGATCCTGAAACAACTCTTCAGCAGATCATTTTTTTAGATCTTTTCTTTAGGCTTCAGCATGTTCAAGCATGATGTCTCCATTCTGGCCCCACGTTCACTTTTTCCCCACTCATCCTTCTTCAGATCTGTCTTTAATAATTGCCTGGTATTCATATGAAAGAGGTGCAAAACACCTTTATCTTGGCTGGTGGTGAAGTCCTGAGGCGTGCAGAGGTTTTTGCAGAGGAAATGGAGCTTTATTTCAAACGGGATGGAGCCTTCAGCACTGAATTTCCTCCACCGATTAAGTGGAGTAGCTCCTTCATAGGGAGGTGATTTACTGCTGGATAGAAGTGAGCCGCTGCTGCAGATATGAGCAGGACGCTGAGGCCAAGTATGGAGTATTGTGTGGAAATTTAACTTCACTGCTGACCATCGTATAGCTTTTGGATTTTATCGATTACTGTGACGCCAGGTTTTTGTGTGTAAAAAGCAGATATGTATAGTAAGTAAGGAATATAACACTTACAGGCATGCTGTTATAAGAAAACTAATCAATGATGGGGTGCTGCGATGCACCCTGATGCAAAGTGGAGTTAATATTATCACCCTGAAGCTGAGTATTTTTCCTATAACAACACATGCCAAATGTTTTATTCCACTTATACAGCAATTTGCCAATGTTTAATAGATTTAAGTATATTTCATCTGATTACAGGTACATCTACATCCACAAAACAAGATAGTTCCTGTTATCACTTAATTATAACAGTTATAAACACGTGTTCCCTCACTTACTGACCACTTACTGACACTGGAGATTCCTTCGTTAAATGTTAAATCTCCTTAGAGAAAACATCACCATATCAACAATTATGCATTTTTCTTCAACCCATTTTTTTAATCAGTTTGTTATTAGCCTTATTTTTGTAGGCTGTCCGCCTAGTCCCTGTGGTTGTTACTATAGAAAGGATAATATAATAGAGATGCATTAATATAAACCTGTGCTTTGAATTACAGCTGGAACTACTGTCAGAGTTGCTTTTATAGAATTTTAATCATCATCTGTGGTATAATGATATACTAGTATTCCAGGATTATTATGGTTAGAGGGAGAAAAGGCACTATAAGGAGTTGTACAACCTAATTGTGTATAGAACTAGGTTGAATTTTTGCAGAATATAATGATTTATTCCTTGGTGAAAACGGAGAGGTTATCTATTGAAATCATTGTATTGGTTTAACAGTTCTCTACAGTTTGTAATATTTGAATGATTTGGTTATAAAAACATACCACTACAATGATTTGTATCACCATGAGGTGGATATGATTCATTATGTCTGTTTGATTTGCATAGGCGTAACAACCGCTTGCTGATTTTACCTGAGGTTTATTCAAATAATAAGGGTAACCCCAGCCTGTTTTTTTTTTTAATTCAAATTAACACCGATTTTTTTTTTTTTTTTTTTTTTTTTTTTTTGTGAAGTCCTTTCATTGAATAAGCACTGATTTTCCTTGCCACAAATCAATTCATGTCTGTCCAAATAAAAGCCCAGAGAAGAGCCTCAACATTCTTGAAAGAGAGGTTAATTCTTGGCTGAGAAATAAAGAACTGGATTGGTTGTAGCACCTGATGGCACCTGCAGGCATTCGGTTACTCACTTTCATCTCCTAATTACAGTGGCACTGCCATAAAAAAGCCAAAAAGCCAATTTAGATTAATTATACAGTAACAGGCATAATAGAATAAAACATAGCAGCTTGACACATTATGCATAACATGCCATAAAGTTGTCAAGGATATGTAGGCCCGTGGCCTGGAATTGATAGATGCACAGAGCATGTGTGTTTGTCCGTGTTGTGTTTCCAGTGGCTACATGAGTGAGTAATGGTCAATAGATTACAATTATGAGCATGCTTAAACGAGTGTTTAGGTGTATATGCCAATGAGCCTGAGCCTGATTCGCGTGCAGAGAACATCCAGAACCTCAATAGTAGAGCTGTATGAGAGATCACAATGATTGCAATGCATCAGCCTAATCAAGGCCTCACACACACACACACACACCGTTCTGTGGGTGAAGCTGCGCAAACAGCATGGCTTCGATAAACGGCAGCAGATTACATCCTGCCTTTGCTATAAGCAAATATAGTGCAAGGAAATAGCTCAGAGGCCATAATGAGGAACGGCTTGGATTGAAAGGGAAGTCAGGCAGTGGACGTGTACAAGGCCTGAATGAGATAAGATGCCAGAGGCTGTTTCACTAGTCCCACTGCTGAGCTCCACACACACACACACACACACACACACAAATGCCGGGCCTTGCACAACCTGACATGCTTTACGGCAGCACACACCCTCACTGGGCCCATTTACGGATTCCTATCGAATAAAAAAATCATTTCAGCTCGGAGGCTGAGGAGACCAAAAACAACAAGCAGTGCTGCTGCTTTTCTCTGCCTCACCTATAACTCACAAAGCCATTTTGCTCTCTACACAACGGCCTTGATTTTTATTTCATTTTGATACCAATGGCAATTAAAATCGATAGAAGACTTTTTTGTGGATTAACATGTTCAAAACTGTATATAATAATACAACTGAAGGGCAGGAATAAAATTTTGATAATGTCTTTTTGCTAATTGACAAAAATAATGTATAAGATATTATGTTCCAGGATCAGTGCAAGTAGTGGCCAAGACATTTCATTTTCACTGAAATGTCTTGACAGTGAAATTGCTGTTTCTTACTTCCACAATATTTCTATACAACACATTATGGTTTTGGGATCATTCTGAAAAAAAAAAATAACATTATTCCTCTGGCTAGATTTCAGCATAAGAATGTACAGAATGGGCTTTCGGGGAAAAAAAAGCACATAAATCCAAAACAAAGGTATGCCACATCCATCAGCCTGGCTGGTGCACATGTCCAAAAGCGTGTTTGGATATTTCTATTTTTCGATTTGACTGCGCTATTAGTCACCAGCTTTGGCAGTGGGTCCCTATTGAAAACAGGCAGCGGTGCAAAGTCAGAGCTCCAAACTGCTAACCAATGATGAAAGGAGCCTCCTATTAAAAAAAAGCCGTATATGATTTAGGATGAAACAGAGATCTCTTCAGATCCTAGAGACTCTCCTGCTGCGCTACATAGACATGTTGCTGTCCTCAGCCGTGTCTGCTTGTATGCGTGAGAACATCTGGTTGCCACTCTTGCACATTTGCTCTGAGCATGTGAGCATGCATTTCAGGCTGGAGATTGGTTTCAAGGGTTTACACACCAAACTGTTGGCCCAGGACCTTATAACCAATAAAGATGGGAATTATCGTATCATTCATACTCCTATCGTATTAATAGCTCTTGCAACAAGTAGCTTAGTGAGTTACTCTATATCCTACCTCTGAACGCAGATCAAATTTAGTGATGAAAGTCTAATGCGAAACGTTCCCATAATGGCAGACACACGACACCAGATAGCAGTGGTAGCAATAAAGCTTTATGACTTTTTTTTTTTTCATTTTACAGGGTGCTATTTATTCAGAATGCAGCCCTGAGGCGGACATGTGCTCCCTTTCCCATGTGCATGTTCTTCTTCAGTACTAACTCTTTGATTTTAATTTGATTGCCTTGATGCATGTTGGTAAAAAGGTAAAGAGAAGGGAAGAAGGATATTGCATTTTGGTGGCACACCTCACAGCCTCTTTCTGTCCTTCTACCTTCCTCCATCTTTCTCTCTCCCCATCCCCCATACCTCCTTCCTCTCTCTCTCTCTCTCTCTCTCTCTTTCATAGTCTCTCACTCCTGCTACCCCACCTCCCTGCGGATTCCCCCGTCTGCACCACGGTGCCCGTTAACAGACCCTGGCCTGACAGATTTACCGCCGTCGCTCTGCCATTGGCCGCCAGCATGACAGGACTGATTTAATGCTGCCTCCTGATTGGTTGGCGAGTGACAGGTGGATTTACAGCTGCGCTGCGATTTGACGCCGGGTGCCTTTGATGTGAGTTACAGCACAGTTGCTTATGGGACGCAGAAATGGTGTCAGGTTTCAATCGTTAAAAAGCCTTCTCCCTGAGGGAAGGTGCAGGGCGTGCACTACATTCCTGATCTCATGAGAGAAGCAATGAGAGAGGTAGGGGGGGGGAGAAAGAAAAGAGAGTGGCTAGATGATTTAAACCAGGAGTCATTCTTGCTTCTCTGCACTTTTGCACATTTACTTTTGGAAAAACATCCCTTTTCCAACACCCAAACTAAAAGAAAACATTATGCAGAACTCCCTGTCTGCTTGGAAAATAGTTGGGAAAGACCTCTGGATGTGTTCACTCTTTATGAGACATTTTTTAGACATTCAGTCAGGGTCAGAAAAATGCCACAGAGTAATGGTTCCCAATCCAGGTCCTGGTCAGGGTTGGGTGTACTCCCTGTCCTGCATAACACATCTATACACATACACATATATGATTTATATAGGGAATGCTGTGGACATGCTCACACTAGTTCACAAAATGTCTTGACTTCAGGGGTTTACTGTCCACCAGAGTGGAAATTTGCCTTTGGCATACACAACATAACACTACAATATGCCTAAATAATAATAATAATAATAATAATAATAGATATTTAGGCCTACACCTTTACACAACACAAAATGCAAGACAATACGATTAGCAAAAGCAATACACGCAACAAAATAATAAAAAAGAACCCTGCTAAATATTTATTGCCTACTTATCATCTTGATCATAAATGATCGTTGTTTCTTAATGCACTAGTAGGCCTGCGACAATGAAAGTTACATGATGTATATAGAAAAAAAATGTTAATTGTTGTAGATTACTGCAATCATGGATCACAAATTAAATAAAAATCTCTTGCACCAATGCACGTAAGTTCAGTGCTGTAGTGCTTTAAAAAAGCTTTTCTACTGTATTTATTATTATTAAAAAAAAATGTGATCATTATCCTATATAGTTAAGCAACACAAAATGCAAGACAATTAGATTATTACAAGCAACAGAAGCAACAAAACATACCTACATAATAAAGTATAAAGTTCTATATAAAGTAATAAAATAAAGTTATGAAGTACAGTTTAAAAATCATTGAAAAAACAATGAAAAATTATTTATTGTGCTTATTCCATACTTCTTGTTTTGTTATTGTATTTAATGCACTAGTAGGCCTGTGACATAAAAAGGTAGGCAATGCATATAGAAAAAAACACTAAATGTTATTGATGTTAATAAAGTCGCTTTGACATGAGTTCAGTGCAACTGTGCTTGTACATTTCTATGAGTGATATTATGATACTTTGATACAGGAATGCCATTTATCACACATGCCATATTTTACCCCTTCATCATCTTTTCCCCCCAGCACTTTTCAGTTACGCCTATTTAGCCGATTAGGAACAATAATAATTGGGATATTCCAACACTCATACTACACACTACAGCTTTTAACATCAATATGTTCAGCTATCCTTCATTTATAATACCTAAAGCACCTAAACTAGATTTGTACCCTTATGTAAACCCATGTTCATACTGTAACTGTACTAAATGGTTGTATTTGGTATGTCTAGTTCTGTCTTGTGGTTTAATTTTTGAACTGCTTGAGTGGAGATCAGGTGACGGTTCCTCAAGACAAATGGCAGCATGCAATTAGTTGACTGTCACATAAATCTTCACTATATCTCCCTGTCTGCGTGTGTGTGCATGAGAAGAGAGAGTGGAGTGAGTGTGCGTGTAACTGCACCACAGTTTAACATGAAATATGACCGTTTTCAACGGAATCTTTGAAAATTAAGCAAAACGCTGAGCTTCTCCAGTCCATTTCTTTCCCGTTTATTATCAGCTCTTAGATGTTCAGTAGGTATCCATGATGTGTGGGACAAACCCCCGAAGCCTTAAATTAAGTGATCTTAAACATATCTTCAAAATACATCAGGCCTGGAATTCATAAAGCATTTGTGAAACTGCGCTGATCTGGGAACTATTTATGTGCCTCAGATCACAGATAAAACCGAGGAAGAACCTGATCCCTAGATTAGTGCCCCTACTGAGAGATTTTTTTATGAACACGGATCCAGAAGCACTGTTTATCCCTCCTGCCCTTGCATTGCCCCTAACATATGCCTCATATCTCTTCAAAGCGATCCAAACGGCTGCTTATAAATCAGCGTATCGCCGAGCTGATCAGCGGAGGCAAACTGCCAAAGTCACTTTGGCCTAGGGTCCATGTGAGCCCTGATGGAGTCTACCTGCTTCGAGCTCTTATCTGTACATCAGCACATGGGGCTGACAGCTCATCACTCAAGAGCTCATCGGCAACCTGCGTGAACCCTTGTCACAGCTGTGACCCATCAAAATGACTCAGGCTAAACAGCAAGGCCGCTGCTCTTCATCAAGGCCCAAGGATTCACACGCCATGTTCAGCTCGCTCTACTCTTGGCCTGCTCATGTGGAAAATTGCTGTTCGAGAGAGTCAGAGAGAAGGGGAGAAGTCATACCAAGCCCTTTCCCTTCGTCAAAATAATAACTGTACAGTGTCTAGAGACACGCATCAGGATCCAGGTCACCGCATGAACCTCCCTGCCCTGCATCTCTCTCCGTCGGCGGTAGATTGCGTAGTTGCTCTCGCGCTGTGCCGCATTCTTCCAAACAAATCAGGCTTTGTGGAAACAATCTGCGAATAGAGGAGCACATTTGTTGCTCACCAGGTGCTTATAGAAGGTTGGGGAGGCCTAAATTGTTGTTGCTTTAATTAGTTTCATTAGCGTTAGGCTCTGTCCCAGGAAAAACAACGGTATAAGCAGCTCACAGTTTGGGACCTGAAATCATTCTTGGGTTAATAATGTTATTAAACCCATGACACACACCCAATTTTAGGCAAAACACCCAGTGTATAATTTGGATGGTGTTTAATTTAGAACAAAAGTAATTAGGCAAGCAAGTAATGTAATATTCATTACTTCATTACTAGTAAGACTTACATGTTTGGAGGAAGACTGCATTGCTGTTTGTCTCTGACTGTCAAAAGCTTTTTGAAAATCATGTGCATATAACATACTCTAAAACAGTGCTTTTCAAATGGGATCCAAATTTTGTTACAGTGGTGGAAATCACAACTTATCATTATCAAAGTTATTATATTTACTATTTATCTATTTAGTTATTAACCTGTTTGACTGGTCACTTGAATTGAATGGGTTAAATCCAAACCTCAATAACTCAAAAACAAGTCTGTAAATAATATCAAGAATGTATTTTAATAAAAATGTATTCTTTAAGTGGAAATTTAAAAAAAATGCTCTATAGGTGTCCAATATTATTATTGTAGACATTCAAAAAATGAACCAAATTTTTTAAATAGTTGAATTATGGATGTAAAATAAAAAGGGTCCCTGATCTCAAAGATCCTAAAGAGGTCTTTAGGAAAGGAAAGGTTACAGGTAACACTGTGATATAATGTGCTTTCAGTTTAACTCGTGACATTCTGCCTTTAAACTCCAACGTAACACCCTTCCAACTTGTCAGAACGTAAACCTGATCCTAGAAAAGGGTTTAGGTTGCCATATATTCTTACACTGATTAAGCTTTCCATTGTTTTTGTGCTACATATGAGGGTTCCTCTGTTACACGGTGGACCATCAGACACAATGACAACACCACTGGATCAGTTCTCATCTCCATCCCATTCACTTGAGGCTCCATTTGAGTGTTGATTGATAAATCTCATAAATGTTTATGATGCCTCTCCATTTGAGACATTACACCCACACATGACACCATGTCTTGACCTTTTTCATGGTGTCCTTAGAGTGGTCCTCTGCAGGACCTGGGAAATTAAACCCAAAGACCCCTTCAGCTAACATGAGAAGTCATGACCTGGTAAGAAGGAGTGGAGCAAGATTTGGGACATAACCCACGGGAGAGACGTGCCTGCCTGGGTGCAGCGATCTGCGTGCGGCCCTGGGATTGCGTTGGGTCCCCAACGAGCTCCAGATTGATGGGGTGACACGGGACCGCCGCCTGTTAATGTATCTGTCGAGGCTAAATGCCTCTTTCGGAAAGTGATTTTTACGCTGTTGGCAGGGCGCCGGGGTGTTTGTCCTGTCACAGAGAATGTGGATGGCTCATGAGTGAGATAAATCTTTTTCGATGAGACGCTGGTCAGCTTGAGTCAGCCTGACGCTTCGGGTTTCCACCTCAAAGAGGCCAAAGCCAGCTCGAGACAAACATTCAGATGGACAAGATTTGAACAAGAAGATCTTTTGGAAAAGTTTCTATGAGATGATTTCTAGCATGATGTAAACAATCTGCTAAGTGAACACGGCGTTTACCCAGCCATGTAAATTCCCAATGCTTACATAGATACATTTCTTGGCCTAAATGTGTTGTTACATTAACACAAAGAACCGTTTATATTAGCTGAATCAATCAAATTTCTTGCAAGGAGAACAGGAAATGTTTTAAATGACAGAATGAGGGTGTCATTCATCATTTCAGAGGTTTATTTTTTACACCATGTGAGGGCTCAGTCAGTGGAAAACTGTGCAGATGCAAACTGAAGCATTTTAATTGTTTATTTTGCATGAATATGTATGAATTATTTGGATAAGGTTGCGTGTGGCTTGCAGGATCTGGTTCTAATTCCCCAGTGTCCCATGTAGTGTTGGTGACAGGACTCATCCAGGTCAGGAGAGAATTGGTGCCAGCTAATTAATCTTCCTTTGTATTTAGTGTTACCTTGTTTCTGAGTGACATTTAAAAAAAAAAATCAAATCCCAAGCACCAAAATCAAGCCATTCTGATGTTCAGTTTTAGTTTAATGTATGCTTCTTGGAGCAGGCCTGAGAACTCAGGAAGAAATAGGAGGCCTCCCTGGGAGCAGGCTGCATGACTTTGATTAATTTATGTGTTAGTTGAGAAAGTTTTCATTCATGAAACATAGCAATATCTTTGCTTTTCTTGTGTAATTACTGCAGTGAGGAATTTTGGTAGACATACACATTCAGTGATAATTAGAATATGAATATGAAATGTCTCTAAAATGGAACTGGCTTACTTGTTACGCCGAGCCTGGAGCTCTCCTAAGGAAAAAGCAGACGCTTTATTAATATTTCATTTTCATCATTTTGGAGCCTGACTGCGTTAGGACTTGGTGTGCAGCTGTGTCCTGAGACGCGCGAGGGCGGGAGTGAAATCTTAATGAGGATAGCTGGCGCGCGCGACACCTCCGATAATTAACACGAGCGCGCGCTGGCGGGAAAGTGACAGATGGTCGCGCGCAGTCTGTTGGCGCGGTTAGATTTGTACCCAGTGTTCTTGTTCATGATGAGAATATTAAAGTAGGAAGTACAAACTAAACGAGTGTCTGTGGAAAAAAATCACAGGCTACGATGCCATTAAAGCACTGTTTTTGTTTTTGTTTCCATCCCTCATTGCGTAGTGTGGAAAAGGTTTTTCACTTCCGGTTAGCTAGCTGGAGAACGCGCGTGAGCCAGCTTGTTAGTTATGATATATGACTGAATGACTAACGACGTTCAAGATCTAACTAATATTTACAAAATGAAATATAGGTTATTAACAACAATTACAACAGTAAGGAACAAACTAGAAAGCCACATGCTTGGTTTTCTCCCAAATACACGTGTAAAACCAATTTCTGATTTAAGAGGACAAAGAGAACAAAATTTATAATTATGAGGTAATTTTTTAAAATCAAATTTTTTTCAGAAAGACACAAAATTACTTTCAAATCACTGCCAGAACAACAGAAATTATTTTATCAGTCAACTGAGTTAAAGAGTTAAGCACAAGTTAAAGTTATAAGATTAGCTAATGCTAATATTACACCACTATGGTACAATAGCTATCTGTTTGTCTCAGTTTTATTCCTCTTATTCCATAACAATTTTCCAATGATTACATTATTTTATTAAAGAAAGAACAACATATCATACTTTTTATTTGCTAATAGTTATATTTAATGTGGTGGAACGTCCACAAAACAAATTAGTTCCCGTTATCGCTTATGTTATAGCAGCTACAAACATCTATTTCTTAATTAACTGCTATTTTTTTCTTTCATGAAATTTGAAAGACACAAAAATGCAGCTTACAGAAAACTAGAAAGCCTTGCATCCTGAAGATTGTCCTGTGTTGTAAAACCTAAAGTTACAGCTTTACCACTAATTGTTACAACTCGCTGACACTGGAGACTCCTTCCATAAATGTTAAATATATATCTCTTCACAGAAAACGTCACCATATCAATGTTTACACACATTATTCAAATCCGTTTATGTGGAGTGTCTGCAATACAACTCTCTGTGTTAGTTGTTGCTATAAAAATTACAACATGTTAGAAAGATCTCATAATATAAACCTTGTAGCTGGAACTACTGTCAGCTACTGCTGCTGTTAAAGAAAACAAATCAACACCTTCTGACCAATCAGAATCGAGCATTCAACAGCGCTGATTTATAACTGAAGAATATTTTTGTACTGGCAGAAATCGGGTTTAATAAATTTCAAACTCCCACAATATTTAAAATCCGTTCTTGAAAAAAGGTTAACTGTTTTAAAACTTTTTTAGTTGATTTCATTGTTTGTGTTCTATTTGTGTTCTATCTATTTTTATCTTGTCTACTGTCTGTTCTTGTTGAGCCATGCTGCAAGCCACATTTCCCATGTGGACAATAAAGAACTGAACTGAGCTAAAGGTATTGCTCAGTAGAAGAATCAGACATCCCTGATATAGACTATTCAGTCCATCAAACCAGCTCTAAGAGGCTGTATACGTCTTATTAGTTAGGAGACGGCAATGTGATGGACACATTAGAATGTAACAGGTTCGGATAAGGTTACATTAAACTGTACAGTGCTGAGGTATGCATCAGACACTCCTGCATTAGATGATTGGTTGGGTTGTGTGTAGGAACCTTCCCAGCCCCCTGTTCTTTCTGTCCCATCACTGTACTCATCATAAAGAAGACACTGCAGTAATTGCTCCCCATCCACACACACTGTAAATCAGAGAGAGAAAGGATCCATAAAGCTCTCTACAATTCCAAAGCCAGACCACTCATTACAGTACATTCATTTATCCGGCTTTCCAGCCATCATGTCCGTACTGTACACCTCATTAACTACAATCTGTACTGAACGTCAACGTTGATGCTCCAACAGGACATTAAATTGAGCCAACTGAGCCAAAGACTTAATTGCTTCAGTGATTAGTATCAAGAATCTTCCCTTATTAACGTCAGCATTGCCAGAGATGTAGACATGACTTCACTAAGTAGCGAATTGCCCTCCGCCGGAACAAGCAGCCTTGAAATGACCTCACGACCCTTTTGTGGACCTCCAAGATGCTTCTGGAAACCACTGCACCAGGTCACAGGGATATGTCATAAACCATAGTAATGGGCAGCAAATCCTCACAGGCCCATGGCACCCTTTTTAGAGGTTAAAAAGTCACACATTTGCAGATAGTTCGTTTGATAGAACTTGAATTAGGTGCGTGGTGCCACCTGCTGGCAAACAAAATAACTACAACACATCACCTAACAAAAATTGTTTACATGTCTATAGCCAATGTTTCTAAAAATTATACAATAGAAACAAAGCACACATCTCTGGAAAAAGAAATTAATTTATTGTTTTCTGAGAACCTATATTTCCACTCACTACGCAGTGCCTAGCTGGGTAAGAAAGATTTTAGTGTGCATGTTTTGCGCATGATAAAAATACAAAAAACAAAAAAAAAATTATTAACGGGTACAAAAAAATACATTTTTTTCTTTCTTTAGCAAACACAATACAAGATGTTTGAGGAACGGAGGTTCATGCAAATCTACTTGTTATAAAAACGTGGCTACTAGGTTAAACACCTGTAGCAGTCTAAGAACTACAGAAAATGTTAAAAACAAAATAAAATAAGATTCAGCACATGAATCTGCATGTAGTCTTTGTTCAGTGTTTAAAGTCTGTAGTACCTGGCCTTCTAAGGAACTACTGGTTCATATATAAAAATGACTAAATGCTAAAAAGCACACACACCGTTAGCCTTATTTGGGCCAACTGATCCAGTGTTCGAGTCCAGAAAATTGTACTCGATAAACAGCATCAGGAATTGATTGGGAAAAAAAAACAACAAAAAAAAAAAAACTCACACACATGTTCACACATTTCTAATCTGGACTCAAAAATAACAGTTCTATGCACACAAACGTACAGAAATGCATTACAGTGAGGACCTGAATCACAGTGGACCACTTTTTCTTAGTCACTCTGGATAAAAGCGTCTGCCAAATGTAAATGGAATTCCTAGACCTATAGGAGGTATTGCAGTGATACATTTCGTTTCTTCTTTGATATCATCATTATGAATGTGGATTAAAAAAAACTTCTTTAGAACTAACAGGTGATAGCAATTTTCAGTGGCATAATGAAACTACCATGGCTAAATGTAAACCTCTTACTTTCTACACCTTTAAGAGCCTAATATTCCCAAACTGTCTCGAAATAAAATGGATTTATTGGGAAAAATATTTCAGTTGTTGTGTTTTACCCTGTGTTTACACTAGCAAGCCACAAAGCAACAGACCACTAATTATTCTCTATGTTCTATGTACCATGACTTGTCCCAGAGTCACGACTTGAGAGACAGTGGCAAGCGACAAGCAACAAATACAAACAACTGAGTCGAATGATTCCCCATCTGTGGTCCGACATTTCGTCAGTTCCTCACTCGCAATCTTTAGTTTACTGTTTGATGCAAATATGGAAGAAACTCTTATAACTGTGGTTTCATCTTATTCCGTTCTAACAAAAGCTTGCTTTGCTAATCTGTCAACAAGGCTAGTATGAATCCTGGCATTTAACATGTAAATCAAATAACCAATTTTCACTCTGACTAGTGCATTATTTAATTTGTGTTTAACTAGTGAGCTTTAGAATCAGTACCATTTTGGCTACTACTGTTTGTCATTGGAAATAATAAACGCCGGACAGTGTACACCAGGGGCACCCAAACGTTTTGAGCAAACGACCCCAAAAATGGACATTATGAATTTTCTGCAACTCCAACCCCATGTTTTTGTTCCAGATGTAAATACAGTCAGATATCTAGCAGAGGAGCCTGGTTTATACTTGCCAAATGATTTTTGGTGCAGAAGCAGCAGTACCGCAAGTGTCATTGTTCACACTCTCGAAAATGACATTCACTAGATGCCATGTTAGAGCCAAGACATCCCCATCCATCAGGTTTCCAAGTCAAACTGTAAAATGTTTTGCGATTTCATGCACAGCAATGTTAAACACACTGAGGAGCTCTGTCCGCCATTGTCGTGATTGTTGTCATGGTCTGCATTTCAAATTTAAAACTCTGACCTTACATTCAAAAGTAATCTAGAAAATCCAGAAGTAACATTTCTGAGTAACATTTCAAAATATTAGCACAGAGAATCCATCTTTGATATTTCTAATATTAATTTATAAAATAAATGAATTAAACAAGAGAGGAGATTGTGTTTCTCTCATGGCCCCGTTTGTAAATCAAGCAACCCCTAGTTTGGGAAGCCCTGGTGTACGCCCACATGCGACAACTGTAGTGGTCATTAGAGACAAACTACAAGCAACATTAGTGACTTGTCTCTTGCTAGTATGAACGCAGGGTCCTGCAGTTTAGCACCTCTTTCAATTATTCTTGGTTATATGCTATTGAAGAATGGTGGAGAAATCAAAAGGCCACATGTGACAACGGCTGAAAAGCTGCTCACAATTTTCTGTGACTTTGTAACACATTAAACCATCTTATGTGCGTGTAAACCAATCTCCATCCACGGTAACTATTAAACATAGGATTAACCCACTCCTTGGTCCTCTACATGACTCATTATTGCCTGTGCAGTACAAAAAAAACTACGCCAACCCTCCCAGGGGCTGATAGCATCTATAGAAAATACTACAAAAATCAGTCAAATCAGCTGAAAAAATAGCTGAATATGACCAAGTTGAAGTGAAGCAAGAGATGGAGTCTTTTCCCAGAGTCTCCAGGATCAGTCTGATGCAGTAAAGTGTCCCCGAGTGGATGTGCTGAGTCCACCCTGCTCTCACAGAGCTGAACGGAGGCTTCGGAAAGCCGTCACACTGCAAGCCGGCTGCTGCTGTTGTTGGCCTGTAGGGGGCTCCACGACTGCTGCGCAGGTTCCTGTGAATAAGATCGTCCCTCACAGCACGACGTGTTCTCCTCCTTAGGGATGCCGACGACACACATGCGCCGGTGCCGCAAGAGCCGGTCTGTTCTGGAGAAGTTCTGCGAGAGAGAGAGAGCGAGAGAGAAAGAAAGCAGAACTAGATGGTCAGGAATTATGAATGATCATGAACGAACATCTCAAACAGAATGGTGTCATCTAAAAGTTGAAATAATATTTCTCAAACGTCACTAATAGATGCTTAAAAACACTTATTTTTAGTTATTGAGAGAAGTATAATGCATACGAATTACACACAGAGGCCCGTATGAATTCAATCAGGTGTTGTAGAATGTCCCCAAGACAATGTAATGCTTATTATCACTTACGTTATAGCAGCTTACAGGCTGTTCCAAAGCACTGATGCTGGAGACTCCTTCCATAAATGTGAAATAAGCATCTCCTCAGAGAAATCTTTGCCAAATTAACGTTTATATGTTCATCTATGTTAAATAACATGTATTTTATTACATTTAGCAATAGTCCTAGATTATGTGGGCCATCTGCCTTGCAGGTTTCTGTGAATTAGGTGTTACTATAGCAACAATAAACTATGATAGTGTGGATGAGGGGAAAGAAGGTAGCTTTTCAAAAACACTGATGTATGATTGTCCAAATTCCAAGATGGCTTGTTGTTTTCTGTATCAGCATTTGACTGCACTGTATGGAACACTGTATGGTATACAAGCAACGCCGGGGTGTGCAAGAAAGTGTTTCATGTTGTCAAAATGTTAAAAAAAAAAAAAAAAAATGGCAGAAATGACACTCAGTGTGCATTTATTTGCATTTCATTGTGGCTGGGAAATGGACTGAAAATCTAGTGTGGCCAAAACATAAAAACAGCACTGTTAGTTTGGACTAGGCTTCAGGCCCTTACTACACTCAAAGCATCTGCATTTCTTGTGTGTGTGTGTGTGTGTGTGTGTGTGTGTGTCTGACCTGCTGACAGCGGTCACACTGATAAGGCTTCTCTCCACTGTGCACACGTTTGTGTCTCTCCAGATGGTAGCGCTGAATAAACCGCATGTCGCACATGTCACACCCGAATGGCTTCTCACCTACACACACATGCAAGAGTTTTACTTCTGGTGTTACTTCTGATGGAGATAAATATTGCACCGATAAATTATAAGAATATAATATATAAGATATACATGTGAACTAGTGGTAGTCACATGACAACAATCTGAGAGAGTGAAGAGCAGCAGGCAGGTTTTAAGTCAATCTAAACTTGTGCGTTCTTTTAATATGAAATCATTTTGTAGAAATCAAACTGATTGAGTAAGCAGATTAGTCAATGTGCAGCTTGCTTTTTCACCGCATCCTGTAGAAAAACAGGGGAAAATCTCATTGGAAAATCTGAGTGAGGGTTAAACATGAAACAAGCAAAAGTTACTGTGGCACTGTGAACAAGAGCATGTCCAAAATGCAAATGCAAATGTCACCGTTAATTCCCTTGTTTACTAAGGGAAATCATTTACATGTCTATTTACACAGGTTTAGTCTTTCAAAATTTGAATATCCACTGAATATGGATTTGTTGTTGTTTCTCTACCTTTTTTATATTATTAACTGAAATAGAAAAAAAAAATCTAATTCTCAAACCACAAACCTCACATGCCTTTCAAACACCTTAGTACTGCTGGAAGAGAATAACTTCTCGACTCAGAGGCTTTCATAAGACTCTTATGACTCTCAAGCACATTTAAATCTAATTTCTTTTCTCAGCAGTCACTATACTTTTATCCGTAATAATTTACCATTTGAATATTTATTTATTTTTCTCTGGCATTCACTCCTCGAATATATTACTGCACATAGTGAGAACTCTGGAGAACATTTTACAAACGGCAAAACAAAAGTGCTGCATTATTGAAGAGGCTTTTTTTTAATCGATCATCTATTCTTTGGTGACAGAGATTCGATAAATGCATTAAAGTGGAAGCAAAAAATTTAAACAACTCTGTTCTGTAGAAATGTAAAGCAAAACTTTACCTTTGAGTGTTACAAAGCACTGACACTAGAGACTCCTTCCATAATTATTAAATAAATCTCTCCTCCCAGAAAACACCACCATATCAACACCTTCTGACCAATCAGAATCAAGAATTTAACAGCGCTGTAGCATAAATATTCGATATTCTTTCCATTTAACTGTGAAGTCTTTGACTGCCCTTCTTTACTCAACAACGAACAATAATTCTTTGCAGTTTGGAGAGCATTTCCAGTCAGACATGTAAACACAGCTGTGGATGTCCCAGACTGAAGCAGGACAATTTGAACAGCTTTTACAGGATGTGCTACACTTGAGCAGGAAGTGACACGCTGGCGTTCAGAAGCTCACCTGTGTGAGTGAGGATATGTCGTTTGAGGTGGTAACTACTGCGGAACGCTCCGTAACAGTGCTCGCAGATGAAGTTCTTCTGCACCTGGGAGTTGAGAGAACCGTCATCGCTTGGTTCAGGCATCTCCACCTGTGTTTGCACACACACACACACACAGGCAGGAAAGTATGGTCACTGCTATAGAAGAACATACATGGAAAAAATCCATCGTATGATTTCTACAGCCCAGCAGCATGATTCTCACTAACTGATATTAAATTATTTGGTTAGAAAATGTGGAAAAACATTGATTAAAACTATTTTTCAGTCTTGACTCCTATCTACAAATTCCATGTTTTTTGGATTCTGGATTCACACACCCTTCAGGATGTCATTGGAAAACAATCATCAGCGTTACTGTGGTACAGACAGATGACAGAGTAACACACAGACACACACTTATGGGCTACTTGCCTGCACTTTTTCTCTCACTTTGGTCGGTGTTCCTGACTTCCTGTTTTTCTTCTTTGACTGCGCGTTCTGGCTCGACTGCATGTCCTTCTCCTCCAGCAGCCGGGAAGAGTGGAACTCTCCATCCTTATTAATGAGCTATGAGTGACAAGAGAAACCCATTAAATCCCTGCGTCATTGTTATATTCTTGGTTTTGTTGTTGTGTTTTCTGATTTGGTGTTGTGTTTTTGGTTTTGCTGTTGTGTTTTTTTTATTGCATTTTCTGATTTGCTGTTGTGATTTATTTATTTATTTATTTTATTTTCTGATTTGCAGTTACGTTTTTGGTTTTGTTGTTGAGTTTTCTGATTTGCTGTTGTGATTTATTTTATTTTTTTTCATTTTCTGATTTGCTGTTGTGTTTTTTGTTTCTTTGTTTGTTTGTTTTGCATTTTCTGATTTGCTTCTTTTTTTGCATCTTCTGATTTGTTATGTTTTTGGTTTTGGTTTTTTTTTTGTATTTTCTGATTTGCAGTAACGTTTTTGGTTTTGTTGTTGCGTTTTCTGATTTGCTGTTGTGTTTTTGGTTGTGCTGTTGTGTTTTCTGATTTGCAGTAACGTTTTTGGTTTTGCTGCATATTCTGATTCATTGTTATGTTTTTGGTTTCGCTGTTGCGTTTTCTGATTTGCTGTTCTGTTTTTAGGTGTGTTAATGTGGTTTAAACCGTAGTTTCCACGTCCTGGTTGTCTTACCATGGGTGAGCAGCTGACTCCAGAAGGTAGCACCATGTGACTGTGGTGACTGTGGGCTTCCTGGTTGTGACTGTGGTTGTGGTTCTGGCTCAGTGGAGACGCCATCTTTTTATGGCTGGGTGGAGAACTGGCCTGCATCAGAGCCATACTGGAGAGCACTGCCTCACAGCCCAGCAACCCAGCCTGCCACAAACACACAAATAAACACACACCGGTTACTACAGCCTGGTGATATGACATATCATCATTTTTTCTTCTTTTTATTGACCACTACAGAGCACTGATTTTTGTCAGCTCAAGCTGAATTGATTTCCAGTTAGAGATTAAGGCAGATTTTCTATATACTTGCAGAGGACACAAAATTAGGATTAGGACCAGTTTTTTTTAATGGAAAGCAAGTTATGACATTGCAGGTTTGACAGCGGAAGCATGTGACATGAAACGGAAACAGATCAAAATGCAAATAACGTGGGAAGAAAAACACTGACCCATTTCATGTGGTCTCGGACTGGGTTGTTGGAAAGCTGTGACATCGCAGTGATGTGTGTGCGTGTGTTGGGGGGGAGAGAGAGCGTCGCACTGGGCAGAGAGAATGGATAGGTAACACACAGTCAGCAGGGCTGTGAGCCAAGAAAATATCTAAGACAAGTTTCTCTAACTCCAGTCAGGAGTCTTCAAGCTGGAGGCTCACCAGAGGGTACTGGGTTCCAGCCCTCCAGGACTGGACCTGGGGAACCCAGATCTATATACACTCAGAAATTAAGGTACCAGTATTGTCACTGGGGTAGTACCAACAACTTTAACAAATACTTTAACAAATACTCATGAACCCTTAAAGATAATTAAAGGTACGCCACATGCATCTTCCCAAGTAAAAGATATACTAAAGGTTAAAAAAAAAATGTAGCAGTGTTGGTACTACCCTAGCAACAAGGGAAAGTACAGCTTGGTACCTTTACTTCCAAGCGTGCAAGGTTACAGAAAATCAGTTCTGGACAGAAGTTGGTTAAATACAAATCAAATATTTTACAGACTACAATGAACAACATGTCATTCTCACACTATTTCATATATATCAAAATATTGAAAATGTATCAAAGATATAGAGAAGATATACAGGGTGTCCCAAAAGTCTCCATACATAGGGAAAATTAACACTTTTTAGCAAAATATTTTCCAAAATGTTTCCTAATTAATTTATATTGTATTATTTTTTTAGATTTAAGAATGCCTTTGATTAAAAAAAGAAGGTATTGAAATCCTTCTCGTGGCTTGATCAGGAAGCTGTCGCAAGGTTGCGATGGACTTTAACAGGAAACATGCCAAGCACATCACACACAACACTGTTGCCAAACTTATTAACAAATTTAGAAAGACTGGAAGTGTTGCGGACCAACCTGAGAAGTGGACGTCCACGAACATCCACTGACAAAGACACAATTACATGATACTTTTGGGACACCCTGTATATCTTTGATACATTTTGATACAAAGATACAGTACTGTGCAAAAGTCTTAGGCATGTGCAAAGAAATGCTGTAGAGCAAAGATGCCTTCGAAAATAATGAAACTAAATGTTTCTACATTTAAAAAAAATACTATAGAGAGCAGGAAACAGTAATAAATGAAACAAAATGTGAAAAACTGTGACAATCCTTCGCTTTAAAAAAGAAATTAGCAGTCTCGGGTACAATTTGTGCAGTTTTATAAGGAAATGATCTGTAAGTTTTACTGCAGAAGCAGCCACAGTTCTTCTGGAGACTTTGACTGTCACACTTGCTTCTTATTTTTGCAGCAAAACCCTGCAGCCTTCATTATTTTTTATTTTTTTTGTCTGAAAATTGTCTCTTATGTAATATGCTGCTTTCTTTACTGACATACAAACATTTTCCTGTAACATTTAATTTTGTGCTGGAAAACTAATGTTTGGAAATCTAAAATGTTTTTGTACTGAATCAATAATGTAGAAGTCATAAAATAAAAATCTATAACAAAGTTTGTACTAAAAAAAAATAGGGCGCCTAAGACTTTTGCACAGTACTCTATATAGTAAAGATGACTTTTTTTTTTTCTTTTGTAACTAATGAACCGGATCACGTGACGACAGGAAACTGATTCTAGGTCATCAATCACTCTGAAATGTCTGATACATGTAGCAAGCTTACCATAAACAAACACAATGCATGTGTACAAGTGTAATGAAGGCAATTAAAAAAAAAAAACAATGTGATGTAACTGTACAGAACAGACAGACGTATAGCATGAAATGAAATGTTATTATTATTATTTTTTTAAATAAAAATTTAAATTAGGACTACATACAATTAGGAATGCAATGAAATACGTGTAAGTCACATTTGGGAAGCACTAGTGAACCACAACTAGCTAAGAGCTAAAGATTGAACTGTTTTGTTTACTGTATAACAACCTTGAGCTGTGTAGTGCCCTATAAATCCAGTGGAAATGTATTTGGGATCTGGCCGTCCTGTTTGTTCAACCCCCCCTCCATAACAACACAACAACAACAACAACAACACAACACAACAACAGGGCGTGTGTTTATTAAGCGTCACTCACTTTAGCGTGTTCAGACTGTCTTTCAAAATAAAAACCCTCGCTGCTAAGCACTACAGGTAAAGCGCTATGGAGACACGTTTATTTTTAATTTACCTTCCGTTTCTGTGCGAGCAATATTTCTCGTCGGAGTTCCTATTTTTTCCCCCAGTTTACAAACACAGGAAACACCACCGGAAGTGCTCTCAGGGGAGAGCGTGGCACGTGACCAAGCGCCTGTATCGGTTCTTCCGGTACAACAGAGGGCGCTCGAAATCAGGGATGCCAAAAAATGTGGAAAGAAACAGCATTTCTGTAGGTTTTATAACGTAAAAATGAGACAGTGTGTTCATATTTTTATGATGTCCAGGTTCAGCTGAGAGCTTTTACATTTATAAAGTGCTGCTGTTGTGTTCTGAGGCATAAACCCACCAAACACTGAGCAGCTGATTGAAGAAAGGAAAAAGACCAGGCTGTGTTTTTCCAATCTTCAGCTGTCCGATGTGGGTGAACCTGTCCTCACTGTAGCCTCAGATTCCTGATCGTGGCTTTGACCCAGTGTGATCTTCTGCAATCATAGCCCATCCATGGCAAGATCTGATGTATGTTCTGAGATGCTTTTCTGCTCACCACGGTTGTAAAGAGTGATTATTTGAGTTACCAGAGCCTCTCTGCCAGCTCGGCCCAGTCTGTCCATTTTCCTCTGGCCTCTCTCGTCAACAAGGAGCTTACGCATGACTAACTGCTGCTCACTGGATGTTTATTTGGTTTTTCGCACCATTCTGTGTATACACTAGAGACTGTGTGAGAAAAATCCCAGGAGATCAGCCATTTTTAAAACACTTAAACCTGCCTGTGTGGCAGAAACGATCAGGCCATTATTATAGTTTTTCTCCACTGTGATGCTTGATCTGTATCTGCATGATTTTATGCAATGCGCTACTGCTGCATGATTGGCTGATTGGATAATTGTCTAAAAAGTGGTCTATTACATAATATGTTACCCTTTGTACTGACCTACAAAATACTTCTATAACATTTAATTTTTAAGCACAATGAAGGCTGCTGGGTTTTGCTGTAATAAAACAAGCAAATGCAACAGTTAAAGTCTCCAGAAGAGCTGTGTCAGCCAATGACCTTATAAAACTGCACAAATTGTACCTGAGATTACTCATGTATTTTTTTTTTTAAAGCAAAGGTTGCTTTACTGCTCTTTATAGTATTTTTTTATGTAGAAACTTTTAAATTCATTACTTTTGAAGGCATCTTTGCTTTATAGAATTGTCCCAAAGACTTGTGTCTGTCTATGTCTATGGATATAGTACAAAACAGGTTTCAACAAGGCTGACATGTTATTTGCTTATACAACCAAATTACATTAATTAACCATAATCAGTGCCTTTAAAACCATGCTTAAGGCTACGAATATCCAGCACACATATTTGCAGCAAAGAGGCCACACAGCTCTAGTTCACAAACCATTTTATTGTCAATCTGACATGTTGACACTTGTACTTTGTCCATGAAAAAAAAATGTCATTCATTGATAAATTAAGTTGACTACAAACAGTAGCATGTGCCCTCTTGTGTTTCTCATTAAGACAAGTCTACACAATAGGACGTTAAAGTCTGACAGACAGTCTAAGACAGTCTAAGGAAAATTCCACCCTGAAACACCTCATATATGTTTATATGAAAAAAAATCTTCTGATGTTCTAAGTGAGTCTGGTGGTATTTTGTCGGTTATTCCTGTGAGAAGTTGTGATTGTGTGCTGCACTATTGTCACAGGGGAACATCGCTAACACAGTTACAATGGCATTTAATAGGGAAAAAAAAATTATCTCAGACATAATGGACGAAGAGCTTCTTTTCTCACTCACCACTTTTAGCAATGTTCAATGTCATTAATGAGAAGTCTCGTGTAGAATTAGTTGGAACAGCAAATGTTGGACTCCAGAATGCAATAGATGCAAGCTAATAAGACGTGTTTGCACCTGGAGTTACGGCAGAAACTCGGCTCTGCAATTTAAAAATCTATGATGACGAGTACGATGGAGTTGATGGTGGTATTAGCATGAAAGGTCTGTTTGAGCAGAGTGTACAGGTGAGGAGGTGAGAGAGCTGGCCAGAATAAAGCACTAAAGCGCTGCTGCATCGCCCTTTTTCGGTAGAGGTGAATTCACTGGAATTCATTATGGGTAACACGGGAAACCTTTAGCTATAGGGAAAACAGACCAAACTGAAGTTAATCCAAAAAAGTCATCTCAGAATTTATCATAAAATAAATCTTTTGGACAAAGGAAGATCATATGTTAAAAATATTGTACATATGTTAAAGATCATATGTTATAAATATTGATAGTGAGTTGTTCAGGGTGGATTTTTTTCCTGTAAGTAAAAGAAGAAGAAAATTCAGATGTATTCAAACACACTTATGTATCAAAAGTTGATGCTTACAAAAAAACAACTAGAACTAATTCATTACAATGGGTTTACATTCTGACTTACATAGCTACTAGACACCAGGGACCAATTTATTCTAACCCAGCAATTTCTGTTGCAGCCACATAAATTGATTCGTTGCATTAATATACATTCAGTTGTCAGTTTATTATAGCCAGTTTTACCAACATTCATCAGGTACAACTACCCTATAGATGAACAATTCCTATCTGTAGCCCATCTGTTGCTATGAACCATTTTCAGCCCCCTCTTCTCTGTCCATCAGTGATATTATATCTATAAAGTGCACCAGTATGACAGCGGTACCTAATAAACCGTCCATTTAGCTGATCTAGCACACATAAGTTCTTGATATTACAACATTATTGTCAGTAGGCTACTGACTATAAGAAAAGCTAGAAAAGCTCTCCTTTTTCTTCATTAAAAAATAAAAGTAATAAAATTGACCTATTGCTACACTCAATTTTTATCATGTTGACAAGAATGAAAAGGGTTGCAGTAAAACTGCAGGGATAGGTGTTTGATGTAAATTAAGATGCAAAAAGGAGTGGCTGTAAAAATGTAGAAATTATTTATAAAATGATGCTTAAATATTGAAAAAGTAGCCACATGACTGAAGGACTGTGAGGAACCTGGAATCTAGAAAGAAGGAAAGAAAGAAAGAACGAAAGAACAAACACAAAAGCAGTCTAATCTAATCCTGCACAGGAAGAGGTCTGCTTCGAGTCAAAAGTTGGAAGAAGTCTGGAAGATAAACGAAGTCTACAGCCAGAAAAGAAGAATGAAAGAAGGTTGAACAGGAAGTGATGAATAATAGAAGCCCCAGCAATGTTTCTAAGAAACTTCATTTAGCAGTTCTAAGTCAGTGGTCCCCAATCTTATCAGCAAAGCGCCAGTGCTGTTCCAGCTAAATTACAAACTGATTTATGAAACTCACTGCTTGTCTAAGAAAATCAAAAGGCGATAGAGAGCAACCTTAAAGAATGCCTCTGGAAAGAACAATGATGGACAATGACTAAAGAACGAATGATGAACAGCACCCAGAGCTCATTTACAGATCTTTCCCCAGCCTCTCAATCTCGTCGAGGAAGAAGTCCAAGTCGCTGTGCTGCAGCTGGGTAGAAAGGATGACCATGCGGAAAAAATTGACTCGACCATCCAGAGGCTGATAACCCACCATCATAGAGCCATGTTTCACCATGCGTTCCTTGATGAGCGGTGCCACCTGGTGGACAAGATTTATCATTACATGATATTTAATATCCTTTAATCAAAAAGCAGCACAGATTCAGCAAAAACATATTCTGGTCTTCTCCATAGGCTAACCTTTGCTAATTTGTCCTGGTAATCTGTGTCATTCTCCTTCCCTCTCAGGCTGGGTGGCACAAACCAGAAGCACACGTTCACAAACTGCGGCTGTGGAGAAATATGAAGGAAACAACATTTACAAGCATTGTTACAGGTTGACCCGCTTCAGCTTGTACGGTTGAATAATTTTTAGTTTGACTGAATGCTAGTGCTTCTGTTTAGTTGTGGCTCTGTGTGTGTTTGTGTGAGTGTACACTGCGGACATGTGTGTTTAGTTCTTTGTTTAGCTGCGTTTCTGTCTCACATTTGTTTCTAGTCAGTTGGTGGAACTGCAGTTTTAAAGGTGCAATAGGCAACATTTTTCAGTTCTTACTAGTACAAATAATGTGAAAAATTATGTAGAAATGATCAAAAATAATCGTTTAAGCCATTGTCTCAGAAAAAGTGTATTACATAGCTAAAACAAAAACAGTTTGGAAACCTGCCTTCAGGTCCGGAAGGTTTGTTTGTAATTGGATTGGCCTCTTGTCAGTCATTTTATAGACACACCCCCAACACCCCTTCACATACTCATAAATCATTATGAGGAGAAGTTGCATGTTTACAGAGCTGTAACTCGGCTGTCAAGCAGCTGAATGTCCACGTGCGCTTGAAAGTGATCTCATGACAGTCCTCGCTAATGGTAACTCTAGATGAACCGCCGTTTTGGGGGCGGAGCTTGGTGTATATTGGTGGAAATGGGGGTGAGATCAATGAATTAAAAAAAAAGTCATTCAAATCTTATTCAGCTCCACCCATTTAACTATTAGAGACCTATTTTCACAACTCATACCTAATGCACCTTTAACTGTATTAGATTTTAATACAACAATGTTACCTCAGAGACCAGCTGAAACCCTGTTCTTTTCTTCATCTCCTCAACAAGATACCTAAAGCAAACAGCAAGTTAATAATCCATTACCACACTGACTCATGTATTAGAATATATTAAATGTATATGAACTATATTCTGTTTTCTTAAAATCTGAATTGATTTTTTTTTGTCTTGTTTACCTTGTATTGGCGAAAGCCTTGTCGACCCGGTCAGCGAGGCCCTGCGAGCCGATAGCTTTCCACATGAGCCACAGTTTCAGACAATCCACCTTGCGTCCACACTGGATGGACTTATCCCCGGTGTCCAGATGTGTGTCGTAGAACTTGTCTTGCTGAAACAAGTAGGTGGCGTTGGCGCAGTAGCAGTGCATCAGCAGGTTCTGGTGAGAGAAACTGCATAAATAGGTTTTCCAAACTTGTGGTAGAGAGCCATGCAAAAGAGAAAAAGGAATACCTGTCGTTTTCAGAACTAGTACAAAATGTCAAAATTTCACCATGTGAAGGGTTTTCCCAGGCCGCCACACAATTTTCAGCGCTTGCTTACTTACTTTTATTCTCTCTATGCTGTCTACTGAACTATTATATTTTTTGATAGATTGTACCACAGGATCGTACCGTTGTGTCTCTCAGCAAAATAACGGAGCACTGAAGGCCAGTCGTCAGCATTTTATGTGGGTTCCAGGTTAGAGAGTTGGCCCTGAACACAACAGAAAAAAACATCAAGCAATAGGACATCTGGAAAGAGGAAGTTGCTCCCTACTTTTTGTGGGTGTCACAATAAACACATGTTTATTGGAAGTTCTCTGGAGGCTGTGGGTTGACATTATTTCCTATGCAACATTAGTGTTAGCAAAAGAAGGAGCTTCAAGGTCTTCAATCTAGGTTTTACTTTTTACTCTGCACTTTTTTTTTTGTTTTATGTGAAAACAGAAATTTCTATGTTTTCCATTGCACCTGATGGAAATGTTATTAAAACATTACTGAAGATTTGCTGTTTCATATCCTTTTAGAGAAAAGGGGTTCTAGCTAAAAAGGGTAAACTGCACTATATGTAGTACAAACTGTATAAGATGTACACTACAGCAGTATGCAATTTTGAATGCAGCCCATAAGAAAAGATGATTTCTCCTCCATGTTCCTCAAATTTTCCTCACTGTTCCTCCACGTTAGATGGTTAACAATTCTAGCTTTCTACAGCAGGGTTATTTGGAACCTTTTCTGAACTTATTTCTAAGTGTAGTGTTTCAAAATGTTATTTCTCCACTATTTCTAGATTTCCCCTTATGTCCCTGTTCGGTACTCTTCGTACCCTGGCACAAATGGCAACATAGCTACAGTACAGGTCACTTCAGTGGAAATAAGCATAAAACATGGGATATACCTTTCAATTCCTGCTATTAGATGTTTGTGTTTCTTGGAAAACAGCACACTTCCTCCCCAAGCGGCCTATGGAACGGATAAAGGAGAAGGGTGTCTATTACAACAAGGCTGCTTATCTGTACTTTCAGATGACTTTCTGTTCCTTGACCAGTTTAGACATTACTTACTATTTTCTCAGAGCTAATGAAATAACATTTTGTGCTTGCATAATAATCCAAAGGTGCTGTACATACAGGGAAATTACTTTACACAAGTGTCTCTTGTCTCATGTTATCATGTGTCATGTTCCATGTGGTTTTATGCAACATGACTTCTGATAAAGAGGACGTGGCTTACATCAACGTGCATCCACATTCCGTTCCTCTCAGTTATGTCAGCGATGCTCTCCAGAGGGTCAAAGGCTCCTTGTACGGTGGAGCCAGCTGTAGCGTTGACAAAGAACGGGTAAGCACCCTGTAGTAAAGAGAACATGCTAATCAAATGCCAACCACCACATTTTCATTATAGCAGTCATACTGAGTCACCTCTAAACCCCATACGTAGATCAGACTATAAAAATGTGGCACATTAAAACCACAGCCAAATTGTAAGGTGTTTTTTTGTTCATGATTTGCATTTAATTTTCATGATTAATAAAATATGATGGAAAAGTCAGTTGGAAGGATAATGCATATACTTGTGATTTGGCATGAACAATTTTAGCTTCAAGGTCTTCTGGGATCATTCTGCCACTGTGGGTACAGAGAGGTTGAAGAAGGATGAAGTGGACTCCAGGTGACGTGGCGTATGCAGAAAAGACAAGCAAAGGCCTTGTATAAACTAATGTACCTTTCGTCCACTTTCACGTGGTAAACGTTTTCCGTCCCGATACCTAGGAAGGCAGCCGACTTTTTAATCGAATAGTGGCTCTGCAAGGAACAAGGATGGAATTTGATTTATACTCTTATTCAAATACATTTCAAAGAAAAAAAAAACATACTTTTTACTTCTTACATTTCTGACCTATAAATACAAATCAAATCTCAAACGGAATGACATTGTTTTTATTAGTAAGATGATGCCTTTTGCTGGAGTTGCCAATTCATGTCTCATTTGCCTCTCACGTAAATTCTAATACCTGCCTGCATCAACAAATCTAAAAAAGTATGTTAAGTTAACTTTCAGTTTGGTAAATCATCTAGTAAAGTTTTGAAATTTAGCTAGATAAGTTTGCTAGCTAGTTAAGTTTTGTAATTTAGCCATGTAAATGAGCTAGCTAGATAAATTAGCTAGCTAGTTAAGTTTTGTAAATCAGCTTGTTAAATTAGCTAGCTAGTTAAGTTAGGTTTCTATTGTTAACATAATGTACCTTAGCATTCAGTCCAAAAGGGTTATTAAACATTAGCTAACCAGCAAGTTATATTCTATGTATGTCTGAGTTAGCAGAATATTTTCACAATGACTGATTGCTTAGCGAACTAGCTAGACATGCAGAATTGGACATGATGAACTTGTGGTCAGCTTTTTTCATCAGTTAAAAATATTTATTTTTTACGCTTTAATACTTTTTGACGTTCAGTTAAGTAGATATTTGCTTCCATAATTTTACTTTTGATTGATTTTGATGTAGCACCCATACGTCTACTTAAGCACAGTTTCCATGTACTTTTCCTAACCCTTGCAAGGCAAAGCAAACAGTTGTGATGATATTTATTTAACAGAACTCTGTTATTCTTATCTTTACCTCCTGTGATGTGAACACAGCCAGACGTGGGACAGACCACAGGCCTTGAGTCTTCACCTGCGGAAACGCCCAATATCGAGCCACATTCATGGCATACATGTTAGAAATAGAGCCTCCTGGGCAGAATATGCCATCCCCCTCGGACCAGCCCACTAGGGAGCGCAGACTGCGGAGAACCACATCCTCCATCAGAACAAAGACCGGAGCCACCTCATAGGTGTACCTGAAAGATACACCATTTTAAACTTTTGCAGATTCTGAGCTAGATATCAGTTAAGTATGGCATAAAACACTTGGGGCATGCTGTTATAAGTTATAACTTAAAGTAAGAGCTTTACCTCAGACTGTTACTGACACTGACACTGGAGACTCCTTCACATAAACTTACACTGTATCAGTATTTAAATACACATTTATTATCTGAATTAGTCGTTACTATTGAAATGTATTAGAACGAGTGTATTAATATGATTTGTCTTGCAGCTGAGCTACTGTCAGAGTTGCTGTTATAGCAAATTAATCAACCCAATCTGACCAATCATAATCGAGAATTCAGCAGCGCTCTGGTATAATGATTATATTCCCTGCAAAATGAATTAGTAGTATGACGTTGATGGAATCTGTTATGGTTAAACTGCTATGCTGTAGATAATAGCACCACAAAAATGTGAAAACTTTAATCAAAATATTTTAGCAGCTACCCTTTACTAAATAATATGTACTTGTCATCAACGTCCTCATCTAGTAAGCCAATGCTATGGTGTACTGAAAACCCTGATACTGGGTTCTAGGGTTATGATGTTATGACATTTCCATATAGTTCCACCCCATATTCTATGTCTTGCATCTTTGTTTATATATTCTTATAATACAATATTGCTTAAGTATAAATGTTAATATGGAGACATTTATATAAAGAAGTCTCCAGTTTTAGTGTTTTGTAACAGGAAGTTTGACAGGACAGTCTTGATGACAGAGGTCTTATTAACTTCAAGAGAGTGAAGAAAAGAGAAACTGGTGAGGGAATGATGGACGTGCCACAAAAACAAATGTCAATAGTTAAAGTTTCACTTGACATCACACAAATCCATCATGCATTATTTTTGCCCATGTGTTTTATTCCTCACATAATGCAATAAACATGCTTGGTTATCGCTTTTTGACTCCAGCTTTACTGCTGCCTCCAAACACGGATGAAGCGCTTTGCTTTGATGCACTGGTAAATCCTGAACTATATGCCAGTGACCCTTGGAGTGGCATGACGACACTGCACATGCATGCAATGAAATATAAAAATGTGTTTCTTGGATATTTTCTGAAATTCCTCCACTTTGATGATGCAAATGTTTCTGGTATTAGAGACCATGACGGACATGCAGTGATCTGTTCCTAAAAACATCACAGTGTTAAAACTTTCTTTGACAGTCCAAGATACACAGTCTATCTTACAGTGACCTTTGTGCTGCATTGTACTGAGAAAAAGGAACAGGCTGATTATTGTGTCTATAACATGAAGGCTATTGCGGTTATTCACCAGATGTATCATCTAGTAGCGACATTAGTAATGCTCTTATCTTTCCTTCAAGGGTGCATACTTGTGCCAACTAGGTTGCACTTACTGACTGGTGTTGAGTGTCTCTGTGAGGAGGCGTCCAGTCAGGGCATGGTAGTCCACTCCAGTGAACAGCTGATTGAAGAAGCGAGGGTGATCTGGAAAGAAAGAACATGCAGCTGCAGATTTATTTTATTCCTCAGTTCATTCATAATGAACAAGCAGAGATGAAGGTGGCTTACTGGTTTTCACACTGTATTTGGCGACATCATGTACTCTCTGCAGCAACTTTTCATTAGATTCCCCATGGTCTCTCAGCTCCAAGTCCAAAAGAGCCCTCAGTTGGTCAGGGTCCTTCCACTCACACACCTGTAAATGTATGGACATGGTTTGTTAGATACAGACTCTTGCATCTTGTGCTACATTATGCTTAGAATGAATGTTTTACTTATGCAACCTTTTCCTTCACGTCGGTAGCCTTATGAACCGCTTCCTCCAGGATCACTTTGAAAGCCTCGGAGAGGAACTGCTCACCAACTGAACGGTCCAGTTCAGCTTCATCCACATGAAGGTGGCCATTTGTGACTTTGCTCACAGTGTGCTCTAAAGAATTGAACAAAATTATATGTAGAATGTAACTAAATACAAAGATGAGGCTGATATGACATTAGGTTTTTGTGGATTTCCTTGTAACAGTTGATCTAATTAACACAATTAACATCTCACCAGAAATAATTTGCTAAGATATGTGTGCTTCTTGAGCTTTGAACTGGAGCTATGAGGGTAATGTAGTAGCTCATAAATGATAGATGTCTAACTGTATCCAGTTATTTGGTAATATAAGCATGAAGAAAACAAAACCGCCGGTAATCTTCAACTCCAGATCCACTGGATGAGAGAGGAATTAATCTTGATCATAACTGAAATGACAAATGTCTGTGGCTGTGAAAGGATTCACTCACTCAGACTGAATTCACTGAATCAAACAGTGATCTGCTGAAAGAGAGAGGAATGAATCTAGGTTGTGAAATGATTCACTGACTCAAATACTGATCTGCTAAACAAGATGGGAGTGAATCTCTCTCATGAAATGATTCACTGACTCAAACATTGATCTGGTGAGAGAAGTGAATCTCAGTCATGACCAGAAGGGTTAACTGATTCAAACACTGATCCTTTAAACAAGAAAGGAGAGACTCTCGGTTATAACTGAAATTACATTTACATGTATTCATTTAGCAGACACTTTTATCCAAAGCGGCTTACAGATGAGAAATACAAGCAAATGATTCACTGACTCAAACAATGATCCACTAAAAGTGAGAGGAGTGAAACTATGTTGTGAAGTGATTCACTGACTTAAACACTGATCCCCTATGCAAAAGATAAGTGAATCTTGGTCATGAAATGATACATTGATTCAAATACTGATCCACATAAAAAAGCGAGGAGCCAGTCTCGGTTTTGAAATGATTCACTGACTCAGAGTTTGATTCAGTCAGTCATTTTATGACTTTGGTATACTGTGAAATGATTCACTGACTCAAACACTGATCCATAAAATGGGAGAGAAGTGAATTATGGTCATGGCCATTAAAAAAAGTGAAGAAACTGAATCCTTCTCAAACCAAATGTACAAATGGTAATACAGTTCCAGTTTGAAATTTAATTCAAAATTATGGATTCTCCCTGCACTTTTGCAATATCTATCTATCTATCTATCTATCTATCTATCTATATATATATATATATATATATATATATATATATATATATATATATATATATATATATATATATATATATATATATATATATATATATATATACACACTCCTTTATTTTTTGGAAAGTATAAGGAACATAAGGAAAGTAGCTCAAGAAGAAAATATCAGACACCAAACATATTTTGCCTGCTAACTATATTTGAGGTAAGTGAAAAAATTCTTTATTTATTGTGAAAAAATTGCTTAGTTATTAAAAATAACTTTAATTATGCACTCCTTTAATGTAGTTAAATTCAGTTCAATGCAGTTCAGGCTTCCTGGCATCATGCAAACAGCAGCTCTGCTTCATCACTTTGCACTTTTAAAGAGATTTTGTCCACATTGTGAAGTATTAGTATCAAAACACATGCAGCATTTTTTTCTCTTAAAAATATTTAAACATAGTTTATCATTTTCTCCTTGTGTTTAAAGTGGAAATATGTCAATCTGTCAGCACAGGACACTTTTTCAGCAGGAATAAAGCTTTTTCTCACCTATAGTAACGGTTGAACTCATCTCTGCAGTCCTCTGTGTGCTCTGAAGTCGCACTTAAACCTATATGTAATCCGATATTATGTCTAATTTAAGCAGGACGGCTGACCAATGAGAAGCGAGCAGTGAGGACGCATCGGCACGCCATTGGACCAGAGAGGCTGGACTTCTGCTGTCCGCAAAACTGCTTGAAGCAGCAACTCAGAAAGGCAGTGAACCAAAAATAGTACAGAATTAACATTCACAGCCATTTTTAACCTCGACTATTCTTTTATAACCAACTGGGGAAAAAAGCATGGCTGTATGGTTATAACATGCTCTAGCCTATTTATGAAGAAGTCTGAAGGATAGATTCATTTTTATAATTTATAACACTTTTTTATCCATATGCATGAATTATAAGAGCCCATTTTAATGGCATCATTTGTCATAAAATTTTAACAACATAACAACACAACATAACAGATAACACCATTATCATTAAGATTATCCTCTAACATACTGGGCTCATTTAAATCATTATGCCATTAAACAGAGAAAAAATATCCAAAGCAAATATAACATTCATTTAAATAATTAAAAAAAACCACAAACACAAATTTGGTTTCTTGTTATAATTACAAAATGACTTGTATTCAGATTATACTAGTTTTTTGCTGTTGTTGTTCACGCACATCAATCATCGATCGCATCATTTACATAAAATTCCAGATGAACCAATCAGCGACCAGTTCCGAAACGCGTTAAAATCGTAGCTTTAAGAGCAGTAGTGGTCACGTGACTATACATTTTTCACCTGTGATTAATGAGTAAGATGTGATCACACGGGGAAAACGTGTGAAGGTGCACATGTGACCTCAAGTGAACTCATGTGAGAGCATGTGAATAATGTGATCATGTGTGGAAAAAGTATTATTTATGCGAATAATGAACCCCCCATACCATACATATGCAAAATATACATATAAATATAAATATATAGATGAATCATGGGTGAAAGTCACATGTGAAAATAAAAACTACATGTCACACATATGTGAAGTGTCCAAAAAATCACAAGTTCATGGGCCTTTTCTGTAATGGTGATTACTTTCCTATTGCATCAACTTTGTGCATTGGGACACACTTTCCAGTGACACCATTTACAGAAAACTTACAGAAAGCTACCCAGCTGCAGACCTCTCAAGAATACACTGGAATTTAAGTGCAAGCTCTAAAGCATTTACCCCAAACAATGTAGCACGAGAATCATTTAGATCAAACACTGATAATTCAACATTTAACACCTAAATTCTGCATTTTAAGAAAAATGGTGTAGTCTACATTTTTGCACTTGCACAGTGTGCACATCTCAGTTCAGCCCATAATAAGCCTGCAATAAAAACAAAATTATAAATCAGACAAAAATCTAAATTACATTATAAAACCTGATAAAACTGTTACTCATTAACTTTGAGTACTTTTCACCACTAAGTCAATAATTAACCCCTGAATTTTTTTCTATTTACCTAAAATGGACTCAAGGACACAGACATAAAAAAGATAAAAAGACCATCAAGAGAATAAATACAGAAAGGGGGAAATAAGAATAACTAAAACCACACTAATGTTGCATTAAGGGTAAATTTCCTCACACATCTTGTAAGCTGATGAAGTGAAAAAGTCACTTCTAGCTCTGGGATAAAAATATGCCATGCAGTCTGGCTATTGATGCAATGGAATCGTACAAAGCTCCTCCTCCTATCTGATTACTTGGCACACAGTACAAGGGTGAACAAGGGTGAAAAACCCGGGTGAAAACCCATCAGGGTGAAACAACGTGATACTTGCCGAGAGAACAAAGTTCACCATGGAAGCAGCAGATAAATTGTTTAAGTTGGAACAAAAAAAAGCTTCCTTTGGACACTCCATGTGTGTGCTGGAATTCTTCATGAAAAAGCTCAGCTAATGCAGACTCCAAAATGAGATTTAAATAATAATAATAATAATAAAAAAATACAGTTATATAAATGCAGTTATGGAAACCAATCTGCTCACTTTAAAACCTTCATTTAAAAAATACATCACAAAATATATGAACTACAAAAAAAAAATAAAAAATACATGAACTTACTGAAAGAGGACATAGTAACTGTCATAGTGGAGTAGTTTTCCAAGTACAAATAAAGGCCGAGCATAGACAAAGCTCAAATACAGTTTAGTTTGGTGTATTTTTAATTTGGCATTTAACTGAAAGTACATCTTCTGTTTTTGGTACTTATGTGTGCATTTTATTTTTATTTACGTGTTTTAAAATGTGTTGAATAATTTTACCCTTCCTTTTTATTGCATGCATTTTATTCTATTTTATGCATATTTCATTTTATTCATCTTTTATTTTATCTTTGATTGTATAGCACATAGAGTTACCACTCTATAAATAAATGTATTATTATTATTATTATTATTATTATTATTATTATTGTTAGACACAAAATGAAATGTCTCTGATTACTCTGATTATTTCAGTGTAATTCAAGGCTTAGTTGGTTTGCTATTAGGAGCAGTTTCTGCTTTTTCTGTCCTTATGTACAACCTGATCCCAGATGAACTAAATCACAAATTTACTCTGAGGCGCTCAGTAACCAGTCCACGTAAAGACTCTGTCTGGTACTGTCTGATATTGTGGATGTAATTCAGCATATAAGCATGTGAAATTTTTTTAAAAAGAAAAATTAACTCTGTAACTCAGTGAGATCAAGATTTTCTTTATATTTTTTTATGCAACCAGTACAAAAGTACAAATGTTATAAGAGATACAAAATATACAAAGCACAGAACTTTATATACAAAAAAAAAAAAATCCATACTAACATAAAACATACTTTTTACACGTGCAAATTTATGGAAAAACTAAAATCTGTTCCTGAGAGATCCGTTTGCACCATGAATCCCTTCGGAATGTATCAGTATTTTTAACCATATTTGTAAAAAATATATATTTTTTTATATTTTACTGCAGCACATGTGCGAACATGCCAACTAGAAAGCTAGCGCATGTGACAAAATTCTTGAATTGTGGCTTTATATACAACAAATAAAATAAAATAAAATCAAGGAAGTAAATCTGTCCATGTAACTACTCTGAGACCCTCCTACTATGATCTAATATTTACAGGTGCTTAAAATCATCATCACACATCCACCTTAGTAATTCCGTGTAATGAGAACAGAAAGCAGTGATTCTAACACTAGCTCTCCTCAAGCAGGAAGTCGATGCTCCCGGGCGTCACAGCGAATTCCTCCTGTGTGAGGAGTGAGTGCAGGCGAGTGGCCGAGGCCAATTCCTTCTCTCGCATGCTCCAGAGCCGCAGCATGCTGAACACCCGCTCTCTGTGGCTGTGTGGGTTCTCCTCTACGATCTGCTCCAGCTTGACACTGGAGATCTCCAGCGCCACCCTGCCCACCTCCTTCCAGTCTGTGCCAATGTGGCGAGCCACCTTCATGAGCTGCTTCTCCGTCACCGTCCTGCTTCCTGGTTGGAAAGAGAACCATGTCACTGAGATGGCAAGAACATCCGAAATGTGGTAGCAGGAAGTCTAGGCATTATTTAATCTACAAAATTAAAACCTAATTTAGAGCCGGGATAAAGAACTCAAGAAACCTCAGTCTGGGAATCGTACTTTTTTTTACTTTGTGTGGCTGCTTTCTGGGAACTTCTTCTTCTGGTTGCTTTTCTTTGCCATTCTTCCTCTTCTTCCCTACAAGGTAAGAATTATTTAACGTTAAGCTATTGTTATTACAATTTAAATTTCCGGTATTATTATTTATCCTTCACGGTTACTACGTTACCTGTAGCGATCGATTGGCTCAGAGGTAGCTCTTTGAGAAATTCCAGTTTAGGAAATGCCTCCTGTATATCTTTTTCCTTTAAAAGACTCAGGAATATCTGAACACGGTTTTTGTCTTTGCTCATCATGTAATCCAGGATATCCCGAGCTTTATCCCATGGCACTGCAGAAGCTTTGATGCGGTCATATTCTTTCTGGGTCAGTAAGCGGGATGAATGGCAGTGCTGGAGCAGAAAGTCAGGATCTCCACACAGAGCATCTATCAGCCGTAGTTTAAACTTCTGTATGAGCCTAGCGCCACCTGCTGGCTCTACAGCCATTCTTTCCTAAATTATTCTCCAAGTTCTTCCTGAAACAAAGTAGAGAGGATAGTGTTGACTTACACAATTACAGTACACACATAGATATTTTATAGCACTATGAAGTTTGAGAGGACCAAATTAGTTAACTTGCCACAGTAACATTGAGTAATATACTGAAAAGTACATTTTTGTGAAGAAAACCTAAAATGTACTGGTACATGTCTTCTTTACAAACAACAGAGGCCGCTGTTTCAATTACTCCTCTTCAGTAAATGCGTTATCTTGGATACAACTGTGCTTTAAGTGAGTAATTTGTTTATATTTTCATTAGTAAATCTTGCAGGTGGGTACATGTGAGGAATAAAAGATGACCTGTTGTGCTGTTATAGGAAAATAATCCACGACTGGGTGGTGTGATGAGACCTGACGTAAAGCAGAGTTACTGTTACCCCCCTGAAGTTGATTACTTTCCAATAGCAGCACATCCTGAAATGTTTTATTCCTCTCATACCACACCAATTTGCCAACGGTTCCATTTTTAAATTTACTAAAAAAAATAACACATTGTCCTTTGTAACCATTTATTACGGTTAATATTGTGGAATGTCCACAAATTGCCATACAAAGCCCTGGTTACGTTGTTACTATAAAAATGATAACGTAGAATGAGCACATTAATATAAACCTCTGATTTGCCTTGCAGCCGGAACTACTGTCAGAGCTGCCGTTATAGAAAACTAGTCAACGCTTTCTGACCAATCAGATTCGAGATCACAACAGTGCTGTGCTATAAGCAAAAATAATAAGTGTGGGTGCTGGCAGGAGTGAGATTTTTTTTTTTTTAAATGGTCCTTTGCACAAAAGATGAACGTGTTTAGGCATGTCATTATCAACAAGCATTAAAAATGAAAGACACAAAACCACAACTGGTACTTGGGATAATTAATGAACTTAAAACATGTTGTTGGTTTCATCATTTGGAAGCGAGGGGTTATACGCTGTGTCATAATGCTGTTTAAAATGCTGGAACAAACCTGTTTTTTTTAAATGTTAATTTTTAAGCAGCTGCTGAATGACTCCTTCCTAGTTACTGTTCATTACCTTAAACATGATACAGACAACTTCTTAACAATTCACCCTGTCTGGTTTGAATAACTGGCCTTTGGCTAATTAATAGCCTTGTTTGTCCACGCTGACTTTATAATCGATGATTTGTAAAGTCCTGTAGATATCCTGCTTAACAGTGATGTAAGGACTGAATCTAGGTTGAGCTCTGATGCATTTCAACACTGTTTATGTGTCTCGGATGATATTTGGCTACAGACTGCTTACTTTCAACATGCCTTTATTTAGGTAGTGTAAAATATTAAACTCGGAGATTGAGACTTTTAGTCTCTGAGTCGCCATGTAAAGTCAAACATGGTCAAATTAATTCCGTGCCACCTTTTCATAAAATTTCACATTCTTGATAAGTCTTCTCTTAAAGTGTAATAAAAATATAAAAAACTCAGAAACAGAACAGAAGAATGTTTGAGTCACTGTTTTGTACTTCTGCGACTACAGTATTATCTTAAACCTGTTGATGAGAGAGGTCAGAGCAGAACTGCCAGACTGAGCCGAGCTGACAGGAAGTCTACATTAGCTCAAATAACCCCTCTTTACAACCGTGGTGAGCAGAAAAGCATCTCAGAAAAGCATGACATGCCAAACCTTGAGACGGATGAACTACAGCAGCAAAAGACCACATGTGAGAACAGGAATGTGAGGCTATAGTGGACACAGGCTTGGAAAACGACCAGGTGATGTTTTTCCAATCCTGGTGAACCCCAACGTGGTCTTCTGCTGCTGTAGAACATCCGTCTCAAGGTCTGAAGCGTTATACTTTCTGAGATGCTTTTCTGCTCACCATGGTTACTAAACCCTCTCCCTAATTAGCATATTACAGAGGAATTTCCCAAAATCTTGATTACTGTTGGATTTATTTTATATATTACATTGAAATATGACACAAGAAATATTTTTCCAACAGTTCTGTATAAGTCTTTCTCCTGAGAGTCTTCACAGTGAAATAAATATTTTAGTTCTAACAAGATCGAAAGACTAGGTTTTAAATTGATTTCTATTGCACATTTAATTAAATGAAGTCTCATTTGCATTAAAACAAATACCATTCTGAGCTCCAATACAAAAAAAGTATCAATATCAGCAATCAAATGGTAAAGACTGACTGTGCTAGCCATTGTTTTAAAAGATTGCTCTATTAACCTGAAGTGTCTTGCCTTAGATGCCATTAACATTATAATAAGTGTGTGTTGTTAATATAATCTCACCACATTGTGGAAACAGCTCATTTACCTGCTCAAAGCTGTTTGAAGAGTCTCCAACTTTCAGCTCATCTTCCACTCACTGCTTCAGGAACATGTCCCGGATGTAATGTTTATACACAGCTGTGTCTGAGTGTGTATGTTATAGTTTCATACAGAGCTTAGGAAGTTTTCTAAACTGAATCTCCAGCTCTATCTGAGCGCTTATTATGTTACTATTGCCACCGTGTTGTGTTTTTCCCGGTCTGTGTTCTTCCTCCTTCCTGTAGTGAGAGTGAACACTGTGCTGCCACCTGCAGGCAGGAGGGTTAAACTACACCCACCCAAAACCTGTGTAAGCACTTTAACAACAGCAACAAAAACAACAACAACAGCAACAACAAAAACAACAACAGCAAGAGCTACAACAACAACAACACAACAGCAGCAGCAGCTACAACAACAACAACACAACAGCAACAGCTACAACAAAAACAACAGCAGCAGCTACAACAACAACAACAACAGCAGCAGCTACAACAACAACAACAACAGCAGCAGCAGCTACAACAACAACAACAACAACAGCAGCAGCTACAACAACAACAACAACAACAACAACAGCTACAACAACAACAACAACAACAACAGCAGCAGCTACAACAAAAACAACAGCAGCAGCTACAACAACAACAACAACAGCAGCAGCTACAACAACAACAACAACAGCAGCAGCAGCTACAACAACAACAACAACAGCAGCAGCTACAACAACAACAACAACAACAGCTACAACAACAGCAGCAGCTACAACAACAACAGCAGCTACAACAACAACAGCAGCAGCAGCAGCTACAACAACAACAGCAGCAGCTACAACAACAACAACAGCAGCAGCTACTACAACAACAACAGCAGCAGCAGCAGCTACAACAACAACAGCAGCAGCAGCAGCTACAACAACAACAGCAGCAGCAGCTACAACAACAACAACAGCAACAGCAGCAGCAGCTACAACAACAACAACAACAGCAGCAACAACAAAAACAACAGCAGCAGCTACAACAACAACAACAATGTCAGCAGCAGCTACAACAACAACAACAATGTCAGCAGCAGCTACAACAACAACAACAACAACAGCAGCAACAACAACCATAGCACAACAACAATGATAATGATGATAATAATAATAATAATAATAAATAGAAACATTCATACATCTATCAAAATTTTTTACAATGTGAAATAAAAACAGGAATAAATTTTAGTCAAAACGAAATATTAAAATACAACAACAACAACAACAACAACAATAATAATAATAATAATAATAATAGTGAAAGAAAGAAGAATAAAAAGTATCTAAAATATATAATAAGATGTGTGGAAAAAATAAAATACAATAATTAAAATAATACAAAAGCAATGTACTCTAAATGTGCCAGTAAAAGTTTGGCAAATAATAAAAGCTAGTTAAATGTTAACAGAAAATTGATTTAGCTGAAATGAAATGGAAAAAGAAAAGATTTTAGAGCCTACTCTAGTGACCACTAAATATATAAATAAGTAACCCTTGCTTTGTTTCAGTAGCCTGTGGAAGTGGAAAAAAATACCAATATAATATAATATAATATAATATAATATAATATACTCTCCCTCCTTTATATGTCTATGTGTGTATTGTAGTGTTGTTTTTGTTGTTGTTGTTGTTGTTGCCAACATGGCGGCTAACCTTTAATTACAGTTAATACCAAACTATGTTTTTTTTAAATTATAAACAATGAATCTAAATGCTAACTCTATTCTAACTCTTTTTACCTTCACGTGCCATTAAAGACATTTTAATATGAAACCAGGTGGTTCATGAATATGCTAATGAGCGGGTGACGTCACCGGGTGACTTCGGCGGCTGTTTGGGAGTTTGCTGAGGTGCAGGATACAAGTGGACTGTGAGTGAGTGAGTGAGTGAGTGTCTTATCATTGTTATAAAAAAATATATTCACTAAGGGTATGAGCTAATGCTGAGTGCAGTGCTAAAGCATGTGACGTAATGCAAGGAGAAGTGCAATGCTCACCTTTAACGTGATTAAACTGTAATATATGAGCTGCTAGTCCACGCATGATCCAGAGGAAGTGGTAGCTGCTGTTGTTCTTCTGCAGCCTCTGACGTGACATGGTGGTTATTTTAGTTTAATAAGGCGTGGCCACGAATTACTACACTGAGGTCACGAGATATTTCGAGCTTACAGTATCTCGTGCATACGACTTTTTATTATATTTATTATATTGTATCCACCAGTTGTGTAACTTGACCCCACAACGTCATATGTTGTTGAAGGTCATCCTTATTTACATGGCCTCCAGTTAATTATCTGAATAATAAAAAGTCTATTCACAGGTTAATGGTTTATCATGTAACAGCTTTAGTATGTGGTTCTGCATCATTACAAGGCTGAAGTGTAATAATATCAGTCATCACCCTGTTCAGGCTCCTGTGGCCACACTGGTCCAATTCAATTGATTTTTTCATCTCAGCCATTTTAAAATTTAGTAGCTGCTACGAAATAGATCTCATGAGGCTTAACTCATGCTTGACTTGTGGCCTTAATAGGCCATTTATTTATTAGTGGCCACAACTTATTAAAAATAACCACCATGTCACCTCTGAGGCTCTGTACTATTCTTCAGGAAAGGAGGCAAAACAGATTTTTTTTGTTTGTTTGTTTAACATTCAGGATCAAGAGAAAGTAAGCAGTTCAATGCACAAACAGCCAGCAACGATTTTATTTAAACACCACTGGTAAAGCAAGACGCTGCAGGTAAATAGGGTAAGTTCAGTGGTTTGTTGACAAATGATGCTAAATATACTTATTCAAATGACGCTAAATATACTTATTCAAATGATGCTAAATATACTTAACAAAAAGTATAAATATATTTAACAAATACAAAATATACTGAACAAAAACAAGAATCTAGTCTTTTGGTTTTTGGTTTTTGGTTAATAATCTCTCAGGTGGTCATGTGATGCTGTGGCACCTTTTCAGCAATTTCTGATTATGGCAAGAAGGAAGTAGTTTGAAGAAAAAATATTATCTACAAAGATATGACTCAGAATACTCTGGAAAGACATCCCGGAGGGCAGCGCTGTTAAAACAGGTGTTTTCCAACCTGTGTAAGGTTCCCAGGATCAGTCATGTTATTTTCATCAGTAGTCACTGAGATTCATTCCTCTGATTGTTAGAGAATTATAAGTGACTCAAATAAGCGTCTCATTAAGGCTTACGTTACATGTGATGGTTAGACTTGTTTGCGTCTGGAACTGTGGTTGAAATCATGACTGTGAATATGAAATGAATAATGAACTAAAAAAGGAAGTTAATAAACTAAACCTTAAAAAGTTGATGGCAAGCTGGAGGAAGGCACTAGAGCTGGGAGCAGCGTTCACTTCAAGCAGGAGATATGCATCAACTTGACCAAACATCCTCTCATTTTTCACTTTTGCTTCCATTTCCGTATCAGAGAACATGCTTTCCTGAGCTGATTTCACACCTCACTGCCTGCTTTGAATGCTTCAGCAGAGATTGCGTAGTGCGACGATGGCAATTCATTTTTCAGGTTGAGGATAGACTGAATGGCGTCGTTGTGGGTTGAGTAACCTAAAATAAAGCCAGTGTTGTACACATCGCACATATGGAGCATGAAGAGTAAATGTTTTACAAGTAGTGCTACAAACGCAGTCCCATGTGGTTTATAGAGCTCTGTTGCTTGGACCAAAACTCTGTGGGACGTCTAAAGCCATGAAAAGCACGCTCAGCTATTTACCATCCCAAGAGAGTGAGTTAAACTTACAGCCTTGTAAATATTTGCCTGTTTGTACGCTGAGGTGAATGAGTGCCTCAGGAAGTTCTGCAGAAGTTTACACTCCATTTCTCTTTCCAGTACACTGTGGAGCAATTCGAGGAAGGCATGGCTTCATGAGAGAACTGAAGAGATGTTAAGATGTATTCCTGTGAGTCATTCATTTTAAGTGGGCATGAAATGTCTGTGCAGGTTCAATAGCCAATTTTCTTTTGTTTCTTACTTGTACAAATAACCTGGAAGATATGTAGAACATCATAATAAAAAAAAAAACACAATTGATTAAGTCGTGGCAAAAGGGTATAAAGTTGCTGAGAAAACGGACTTCTGGTCCGGAATGCTTGGTTCGCCTTCTGTCAGTTATTTTATAGATACTGTACTCTATGGGCCAGTGTTGATCCTGGGGGCGGAGCTTCATGAGCATGGGTGGGAATCATTCAAATGTCGAACCCACCCAACCTTGAGAAGAAAAACCCGTACCTAATGCACCTTTAAAGCCAGGGTTCTCAAAGTGGGGTCCGTGAAGTATTGCCTGCAAAAAAAATTGAGAATCCGTGCCTTAAAGAGCTCTAAAAGTTTTTTTTTTTTAAGATTCTGAGTTGTGTGTGTTGGCTTAAAGAACGGATGGCTAAGCCTGCTCTCACACATGGCACTCATGTGATTAGGATTATGGTGATGAGACCTTTATGTTGACAGCAGGGCTTCCACCATAGAGTGTAATTCTGCTTCATTAAAATATACATTATTGACCAGTTTTGAAAGTATTCTGCTTAAACGTCAGCTGATAACTCACAAAGTGTTGTGTATCAGTAAAATGTATTTCAATAAGAATATTGGCTTAAACCTTTTTCTGAATTTGACTTCAGTGCTCATACAGGAAAGCGTCATACCTGACCAGTATTTTTTGTTTCCACATTCTTGTATTATACAACAGGTGAGGAATAAAAAAAACTTTAGGACATGGCTTTATAGATAAATAGCCAATGACAGTGTGGTATGATGCGGCTGATGTGAAGCAGTGTAACTGTTACCATGCTAAGTTGATTATTTTCCAATAACATCGTATCCTGAAGTGTGTTCTGGCTCTTATGCCACAGCAATTTGCTCACAATTACAGCCAATACAACACATTGTGCTATTTATCCATTTATAGTTACATTTTATTGTGGAACGTCCTTGACGCTTCAGCTATAAACAGTCGTTTCCTCAACAGCCTCTCTCTGTTTCCTTCTCTTGAAGTTAATAAGACAAACACAACTTTTCTGGTTTCACGGTAACATGAAAGTGCAAACTTCTCTGTGCTGAAGACTTTCCTGTGGAGGAAAACGTACTGACCCTGGAGACTCCTTCCATAAAATAAATAAACTTCTCCTTACAGAAACCTTGTTTTTATTTGTTAAATAACAACACGTATGTAATCCGTTCATTGTTAGGTTTAGATTAGGCACTAGTCTCTGTGTAGGAGTTGTTACTATAGAAACAGTAATGTATTAAAATATTAGAATGAGTGCATTTATATAAAACTGTGATTTGCTATGCAGGATGCAGAACTGCTGTCAGAGCTGCTGTTATAGAAAATGAATCAACACCTTCTGATCAGAATCGAGATTTCAGCAGTGCTGTGATGTAACTGATCGTTTCCAGTCAATTTCTTCAGAACTGTGGTGTCAGATTGGGTTCAGATAGATGACCTCATTTGGAAATGGGTGGAGACTTCCTGGAATTGTCTGGGAATATTCCCAAACCGACTGAGTCATAGCAAGAGGGGCGATGATGCGCGCTCTGAATGGCTGGGACTTACCTGCTAGGTGGAACAAGGAGCTGTGTGCTCATTGGCTGGGAGGAGACAAAGTGCTCACCCACACACACACACACACAGTGTAAAACTTAAGAGTCTGAGAGTTCAGAGAGAGCAAGCACACTCACAGGAGGAAAGAAACAGCTGAAACAATCTGAAAGCTACAGACTCTATTAACTTTTGACTTTAAGACGAGGATTAACTCGCCACACAGTCCATTTACTCACGGTAGGTAATTTCTTTGTTTCTTTGGAGAAAACATTGTTTTGCAGTAAAGGATAGGTAGCTGGAGGTTCACTTGTCTAGTACTAATGAATTAAGTTATTTCTGCAGTTACCTTGAAGTTTCTGGGAGCTAGAAAAGGTAAAATTGCTTACAATATGTGAAGTTTTGATCTTGACACTGCTCTTTAGCTAAGCTGTTAGCTTTTCAGAATTTATGTTCATGATGAACTTTTGTCTCTTGTGACATTAAACCTTTTATATTTTTTATATTACATCCCGAGATCTCATATTCTCTTTTTAAACTTCTTCAGCTTAGCATTGTGTTACAGAAGAAGATAAAGCCAGCTGAAAGTTGTGTATATAAACAGTAAATCAGAATGAACCCACATGTGCTTTTTTTCCCCTTTAAATGACAAATCCTGCTCAGATGCAGGTTGAAAAAGAAATAAAAAGCAATACTGATGAAATGCTAAAAAGGATCTTGTAATAGTAGAAATTACAGGACAACCCCCCCACCCCCAGCACAACGGTTTTGCTGTAAGGGTTTGTCATGTTGAACATGTCCACTGCAGCTGTCTGGCTTTAGAATTTGGAAAAGACACGTCGTCCTCAGGGAGATCAGGAGCGGCCTGTCTTAGCATGCTGGAGTGCTGAGGTAAGGCTGAGGTCAACGAGACTAAACTTGTTGGATAACTTTGGAAATGTTTCATCACTCATCTAACCGGGTTCATCAGTGAAAGTTTTGTTCTTAAGTTCATTCTGTTTCATTTCCTTAGTTTCTTAGGTCTGGAAAGATGTAGCAAGATGAGTGATGAGACGAAGCGTCTGTTTAAGCGTAGGACTGGAAAACCCCCGGGTTTAATTTAATGTTTTAAGACGCTGACCTCTGACCTGTCAGTGGTTTGTGGGGAAAGTTTGGAATGGTGAAAGGGCTGAATCATATCCTGTGAGCCAACTTTTCTCTACAGATTATACCCACCTCCTCAGAAAAAAATCCAGGATATTGTGAATGAAACATCTTTATTATTGAGGTTTCAGAAATCTTCACATCCATTGCTGCAGGCATTTCTGTCTTAAATCTTACGCAAATGCCAAATATGGGATCATGAGCTGTTTGTTTCTCAGGTAAATCTAAACCAAGTGAATCTTCAAATGCACATTTGTTTGTACTTTCCATGAGACCATCATGTGACAGGGTCTTTTTTATATATATATATATATATATATATATATATATATATATATATATATATATATATATATATATATATATATATATAGAGCTAGTCTGACTTCTGACATGTTCTCTGACATTTATTTGAACCAATCTCGATTTTATAAGTCACTTAAACATTAAAATCTGTAATTATCCTTACTGTACTGTCTGTAATCATACTGAAAGTATTACATTCACTTGGCCTGGACTATCTTTAAAGTCTTCTGTCGTGTTCCTCTGCAAGGAAGAATGCCATTTTGTCTCTCCAGCTTAGGAGCTCAGATGGAATTTCTGCTCTTTAACTCTGTTTCTTAAAGTGCTTACGGCAAAAGCGGGGGAAAAAAGATCCTGGGAGAAAGAGCTTACAAAAACATTGTGGGACTTTGACTCACCATGTCTCTGAATGATGGATGTTGGATGTGGTGATGAGGTTGGAGTCGCTGATGTGAGTCAGATGTTGTGTCAGGGCTTGCTATTTATCTGTCAGAGTTACACACCTGATACAAAACACACCGCTATTCACGGTCAGTTAAATTACATTACTGGGGTATTAGGGACATCAAATTGGGCCAAGATTTTGTTTGAATGATTGAATACCATTTGAACTCAGATCTGACTGGAAAAAACAAGACTCGCAAGTGCTAAAGAGTTGTGGTCAAATGTCCCTAAAATTAAAACATAATAAATATTTCAAAGTAGTGCTGGTGATATGTGTTAAATGATGTCATGATATATTTTTAAAAATTTTTTTTTTTTTAGATATCATGAATATTATCAGTACTTTTATAAGACTGACTGACACTATTGTTGCTTACAAGTAGCTGACTAAAAGTTAAAATGTATATTTTTTGCGCCTCTTTTTTTGGTGAATAATTTCTTTTCATAAACTGTAAATGAAAATATATTTGGAAGCATATATATATATATATATTTTTTTTTTCTTTAAATGTGGCACTAGTGTTTTTTTTGGAAGGCTTAAATGGTATGAAGTAAATGTGTAGTATTTGTTAAACTAGCTCTTTAAACAACATGATATTTGCAGGAGGTTAGCCTAGGGAAGAATAGAAGGCAAATAAAAACCTCGTCACGGTTTAGGTTAAATAGCATATTTATGGTTTCTTAAAGTTGAGGTGTCATGTTACAGTATCTAATTTTGACCAAAATCTGATTTCCGTTTTCACAGACCGCCTCACATAGTGTATTTCATCATAAAATCTTTCACACGTGGGTGATTTACGACAATCTCACCTGTGAGTGTGTTTCATGTCTGTGCAAGTTTACTCCTGACTGCAGTCAGTCTGTTTTAGTGGATTGTGCAATGACAAAGTGCTGTGAGGTGTGTGACATAGCACTGACTCCATCCTTGTCTTATTGGTAGTTCAGAACCTGTGTGAGTGTGTGTACTGAATGGTCAGATGAGCAGCAGGTGGATCTGCTATGACTCAGAATGATGAGCCGCTTCCTGTCTAAGAGAGAGCAAGAAAAGTGTTCCTTTGCGTCTTTATCTAGACATGACCTCAAGTGGCTTAGGGTCATATAATGCTTATTGAAAAGGTTGTTTCTGAAACATGTGTAACTATATGTGTTTTTGTGTTTCAGTCCAGCCTGAGGAGCAGAGATGGCAGTCAGCTCATTCAACAGAAGGCAGTGGGCCTCCCAGTCCCTCCGCGTCACAGCGAAAGAGCTCTCGATTGTTGGAACTCGGGGGAAAAATACCGCCATAGCGGAACGATTCTCAAAGTACGTACTTGTCTGCTTATCTGATCCTGCGTGCTCACGCCTGCACTAGCGCACACTTTCTCTTCAACTGTTTTCTTTTCATCCTCTTGAGCTCTAATTTTCCCTTTCGCTTACATCATTGCTGTTCGTTCCCTTATTCATCCAGCCATTATGTACACATCTTTTCGTCTCTGTGAAAGATGGCGTTCCAGACTTCAGAATTTAGAAAGTCTTATGTTAAGTGATTTATTATATATATAAATATTATTGTTTCTATAGTAACAACTCATTCAAAAGGCCTTGTGTGGTGGAAGCTCCACATAATCTAAGACTTATAATAAATAGATTTTAAAATTTTCTATAAGGAGTTGTTTATTTAACATTTATGAAAGGAGTCTCTAACAGTAACTTGTCAGGACAGAGGACTGCAGTTTTGTTTCTCGGATGTTCCACAACATTAAACGTAACTATAAATGGAAACAAAGTATGATGTGTTATCCATTATTAAATCAAATATTGTATTTGTGGGTAAACTGCTGTGGTATGAGAAGAATAAATCACTTCAGGACATGCTGTTACTTTGGAGCAGCTTTGCGTCAAGCCGCATCACACCACCACGTTGTTGATTGTTTTTCTGTAACATCACACCCCCAAATGTCTTGTACACTGAAGTAAGATCAGTTCTCCATGCCCACATCCTGTCACACTGACAACAGGAGCATCCAAGCTCAGGTCTAGCATTAAAGCATCTTTTGAGGTGTTTCCTGCTTCATCTGTCTTCCTCTCCCGGCTTTTCATTCATTCATCACTCATCACAAGACCCAAAATCAGAGACGTGTAGTAACAGCTGTAGGAAATCTCAGCAGATTTCTTACAAGTGTCAGTTTATGACCATGTACTATTCATTTTCTGTTGTGTTTAGACCTGCACATAGTGTTGGACTAAATTAACTATTTTAAAAACTTGTCTTGGTGTAGGAACAAACCAAATCTGTGTTAGAACTCGAACGCTCGAGTCATGTTACTGGGTGTGTGCTAATTAAAACGAGTGTGTAAGCAAACCTGTAAGCACTCTGACTGAAACTCAGATATTCCATTGGGTTTTAAACAAATCTAACATTGAAATGATAAAAAAAAAAGCCTTAATTTTGCTGCAGTTAACTTTTGTGAGACATCACCACTCCATATGTTCGTGAAAGAACCGTTTTCCTTTCTTCTTTTCCGCACTACCATCTTTCACCACCTGAAGTCGCTGATGTTTTATAGTGGAGCCCTTGTGGCTTTTAATGATCAGGTCCATAAATCTGCTGAACTGGATTAATTTAATAAAATAATTAAGTAGATATTATGGAATGAACCTGTGAAGAGCTTGTATGTTTTTGTTTTGGCGTCTTGGTTTAAGGCTTTATTCTAACCATAAACTATCCGATCACCTCTGTACAGGTACCAGAAAGCAGCAGAGGATATCAACTTGGACAAGAAAAAAGTGAGTGATATGCTATTATTATTATTATAATTATTATTATTATTAGTATTATTATAATAACTTGGACATCCTTTGGTTAAATGTCATAGTGAATACATACAGACAGACATACAGAGATAGAGACAGACAGACAGGCAGACATAGACAGATATACAGATAGACGGATGAAGGCAGACAGAGATAGAAAGACAGAGAGGCATGTTTTTTTTTCATTGTTTTAAAATAATTGTTCTCAAAGCATTTTGGAAAATTATACAGCCATTCTAATTAAAATTCTGCTTACAGGACTTCATTTTGCCTTGCAGAAACACTGCGAGCCTATCCCAGTTTTATAATAGAGTCCCATAGCGTGTCTGATCTTTGTGGAATGTAACAAAAATAAAAAGTGAAGTAAATCTACTAAAATATTATTACATAGCTATTGTTGTCAACTGTAGCCTAAATAACAGTTTGTCAATTTAGGAAAGACATCAATGTTTTAAAACTGTAAGCTTGCTTACTCAGTCACTTTAGACAGAAAAGTTATGTTCTGCAAATTGCTAAATAATTTGTGAATGGAAATGTCTTCCGTTTCCAGCAGCCCTGTTTTTTAGTGTTTTCTAGTGTTTCCAGGGAACGGCTATAAAAAAAAGCAAAACAAAACAACAATTTCCTGTACAGACAACACCCACTTCCAGTTTAAATACGAAAGCAGTTACTAATATTGTGAGCACTAAACAGATACAGATAATGGCATTGCATTACATCCCTAATACATACATACATACATACATACATACATATGTACAGAGCCAGACAGAGGCAGACACACACAGACCTCCCACTGATTTCCTCTTCACTGCAGTTAGTGGCCAGTCGTTAATCCGTGTTTACACTCGTTAATCTGTAGGTTCACACAGTGTCCTGTGTGTTATCAGCTCCAGTCATTATGTGAGCTGGCGTACAGCCTGTCAGGCCAGTAAACAGTAAACACAGCTAGTCGTCCTGCAGAGAGGAAACGGAGTTAAAGACGTTAAAGACCTGCTGTCTGCTTAAAGAAGTGAGAGAGTAGTAGCTGATGAGAAGGTAATAGGAGTACAGTAATATTTGTAAAATGACTGGAAGAGGATTTCTAGATGGTGACTTTTTATTCAGCCATGTTGTGACCTGAATACTTTATATTATGAAACGAGCCTAGATAGAAGCAGAATTGCTGGACCGCCGTTAACGTCATTGTGCACATGGCAGTGGTATGGGATGATGATGTGAGGCAAGAATTCAACGGCGAGAACAACACAGTTGAATTCTTGATTCTGATTGGTCAGAAAGTGTTGATTAGTTTTGTATATCAGCAGCTCTGACAGTAATTCAGACTACAGAGCAAGTCACAGGTTTATGTTAATGTGCTCATTCTAATACATTATCGTTTCTATAGCAACAGCTAATTCACAGGGACTTGTACAGGGACGCTACACACAATCTAATTCTAATAGTAGACAGATTTAAACAATATGTTATTTAACAAAGTAGCTATTGATATGGTGAAGTTTCCTGTGAGGAGACGTTTATTTGACATTTGTGGAAAGAGTCTCCAGTTTCAGCGCTTTGTAACAGTAAGTTTTTCACTACGGGAAAGTCTTCAGGACAGAGCAGTTTGCGCTTTTCGGTTTCTCTGCAACATGACAAGCTGCACTTTTGTCCTATGAACGTGTAAATGTATAATCATCGCTATAGTGAATGTTTATTTAATGTTTATGGAAGGAGTCTCCAGTGTCACTAACAGTCTGATGACTAAAGCACTTCAAGACATGCTGTTATAGTAAATGAATCGACTTTGTGTGGCAACAGAAACTCTGGTTTGCGTCAGGACGCAACACAGCACCATGTTACTGATTATTTTCCTATAACAGCATGTCCCAAAGTGTTTCATTCCTCCGAGATTGACAAGTAGGTTATTTCTCTGGCAGAAAGCAGAAATGTTTCTAGCAGTTAGTTCAGGGAAATGAAGGAGGGATGTGAACAGCAGGAAGATTGTATAGACTTAGGATTTCAATCTACTTAAAGGTACATAGGAAAAAATAAAATGAGTATGTTATTTTTGATGTACTTCAATTCTCTTCTCTCCAATGGCTTCAATTCTGAAATGTCTACTGGAGTGTGGATTGTTTTTCCAACATATTTATAAGCTTTTTTTTTTAAACAGTAATAGATTTGTATACTTTTACAATGTTTGGATGATGGAAATTTAAGATTGTAAGATCCTGAGAGGAGATGCATACTTGGCACTTCTTCTGTCATGTGCTTGCTTTGTGGGGAAAACTTTTTCTATTTCCTGGTTCTTCCTCTGCTTTTCAACGCCCCCTTTTTTCCCTCGTCTTTCTTTACGCTTCTTTCTTCGACATTTTTCTCTGGTTCTTCTCTGTCGTCATTAGGGGGGGTGGAATCACTCTTTCATGCTGGGATTTCCCAACACTTCCCATCTGGAACAGCTTCTTTTATTTCCACCTACAAGGTCTGAGGGAGCTGCTTCTAAAACTCGCCAGGTTTACGGCTTTTACTGACATTCTTTTCTAACAAACTAACAAAAGATCCAGCTGTCATCGGGATACTGACTCACTTTGTGTGTACATTAACTGCTTTTCTGTACTATTGACTGGAGAGGATAGTTCCTGAGCACCATCTGCTTTCTGTCAGGTTTCTGTCAGGCTTTTTGTTTGACTTTGTGGCATTACATTTAGAGAAAAAAAATTTCCTCTTGTTGATGCATGATTTTTTTTACATTTTGTGTTTACAGATTCATATTGAGCTAACATAATTATGGTGTAATTATGTGAAGGAATTTTATTTCCATGTTTAATTTTTTTTTTAAATAATCTGATGAATCTGATCAAACTCTCACTGATTTTCTTCCAGGCCGTGGAAGGCGTCGCTCTGCAAACCGGTACCCTGAGCGCACTGAAAAAGCGCTGGGAGGCTGAACAATCCCTCTCCTCCGACCAAAGTCCACACACTCCACCAAGATCTGCAAGCTCTGCTGACTCAAACTTCCCCCCGAGGGTCACAGAGATGGAGAAGACGCCACAGAGGGACATGGAGGACACGGACAAGCCCAACGTGCCTCTCAGCAGCCTCAAAATGATGTTTGAGAGCAAGGTGAGTGCTTGTGCCATCTCTGCATGCTTATCGTGGACAGGAGGTTTTGTTCAATGGTGAATAAATGTATTAGGATTTCCTATCAGAACATAATAAAACTTACCATAAAACTTGGTATTTAAACAAGCCAAGAGTTTCATATTCATAAATGATTGTTACTATAATTGGTGAGAAAATGCAAATGTGTAAATGTGTACGTGTTTCAACAATGATCAGATTCCATAAGTAAAGCATGGACTCTGTATACAGGTATAATGCCTGTATCTGTATCAGTTTCAGTTTAGTGCTCCAAATAGCCCTATCTGTACTTTAACCGGAAGAGATTTTTCAATAGAAACCAATTGGAATTCAGTAAAAACCCTTGGATTAGCACTGAAAAACACTTGGCGGTAAAAATGGAAGCAGTGTCAGCATGGTTTGTGAATTCTGGCTCTGACAGTTCCTCAACCTCAGCTACATCACTCCAGTTCACTGTTTGTCTCAAATAGAGATATGTGTACAACTGTTGTTTTAATCCTGCTCACATGGCTATTTTTGCAAAGATCATGGTGTCTAAAAACAGCCAGTCTGTCTAAAGATGTCTAAAACCTCACTAGCTACACACCAAAGTGAAACAAAAAAAAAGTCTAATTAATTCAGTTTGTTATGAAATACAAAATGTCCACTGTGCTCCTGCTCAGTCACATCATCATCATCAAAACAGAGAAGAGCATCTGCGATATTTTCTCACATATTTAGTTGCTTCTGTTTCGCAAAAATATAAACAACCTGGATGCCAAATCTACACCACTGTGACCCTGACCAGATGGTTACTAAGGATGAATAAATGAATGAACACTGTATGTTTGTTAATGAATGTGGTTTTTATATTTATTTATCTTTCGAGCTTCATATCTGGCCACTCACTTGCACACCTCCCACTTATACGAATTTTTTTCCTGGGTATCGTAGGATCCCAGTCCTGATACACACCTCTAGTCTGAAACAGATGCCCTAGCAAACTTTCTAAAAAAGTACATAAATAAACAATGTGCCTCATATTCGTATCTGTTTAGGAAACATTGTCTGTTCATTCCGAATAATTCTTTTGTATTCAGTTACCTCCCTAACTCTTAACATTCTGAAATTCAAAAATCTTGCTTGAGACATTTTCCTCAACAAAATACTTTTTAGTTTGCTGTACCTTTGCTGATGAATACAAAACGCACTACACAAAACAACCATCAGGCCTGTGAGGCTTCAGTACAGTTTATACCGCTGACTTAAATCAGAACCGGAGCGAAGAATATAAAACAGATCGCCAGTGGGAAAGAGGAAATAAACTTTCATGTATAGTCTTCCCTTCATCTGGACTGTAAAGTTTACGTGAATGATCCGAGTCATAACCAGAGACAATGGAGCTTTGTGTCTTTTATGAAGGGATTTGTGGCCTGTGAGAAAACGAGGAACGAAGAAAAGAAGAAAAGATAAAAATGTAACTTTGGAATCAAATAAAAGGAAACTATATAAGTATTACCTATAAACATTTAACTCTTCATTCAGTTTGTACCCTAAGACCACTATATTCCTTTTAGATTCATCATTTATCCACAGCTTTGAGTTTATTGCTCATAAAAGGAACATGTAAATATAAATTTCCTTATCAGCATATGTTCCTTTGTTTCCCTTCTCCTTATATTTGCATATGTTTTTATGAGGTCAGGAGTCTTGATCCTCCCCATATGGATGCACTGAGAGAACACACTCGGCGTTTACAGAGTGATGATGCAGCCTGGAGGTCACATGACCAGAGGTCACAGAGCTGATGATCTGGGTGCAGTGTTGCTCCCAGGGGTGCTGTCATGGGATCAGGCTTCATATGAGCACAACACATGCTCACAAGCGTCTTACCAAAGCCTGTTTCAATGCTAGCTGGAGGGAAGATCATGAGGGAGGCACAGAGATTAGATAATCACTTAATTGCTCAGCTGGATTATATCCTGTGTCAACTGATAACTCACTCTTGATTAAAAGGGGTCTGGCAAATATAAATTTCCTGTCCATATCTGATTTTATCATTTATTAAAACACTGTTTTTTGGCTAAGCTTAAGAAGTGAAATAAATATTTTTAGCTATTTGAGAAATCCTGATTTAAATTTGAAATAGCTGTAAGTATCATTCATTGCTTCATGAATCAGTATGTTAGTAGCGTGTGAATTTTTGACGCTTGGTGGTCTGGGAAAACCCACCGGATGTCATTATTGCTAAATTCTGCAAAACAGCCAAATAATGTCAAAAAACAGGGTTTGAAAATGAATTCAGTATTAAGTTTTCTGTTATATACTTTGACTAATATACACTAATATACTTTGACATTGCTGCTTTAAGAAAACACCAAAACAATGTGGAAATGTTTTTTATATAGGCTACTTTCTAACATTGCGTGCAAAGATCATGTTGTCTAAGCAGTCAGTTTTAGAAAAACAGTGATTAAAAACAGTCAGTCTGTCTAAAGATGTCTAAAACCTCACTAGCTACATGCCATAGTGAATCGAAAATAAGCCTAATTAATTCAGCTTGTATGAGATACAAAATGTCCGCCACATCCAATGTCCTGCGCAGTCATGTCATCATCAAAACTGAGAAGAGTGCTTACATAAAAAGACAAGTTTTAGAAATGTTTAAATGGACAAATAATAGGAAATATTCCTTAAAGAACAGAAGTGAGCTAATGAATCAGATTATTTCTGTGCTGATGATACCATTAACAGTGATCAATGGAGTGAAGAGACGATGATGAGGCTCGTGTTTAAATGCAGCGTGTGATATTTTTCCCTTAGATGATGAGAAACACACTGATGTGCGTGATGTTCCTATTGTACACTTATAATTCTTTAAAAATTTTCCGTAATGTTGTTTTTCTATCAGTAGATTTGGTTATAAATGTAAAGTAGGCGGAGCATCTTTCAATGCAATTGGAATGAAATCTTTAAAAACATTATTTTTTCACTGGATTTTAAATGCTAGAATGTTACTTGTGGTTGAGATGGATGCAAAAAAGAAATATATTTCAGTTCAGGAACATCTGTAGAACTATATATAGTAGAAAATGTCATAAATAGACCATGTAAAGTTTTTTTTCCGGCTCTTTCTCCGTTCGATTCAATGCTCCGGTCCTTTTACACTGCTTTTACTCATGTTTTATTTTCATTAGCCAAGAATAATCATATTCTTAGGAAATATGGGTTCACAAAATTGTGTGTTTTGCTAAAAGTAGCGAGTTAGTGGTGATAATGGATAAGTAAGATCCTCTGAACATATCTGAGATTTTATAATGTATTAAATGTATTATGAATTATGCGTGGCCGAAGAGGGAGGGCTTTCAAAAGGGGTTTTGCGGCTGATTAAATTTCAGCCATATGTTGCTGCTTGACTCTTGGGTGTGGCAAATGGGGTGGGGGTGGGCTGAGGGGTGGAATGGGTGTGTCACGCTTTATTTCTGCGCAGCACTGAACATTTTGATCATTGAAATTGTACATGATGACAAAACAGCAGCTCAGAATGTGCATGAATGTTTTGCATATCAGGAAACTGGATTTATGTCATCTTTCTTTAAGTGTTGTCATGTTCTTCCAGCCTAATGGCAGACATCATGTTAAAATTGAACTTTATTGTTAAAATTAAATGTTAAACACGATTCCTATTTCTTATAGTGATGTTAGAATGCAGAAGGCAGTCGTGTTTTTTTTTTTTTTTTTTTTTTTTTTTTTAAACACAGCCACGTCGGGCCTGTCGCAGATCCTCGGGCTCTTTTGTATGTTGGATTAGTGTAAGAGCTCTTTGTCTTCTCTGATCCCCCACTTGGTTTGTGCTCTTTGTGCTGCGTTTGCCTCCTGCTCTCCCGGTGTCACGAGCTCAGTCTGGAGTCTTCCACCTCACGCCTCTCTGCTGAGGAACAGCACTGATTTGAACCCCCTCTCTGAAAGCTTCACCAGCTGCTCAGTCTTTCTCCCCTCCTCCTCCTCCTCCTCTCTCGCTCCTGCCAACAAAACCAAGGCGAGCTCCCCGTCTCTAATCTGGGGCTCGGAGTATAAGTCAGAGACACACACAGCTCTGTCGCAGAGTCAGGAATCAGACTGAGGCCTCTTTTAGTAGGTAAGATACAAGATACAAGACTCCAGGACTGCTAGGGGTGGCTGTGTTTGAAACAAGTTCTTGTAGATGTTGTCAGAAGTCCGTGTAGAGACTGCTTTGCTTCTTTTTCTTGTCTGGTGAGTTAATAATGGTACAGTCTACTTTAAGTCTCTGCTTTTATTCATTTTTATATTGAATGAATGAATGTTGCCTCTGAAATGGTCTAAAATGAAAACAGCCAACATGACTTAATTCCTCTTTTAATTTTCCTTGTAAATGTGTTGTTGCTTTTTTATATAAAATGGCAGCTGACACTAAAATTGTACATTTGGTGTAGGATTATATTTAATGTAACTCTCTAAAGCAGAAAAAGGTCCGTTCCTGTTTTCTGTGTCAAACACAAGGGCAAAACTCGGCCAGGTTGGAACCTTGCACCATTTACACTGAAGTAGTATAAAACGTATAAAAACTCTTTTAAAAAAAAAAAAAAAAAAAAAAAAGAAAGAAACAAATCTTACTTGAAACCAAAAAAAACCCTAATGCAATTTTTAATAAGCATCTAAATATAAATTTAAAAAATAATTAAAAAAATTCTTACAAAAAATAATATAATAATATAAATAAATATATTATATAAATATATAACGTATGTCCCTGAAGCAAAAAAAACTTTTTAAAATAGTTTTTGATTTTTTAAAAATTTGTTTATCTTTTGTATGATTAAACCCCTTTTTATTTTTTAAATAAACTTTTTAAATTAATTATTATTATAAACAGTTTACTATTTTTTAATCATTTATTTTAAATATATTTTATTACTGCTGATGCAGTGTTCTGAAATTATTCACCACATGCACTAAAGAGCAACATGCAAGTCTGCTATACAGCTGTAGAAAAGTGAGATTGACTGATTGACTCTCTCTCTTAGCAAAACAGAAGAAGGAAGCCCTGATGAGGAACCACAGCCAGTCATGTTTTCTTAAAACCTTCTACCCACAAATCTCTCATGGCTTTGAACATGAACTAGCAGTTGAGCTTTGTTCATCTGAAGAACCTGCTGTTGTACTTGGACAGTAGACGTTATCCTGCTGTTCATTATTTATCTACACTCACATGACCTTTCTTCTCCGCTTAGCACAGAGCAGACTAATCCCGTGGTTTGTGCAGCTGTGCGATGTCTGGTGTCCTCCCAACAGGTCCAGGTGTAGAGGCGGCCTGGGTTTTGGGGGAGATGATTGTGTGTGTGTGTGTGTGTGTGTGTGTGTGTGTGTGTGTGTGAGTACAGTGTGTATAGAGTGGCTAGACAGTGGTGTCTGCCAGTGCGTCCGTTATCCTGAGCTCATTAGTGGATTATTAAAGGCTGGCAGGACAGCACAGGACTCGACTCAACTGTTTTTGTTTTTTGTTTTTTGAATGACGGTGCTGCAGTTTTCATCTAATCACATTTATAACTTTATTAGACAGAGACAGAAGTACAAGTGAAAATTATATTCTGTTCATAATGTAAGGAATAAAACACTTGGCTGTGTGCTGTTCTAGAAAAATAATCAATGATGAGTTGTTGTGATGAGGCCCGATGTGAAGAGTTACTGTTTCCACCCTGAAGTTGATTTATTTTCTTATAACAGCACGTCCTGACGTTCCTCTTATACTACAGCAATTTGCCAGTGCTAACAATGTTTAATTTATTAATGAACATCACGTCATACTTTTGATCTATTTATAGTTACCTTTAATGCTGTGGAACGCCCATGAAACAAGTTAATTCCTGTATTCACCTGCTATAAGCAGTCGTTGCTTCACCAGCCTCTATGTTTTTTCTCTTTCTGAAGTTAATAGGATAAAAAAGTTCCTGAAGCTTGTCATATTACTGACAAACTTCAAACTCTGTCCAAAAGACTCTTCTGTGTCAGACAACTTTAGTTACAGCTTCGCATCTGACTCATACAAAGCGCTGATACTAGAGACTCCTTCCATAAATGTCAAATAAACATCTTCTCACAGAAAACTTCACCATATCAATAATGTGGAGCATCTGCCATACGAGCTGTTACTATAGAAACGGTAACATATTAGAATAATCATATTAATATAACCCACAAAGCCAGATCTATTGTCAGAGCTGCTGTTATAGAAAATTAATTAAAACATGTTACATATTTAACCGATGTGTATGTGCTGTATGTATGTATATTCCCTAGTATTTCCTTTTATAAATTTTCACACAACTGTCCTCTAAAGTGGTGCAAGCTCCTAGAAGCCTCCCGTCTTTTATCGAGTTAAATACAGTGCAAGTGTTCTTTACTGTGTCCTCTTCCTGATTAAACCATCGCTAATCTAGTGTTTTGCCTGTGCAGGTTTCTGGAGAGTCGGTACAAACCTCAGGAAGTGGCCCTGACAAAATGGAATTTGGAGACAAAGGTATAGAAAAAGTGTGCAGTTGTTTGTGATTGTTTTCTTTTGGCGAGTGCTATTCGTGAGTTAGGATCAAGAGAGCAAAGGAAAAGGCTGACAGCTGACATTAAGTGATCTAGTGCTTGCTGTGGAAATGCCTGTTTCCTATTCCTACCCTGACCTTGTGTCCTGTACACTATCTGACTTTCTCTCTCTCTCTCTCTCTCTCTCTCTCTCTCTCAGGAGTGTTTGAGACAATGGTGGAGACCACGCCCCTCAGGGAAAGAATGGCCCTCTATCAGGCCGCAGTGTCTAAACTAGACGTGTCCTCGTCCTCTTGTGTGAGTGTCCTGCTTTATCAACTCTCTATAATCATTTAGTCTGATTAGTTCAGGCCACTTCCTGTGCTGAAGTGAGGTGGCATGAAGTTGCTCTGCTCCATTCTGTCTCGTTGTCTTGCTTAAGCAGCTTTGTGACGTGTTTTATTTCCCCCTCAGGGCCAGAGTGAAGTGGACATGGAGGCACGTGCTTATAGCGTGAAGCAGAAGGAAAATGTCCCTCCGGTCCCGCTGGATGTGGTAGGTGCTGCTGCTGATGATGGACTGTGTTTTGCCTGTAGAGGGCACCATTTCTGTTTCTTCACTCATTGTGTGTCTGTGTTGCGCAGACCTCCACTCCTGAGTCTGACAGCAGGAAAGCTTCAACCACAGATAACAACGGTGAGCCACTTTACTTTAATAAAGTTTGATACACTGTACTTTTTATCCATTTACAGTTACAGCTAATATTCTGAAACCTAGTTAGTTTCTCTAAATTGTTCCCTTGCCTGCCTCTGCTTTTCTCTCTTTTGAAGTTAATAAGAGAAAAAAACACAGCTTGTCATGTTATCGAGAAATCCTGAAGACACTTCCATATCTGAAAACCCACTGACACTGAAGACTCCTTCCATAAATGTTACACGTCTCCGTACAGAAAGCTTCACTATATCAGCAATTATATATTTTTCTTTGTTAAAAGTGGTAAGATTAGGTAAGATTTAGTCAGTTTTTTCAAGATCATCTCTCTCTCTCTCTTAGCTCTAAGATTATTTTAAGTACGTGGATTAGGCATTTGATTTATGATGTTTTTAACTCCTTGGGCCCGCCCCATTTCCGCCCATGTTCACAAAGCTCCGCCCCCCAGGATCTACAGTGGCCCTTAGAGTAGATTGTTTGTAAAATGACTAATGCGAAGTCCATTCAAACACAAACAACCGGAAGTCGGTTTTCCAAATGGGTTTTCTAAGCCACATAATACTTTTGTCCTATGATCATGGCTTAAACCATTATTTTTGATCATGTTCTACATATTTTACAAGTTATTTGTACAAGTAATAAAAAAAATGAACTATTACACCTTCAAATAACCACATTCCTTTTAGTCCCTGGGAATTAGCTGTATAGAAACGATAACGTATTACAACAAGCACATTAATATACACCTGAGAGCTGCATTACAACTGGAATTACTGTCAGAGGCGCTAATAATCAACAAATAACCCGGCACCTTCTGACCAGTTGGAATCAAGAATTCAGCAGTGCTGTGGTATAAGGTACTAATATGACTTTGTGTGAATAAGGAGCAGGACTCGGGTTACACAACAAGGGCGTGTTAAACACATTATTGGATCATGAGGTTGGAAGTCTCTTGTAACCTGAATCCTGCAACACAATAACAACAGCACTGTGGTATAAGGTGCTAATATTATTGTGCGGGGAAAGTTCTCTATTGTGTAGCAGGATTCAGGTTACCCGAGACATGCAACCCTGTGATCAAACAATGTGTTTAACACACCTTGTTGACTTCACCTCACAGTTTTGTGAAATCTATAACAGCAGCTCTGAAAGTAGTTCCAGCTGTAAAGCAAGTAAAATTTATATTAATGCGCTTGTTCTAATACGTTGTGTCTATAGTTCAGGGGTCACTTGGAGTCACAAACATAGTCACTTGATTTACAAATGGGGTCATGGGAGAAATTCACAAACTTCCTTTTTGTTTCATTTATTTATTTTACAAATTAATATTAGAATTTTACAAATTAATATTTGTGTGCTAATATTTTGAAATGTTACTGTAAGCAACATTTAAATTAATGTGTTATTTTAGTCTTTTTTACTATCATTTCCTCATCCATCTACCTCCACTAAACAAACTAGCGTTGTATCTCAGACCGCATACTTATGTACTATTCTAGACCGTTAGTGAGCACTAATACTAACTGGTTTTCCTGTAGTCAGTGTTTGAATTTTAAAACCCTTCATGTAGCGTTAAAACCTACCGAAAGCTCTGTTTTGCTGTTTTCTAGTTTAGTAAATACTTTTGAATGTAAGGTCAGAGTTTTTGATTTAAGACAATCATGCCTAACTGTCATGATGACAGTGGAAAGTTTTAAAAGAAACAGAGCTTGCCAGTGTGTTTAGCAATGCTGTGCATGAAATCTATAAAATTTGACATTTCAGCTTCGCATAGTGATGGACAGGGATCTTTTGGCTCTGATGTCCCGTTGGCTCTGTCAGTGCAAAGACGCTTCCTTTGGTTTTTAGTCACTGACGTTACACATATGTATGTCACTGACATAATAAAATGTTCACGTTACAGTAGTCATATATTATAAATCTGGAATTTAAAAATGTAGCGTAGTCAAGGCTTGGGGTCGCAGAAAATTCCTAATATCCATTTGAGGTTGTTTGCTACCCATAATCTAAATTTAATAATAAATAGACATGGTCGTAGAAATAAAATGAAAACATGCTGTTATTTAATAAGGAAAGGTGTAATTGTTGATTCGGTGAAGCTTTCTGTAAGGACATGTTTATTTAATATTCATGGAAGGAGTCTCCAGTGTCAGTGCTTTGTAACTGTCTGTATGTTTTCCTCCATGGTACAGAGGAGTTTGCACTTTGCTGTTTCTCAGTAATAGTTCTTTGCTTTTTAGTATTTAGCAAGATAAACTGACAAGGCTACATTATTTGAAAGAGACTATAGCTTTGGCTACATTAATTCCTGCTGTACGCTCTTCTGCTTCTGTCATGTAGCTTGCGCTTTACAGACATGAAGATAAAAAAATACTGTAGTTGTGTAACAGAATAAAACACAATCCTGTCTAATGACATGGATTGCATTTTAAATTCACTGGCTCCTTCTATTGTTTTTGGGTTGATGTCACTTCATCAAGATTTTCCTCTTTCAGCAGGCTCCACTGTGGCTACTCCTGTTTCTGACCATGGCCAAACTAAAACGGTTAAGGTGATCCCTCAGATTTCTTACCATTGTGTACATTTTAAAGTGAGAGTCTTTGAGTAGAATGCTTAAAGGAATACTCCATCTGTAGCATCTGTAGTTTATGTAGACTTAGCACAAGAAGTGTATCCAAAATGTATGCAACTTTCAAACTCAGGAAAGGTAATCCCAGTTATCCCAGTGTAAACATTCCCAAACAATTTGTGGCAGTAATGCACAATCAGACTGCATTACATATTTAACATTAACAACACCTGCCCTTAGACTTCCTTTGTATGTACGTTTTGAGAATCTTTTTCTACTTTGCAAGAAAACTTTCTTTTCTGTGTTGAAATGATCATCAATGCTAATCACATATACACTTCGAATAGAGATTAGCTTGAAAATCAGTGGTTTATTCCTTTAATACTATTTGATAAACAATTTAGACAATGCTCATTTGTAATAGTTAAAGCTTATCGTGTGAATCTGTGTGTGTTTAGAAGTTCAGTTTGCCGACGCGTGAGAGCTGCGTGACGTGCACGAAGACCGTGTACCCCCTGGAGCGATTGGTCGCCAACCAGCAAGTTTATCACAACTCCTGCTTCCGCTGCGCTTACTGCAACACGAAACTGAGGTGAAACGATCTCAGAAAAATTGTTCTAATTTAATCCTTAATGTTTGCATCACCATTCCATTGAATTTTCTCATCTTTCCTTCTTTCCTGTGCTGTTTAGCCTCGCAAACTACGCCTCTCTACATAACAACGTCTACTGCAAGCCACACTTCTGCCAGCTCTTCAAGGCTAAAGGGAACTACGATGAAGGTTTTGGACACCGTCCCCACAAGGAGCTGTGGGACTCCCGAGGAGAGGGTTCAGAGGACCAGGAGGGCCAGGAGGAGCCTTTGGAAAACAACAGCAGTCCCACAGTGGAGGAGTCTCCTCTGGTTAAAGTGAACATCCTCACTGCCTCACTGGAGACACGGGCTCAGGATGCATCATCAGAGAGAATGGAGAAACCAGTGGAAACCAGACGGCTGAAGATCTCCTGGCCTCCAAAAACAGACAGCGAGGAAGCTTCAGCTCAAACCAATGTGCTGGCTGAAGAGGCCGCTGTGTGTCCCAGCCGCCCAAAATGGCCACCAGAGGGCGACTCGAGCCCACTCTGTACCGAAAAAGCAGAGCTCTCTGACATCTGCAGCAGCTCCTCGCTTAAAGAGCGCAGCCGCCCCTTTTCAGTCAGCAGCCCTGCCTCAGCTGTCAGTCAACCCAGTCTGACACGCCCAACTCAGCCCCAGCCACTGGAAAAGCAGGAAATAAGTGAAGAGGCTGGACAGGAGGAAGTGGAAGTCGAAGATAGGCGTGATGAAGGAGTCACTGAAGAGAAAGATCAGCCGGAAGAGGAGGAGCCACCGTCTTTCACATGCCAGAGTGCATCACTGGAGGACACACCTCCTTCCTCCCCCCTCAGCGAGGGTGAATCAAGCTCTGGGTTTGAGCAGAAACACTCTCAGGATGTGGGATTCTGGGATGGCGAGGAAGAGCAAGATGCGTCCATTGAGGATGTGATCAGGAAAAACCGTCACTACGAAGAAGACGACGACGATGACGATGACTGATCCGTGTTACCAATAAATGAGTGAAACGAAATTAAAGTCTGTTTAATTCCACTGACTTTCAAGGGATCACCTTCACTGGTCTTCCTTTTATCTGTGGCAGTAGTCTCTGTCCCTCAGTGAGTGAATTCAGATTTCCACAAGGGGCCACATCATGTGCAGCACATGAGAAAGATGCACAAGGTTTTATTTTTATTGGTACTTTTTATGTATGTACAGTGTGTATTTTCTATGTCTTTTTTGTAGCGTATGGGTTGCCATTTAATGTTGCTTTGAAATTTTATAGAATCTTTTTTCATGTTATCTGTTAGATAGAAGAGGTGCCAACATTTACAGTTTGGCTGTGGCATTTGCAGTTTCTGACTCTGTGCCACAAAAATATGGAGGACACCTGAAAACGACTCTTTTCTACTGTTTTAGCTAAAGCAAAATGCGAATTAAATTCTCCCAGTGGACAAGCCAATTCACTGAAGGGGAAAGGATGCAGTACATAATAGACATTTGCTTCTGGTAGTGCTTATGCTGACTTTACCTTACACCTTAGACTGTGAATTCGTAAACCACTGTTTTGTGAACCACTAGAAAACAAGAACTGGTCTGTAGTCGCTAAAAGCACAGGATAGAAATTGCTGTTCATCATTTATGACACCACTAACCGTTAGGGTTTTTTGTGGTAAAGTTGTTTTTTTTCTCTCTGTTTGCTAGGATTTTCTTGCACCTCTGTAGTTCTGTTTTAGATGCTCTTATATAATCCACCATAAAACAAGTTGTACAAGGACAAAAAGCAGTCTACTAGTTCAAGTCATTCATTATTATTATTAATTTTTTTTTTTCCAGATGCAAAATAATTTGTTTTTGATTGAGCATTAAGACTTGGCAGTCATCCAGCTGTGTGAGCTAGAGGCTCGGACTTTGGAAATTTGTTTTAGTCATGGAAATATGTCTCAGCACATGTGATCTTTTAGAAGTGAAATAGGTTGTGTGCTATGTATGGACAGCTGTATGGATGTATCAATGGATGCCTTTTAGCACGGTCTTGCGCACTTGCATTTTAAATGTTACTTTTTTTTAAAACCAGGGGACCAAATTTCCTTCAATAAATAAGTATTTAATACATAATTGTTTTTTTTTTCTTCAACATTTTGATTGTTGGGCCTCCAAAAATGGGTGCGTTTACACAATTTATACAAGAAATAATGAAAAATGAAGTGACTCAGGATTTCTTAAACTAACACAGTTCACTATGTGTACTCTCTCTCAAGTGACTGTCACATGCCCCTATAGCTCATGTTCCAACTGCTTGCTTTCTAAAAGATTGATCTAATGCTTAGATTCCAAATTTCTATGGAAATCATAACCATATGTTGGAAATGGTTTCGTGCTGCAATTAGGGTACGATTGTAAACATTTCTAGCAGCATGAGATCTCGCATAACAGCAGTGTGTGTGTGTGTGTGTGTGTGTGTGTGTGTGTGTGTGACAAAAGCAGTCATCTATTATACAACTCAACAATATAAAGGAGCAGGCAGAAAACGATTGCTCGATGGTCTGCTTCTTCATATTCCTATATGGTTTTATCCAAATTCAAGACTTTTTCATGTGATCACAAGTATTACACTTTTATGTAAACCTTATCCCCTTATCCAGAAAGTAAAGCACTCATTCTAATATGTTATCATTTCTGTAGTAACTGCTCATTCACAAGGACTAATTAAAAAAAAAAAAAAGTGTAATTGTAGACATGGTGAAGTTTCTGTCAAGAGATGTTACTTAGCATTTTGGGAAGGAGTCTCCAGTGTCAGTGCTCAGAGGAAAAGCTCAGTAAAAGTAAAAATTTTAATGTGGTTTTTAAGTACCATGAGAAGATGCAATTTTTTCTTATGTACTTTAAAAAAGAGAAAAAATAAGTCTGGCAAGGGAACGAATGTTTATAGCTGTTTCTGTTCTTGTGATATCAGGTACTATAAATGGATAAAAATGACTGTGTATCATTCCATAATAAATACAAATTGTAAGCACTGACAAAGTAACAGTAACTCTGCTTTGCCACATCAGGACACATCCTGTTGTTTTATTCCTTTCAAAAAAAAAAATTCTCACCCTTTTCTGCTGAAAAAAGGAAAATCAGATCAGACTTTACCAGAGTTGTTTTTTTTTTTTTTTAATCTTTCCAGACTTTCTTGCTAGTTTTCAAGGTTGTGAACATGGCATGAAATGATCGAATGTGCAGCAGGAGGCTGCTTTATATAAGAGAATAATACAACAGATTTAAATCCTTGAGTGTTTTAAATCTATATATTTTCTTAATGACAGAAAGCCCCTTTTTTTTTTTTTCAAAATGGAAATGAACTCTGGAAATGAGTGCCTTACAAATTCCAGAGTTTTTCAGACTTTCCAGACATGTGCAAAAACTCTACTGTCTACTTAATACAAGACGACGAAATCTCACGATTTATGGAGAGGAAAAAGAGCTGAAACACTTTAAAGTGAAGCAAATGTGGTTTAATGTCATCATTCAACAGATATGTAAAATAATTAATCGTCTTCCCTTTTAGTGGGAGAGTTTGAAGGATCTATAGTGACATTTTTGGCATTAACCAACATGAAAAAAATACATTGCATTTCTCTGAATTTTGGGACATGATGACAAGACAAAAACAATTACTGTCTGAAGTTTGCAGATCGGTGGGCTCGGTCCAAGATGGCTGGAGCAGAAAATGCATGTGTCATATAAATATGTCATGGTGATCCCTGCTCCAACATCTTTCATCACAAACACACAGCTGTAAAACCACCACACTGTTACCCACACAATCAATCTGCTGTAAAGTGCTCAGGGCATTAGTGAATTGGAATAACTCATGTTAAAGCACACACTGCCAAAGAACATCTTTTTTTTTTTTTTTTTTTAATACGAGGTGGCATCCAGTCAGTGACACACGTCATGGCTAAATAATGTGGCAAACACTTTTTAACTAAAGAAAAAAAAAAAGAAAGAAATAGATTGCTGTCAAGACACTGAGAAAATGAAGATACACACATGTCCAACCTGAGACACGGTCTTAAGACTTCCACTTAAAACCTCATTAAGGGCCATATTCAGAGTTCTGTCAAAGTTAAGCAGTTAAATTTGCATGCATTAAGACTTTGAGTGCTTAAATCAATTTTCTGCACTTCCCATTCAGAATATGCACAATCACTTGCTTTGAAAAAAAAAAAAAAACAGATAGAAAATGCACATTGAAGAAGAAAATATACACCGATCAGCCATAACTTTACATAATCACCATAACATAACCACCTGCCTAATATTTTGTAGGTCCCTTGTGCCTCCAAAACAGCTCTGACCCTTCGAGACATGGACTCCACAAGACCTCTGAAGGTGTGCTGTGGTATCTGGCACCAAGACAGTAGCAGCAGATCCTGGGGGCCTCCATGGATTGGACTTGTTTGTCCAACACATCCCACAGATGCTTGATCGGATTGAGATCTGGGCAATTTGGAGGCCAAATCAACACCTTGAACTCTGTCATTTTCCTCAAACCATTCTTGAACAATTTTTGCAGTGTGACAGGGCGCATTATCCTGCTGAAAGAGGCCACTGACATTAGGGAATACCGTTGCCATGAAGGGGTGTACTTGGTTTTGGCGCTTTTGTTCTGACACCTTTCTATCATAGCCAGCATTAACAGTTTCAGCAATTTGTGTTACAGTAGCTCTTCTGTGGGATTGGACCAGAAGGGCTAGCCTTCGCTCCCCACGCACATCAGTGAGCCTTGGGCGCCCATGACCCTGTTACTGATTCACCGGTTGTCCTTCTTTGGACCACTTTTAGTAGGTACTAACCACTGCATACTGGGAACACCCCACAAGACCTGCTGTTTTGGAGACGCTCTGACCCAGTCATCTATCCATCACAATTTGTCCCTCGTCAAAGTCCCTCAGATCCGTACGCTTGTCCATTTTTCTTGCTTCCAACACATCAACTTCAAGAACTAACTGTTCACTTGCTGACTATTATATATCTCACCCCTTGACAGGTGCCACTGTAACGTTACTCACTTCACCTGTCAGTGGTTTTAATGTTATGGCTGATCGGTGTGTGTGTGTGTGTGTGTGTGTGTGTGTGTGTGTGTGTGTGTGTGTATATATATATATATATATATATATATATATATATATATATATATATATATATATATATATGTGTGTGTGTGTGTGTGTGTGTGTGTGTCTAGTCATCACATTACTCACTTTAAGAAAATGGCTTCCACCTTCAATACTGAGCAGCTTATAAAATAGCACTTGATCCAGTCCATCCTATTATTATTTTAATTGCACACCAATTGATACTCCGTGTGCACAATGTAACAAAGTCACAAGTTTATAAATCTTGCCCATGAAATCGTAAAGTGTGCACTGGATTTAAGCTATTTTATCACGCTATTCTTTTTCCGACTCGCTCAAGAATAATGCATCCAAGTTCAGAACTGCATGCAAGTTCAGACATGCCTCAGTTTTTCTCAAACAACACCTGACGTGTGGAACTCTCACGCAACTTCTGAAAGTACGGAGTTGCACCTAAGGTTCTGAATACTCACAGCGTGAACAAATCTCCTCTCTGAATACGGCCCTGCTGAATTGCATACATATAATACAAACACACCAGTATAAAGAAATAAACCTCTTTTATTTCTAGATTTTTTTTTCAGATTGCATTTAGCATCTCAGAAAAGCATACGTCACTGCAAACTGTCTGACCTCTGCTGTGGACGCAATTACCTCGTGACATTTCTCTGCTCCTGCCCAAGGCCTCATTTCCACGAAGCAGCGATAACAAAGTGGCACTTTCTTTCTGAATGTCAGTTGATCAGGAAAAAAAAACAAAACAAAAACATGACAAAGTAGAAATGTCACCAGCTTTAGGACTGTGAGGGAAAGGGGAAGGTGCAGGACCGTGACGATGATGCTCGGGGACGCGACTGCCCCTCGAATGCATGCTGTTTATAAACTGAAATGCCATTCTCTGTCCATTCACTCCTTTCATTCATTCCTTTATTCAGTCATTCATTCAGCTATTTCCTGAAGTGATTCTTTGTTACTTGCTGTGGCATCAGTACAGCCGGTGATATATATATATAGTATATATATAACTGTACATTATATACAAGCTTTTTAAAAATATATATATATAGCTACATATGATCTATGCATCAGAAAATCAGCTTCATACAACTCTCGTTAGTCAATTGAAATCATTTAAGTTTCGCTGTATTCAGAGTTGGTGACTTAAGCGGGCCACTTAAGCTCATAAAACAAATATATATGTACGAAAAATAGTTAACCGTATTTAGATAATGATCTCGATTATTTAAATGATTAAAATGACCTGCGTTGGCACAATTTTCAGGTGATAAGAAATAAACAGTTTACATTTAATAAGTGAAATTTGCTGTCAATTCAATGTAAATGTAATTTTTTTTTTCAAATTAAAGTTAGAAGGTTAGACTGATATGATGATATAAAAATAAGAAATATGTAATCTAATAGAAGCTGAATATATTGTTGTTGATTGTCTTGATAGTCGCATTCACAAGCTCTCCTTCTCCGCTGCTTAATGGGAAACTTTCTGAACATTATGCCTCTGTTTAAAATGATGGACACCAAGGAGACTCGGAGAATTTCCCCCAGACGCCTTCTGAAACAATCAGACGCTCAGCTGTCAATTTGTTGTTTCAGGTCAGCATCACAGATCGATAGCCTTTAAAACACTGCTCATCTGTAAGTGACAACTCCTCCAGTGGGGGCCTAAAAAACACTTCTCCTTCTGCATACATGCCTCTGTTCATGAAGGTAAAGATGATGATGAATGGCTTGGAGGTATATGACTGATTCCTTATTGTGTAATTTAGATACTGTTGAGATTAGGCTAATTCAGGGAACATAATTTTCTGGAGGAAAATGCGCTGGGATGTACATTTATCTTTAAAATAAAAATCTTTACTAATATTGTAAAGAATGAAATAATATAAAAATAATTTCCAGGGGTGGACTAGTGAGTAGTTTGGGCACAAAGGACAAGTAGGCTCTGTAGGCTAGCTGTTTTCTCCTAAATCCTACTTGCTATTGACTTTTACTTTGATTTATATTTAGACAAAACATGCTTCACGATGCACCTTGATGATGTAACTATAGCACAAGTTACACGTGGTGAATCCCACCACCTGCTGCACGATGAACATTGGCTTTTACTAGGCGAATTAATTATTGTGCATGGAAAACTGATACACGCAGGTATGTGGACACTGACAAAACCGAGTCAAGTGCGGAATACCCTTGCATTCACACTAGAAAGTTACCGGCGATCATTTGTTTTCTATGAATATACATGACATAGAGCCACAATTTCAGCGACAACAGCAATCGACAAAGTGATGGCATAACAGTTGATAACTGAACTGAGATTTTCTTAATCCTATGCAAATTAGATACGACACTGCAAAGCGACGAATCCAAATTCAAATGATTCCTCGGACCAATCCACTCAATGATGTACTCGGTCTGGTCCGACTTTTCTTCAGTTCCATCCTCATGAGTGCACGCTAGAGAGTGCACGCCCACAAGAGACACACTACAAGCGATACAAGTGACTTGTCTCTTGCTAGTGTGAACGAAGGGTTTTTATGTGCGATGTGAAGAAAACATCATGGCTAATAGCTGAACCATTATTTTATAATTTTATACTCATTTGTCTCTGTATTAATTCACTTAACTAGCTATGTAGCTTGCCACTTTTTAGCCTTGTCGGTTAAAATTGGTACTGGGCAGCACTTTAAGAGATTTTACTTGCCCGAAGAGCTAGCTAATGAATTTATGATTTATAATTTGTCCACCCCTGATTTGAGTAAGTATTTTACTGAATATTTGTAATTTGGGAATAAATCTGTATTTATATGATTCTTTATTTTTCGAGGTCACATTTAAACATCTAATATTGGCCACAAGTTACATTCTGTGGTTGTTTGTTCTTCTAATTACTATTACTAGATATAATATATTATATTGCCAATATCATATCACTGACAAAAAATTGTCATACAGTGTAGCTGGACTTACAGCTAAGAGAAAAGCCCTTTGGTACAAAAAGTGTGAATAGCTGCTATTTAACACATAATAATGTAACTGTCTATATAGCCCTTAAGTCCAAATAATAATATGAGTGTATGCAGTATTTCAGTATTAATTTCTTACCACACACACTCTGCTCAACTCTGAATACAGCTGCTCAACATGGTTACACATGGAACCATCGCCAAAACCGTATAAAGAGAATACAGCTCGGCCCCTGAAGGACAAAAAGGCCTAAAGACAGTAAGATATGCATCGTTATTCCAGCGTGAGTGAAAATCATGCACTGCTGTTTTTGGTTCCATGGCAATTAATATGAAAAACTTCCACCTACTTCCACAGTGTGCACCCATCAATAAGAAAAAAAAAAGACATTAGATCAGTTTGCAGACTTAATGTTCCCTGATTCCCTTTTAAACCGTTCATGTTGCTACAGGCTCACAGTTGAACTGTCGACATGGGATTAGTTGTAGTCTCTGGCCATCAGCCGCTGAGAGGGTGGAGATCCACCTTCACCTTCTCTCCACTGCTCAGCATGCCGACGGTGGGGTAGAATCCTCCAGCCGGCACCACCACCTCCCTCCTCCCAATGATCTTCCCATTGCGGGTGAAGAACACCTAGGGGGCGACAGAGAGTCATATTTCTGCAGCCACGTACGTGAGACACAGGCTCATACACCAGCTGCTTCTCATAGCACACAAAGCTTAGTTATAAATGCCATGTACTTTTGAGGAATTGGAAGTACGCAATATTTGGCTCAGATAGCTGTCAGGCTTTTTCGTTTTTATTTACAAAAGGCTTGAGGGCAACAAAAGTACAAGATTTACACAGGCACATTGCAAACTAACAATTCAGAGTCCTAAACTAACATCACTTACTAAATATGTACAGTTGTAAAAATTTTCAGCGTGGAGTAACGGCGCACAGCAGTGGACACATAAATATTGTTGCAAAAGTGTGGCAAAGAGAACATTAACCCTCCAAGATTTTTGGAGGCAAAGCAAAAATTCTTTGTGGTTACATCAGTACTGAAATCCCCCATGATTAATGCTGCTCAACTTTCACACCCAGGCAAACCCGAGCACAAAAAGATCTGGCCTTTTCTATAAGACAACATTGCTGACTTAAAACGTGCAGCGTCTAATAAAAATGATTAATGCAATGTTTGAATTTGGTAACTGTCTAATGTTGAAGTTTTTCCAAGACAAACGACCATCTATCAGTCCACAACTGTTGTGGAAAAGAAATATGGCTGATTATGCTTTTAACACCACCACTGCACTTCATGATGAAAAAGTCATGGGTCACACTTGGGCATCGAGAGCAAAGAAATACAAGCCCAAACGCTGCAGTGACAAATGTAACACACATGTGTTCATCTGTGCGGTTGGGTGGAGGCATGTTTTTATATCCTGTGGGGTCCCCACAAGGATAGGAAAATCTGGCAGCTTTAACTGGATGGTCCCACTTCAAAAACCAGGAAAAAAAAAAAAAAAGGTTTGCTTTTGGTTACTGAGGTTAAGGTTAGGGTTAGATTTAGATTTAGCACTAATTAGTTGCACTAATGAATGGTCCTCACAAGGATAGTAAAACAAACGTGTGTTTGTATATGTGTCCATCTGATAGAATAATCAAATTAGATCTGGCAATAAAAACAGTCTGAGACGAGCCTGAAGCTCTAACACAAATCTGATGTTATGTATTTGTTAGACATGGTTATATCAGATTACAGAATCTGATCCCTTATGTCAAACATCATTATGATAATTACATCGATTATCATTTATCTTCTTTCATTCATCTTCAGTAACTGGTTTATCATGATCAGGGTTGCTGTGGACTTGGAGTCTATCCCAGGAACACAGAGGGTGAGGCGGGAATACAGCCTGAATGGGATGACAGTCCACTATAGAGCACCATGAAGACACACATTTCCACCAAGGGGCAATTTAGAATAGCCAGTATACCTCCTGGTATGTTTTTGGGAGGTGGGAGGAAACCAGAGAACCAGGAGGAAACCCATGTGGACATGTGGAGCACATGTGAAACTCCGCACAAACTGAGCTCAGGATTGAACCGAGGACTCTAGAGCTGGGAGGCAGCAATGCTACCTGCCTCCAGTGTGCTTTCCTTGTTTCAATTTGTATAATCTAATTTAGAATAATGTAAAATATGATTAATAGACTATGAAACCTGTACACTGGAAATAAGGTGGAAATGTCAGGACAGCTCACCATAACCTTCCTGCCTTCCTGCTCTTGCTCTGCGTCATCTCCCTCATCCTCCTCATCCTCATCGTTTAGGTACAGTACGTTCTGAACGCGGTTTTGCTTGGGATTCTCTGCCATGTCCTCTCCATCATCAGCCTCATCTAATGGAAAAATATATATAAATTTAACAGAGACACACACACAAAAAAAAAGAGTACTTTCATACTAGTGACAAGAAGCCTGTGATTTCAAACTGCTATAAGTAAAATGACTCCGGGGCCTGCTGCTTTAGTAAATAATCAACAATGATTACCAACTCGAAGATTATTTTCCAATAATAGAAGTGTTTTATTTCTCTTATACCACAGAAATTTGCCAACAATTACAACTTTTTTATTACGTAAAGAGCATGTTGTCCATTTTATCCATTTATAGTCACATTTAACACTGTGAAACGTCTATGGAAACAAGTTAGTTCTGCTTATCATTTACGTTAGCAGCTACAAACAGGTGTTTCCTCACCAGCCTTTCATCTTTTCTCTCTTGAAGATAAGAAGTCAAAAAACTTAGCTAAAAAAAAATCCCTCTATCCTGAAGACTTTCCTGTGTTGGAAATTTAAAAAAAGCACTGACACTGGAGATTCCTTCCAAAAAATGCTAACTAAATAAATCTCCTTACTTCACCATATCAATGGTTACATGTTTTTTTTTCAAATCCATTCATGTCAAGTGTCTGCCATACAAATGTCTGTGCTGCTGTAGAAATAATAATGTATTAGAATGAGCACATTAACATAAATCTTGTAGCTGGAACCTCTGTCAGAGTTTCTACTATGGAAAGTTAATCAAATCCAAGGAAGTCAAGAAAATAGACAGAGCTTGGTACATGAGAGGATATTCTGTGATGTTTTGGCTTTATTTTGTACATGTTCATTCTAACATGTACTAACATGACATAAAATGCTAACATGACTGTCAGTGAATGAAAGGGGTCAGTTAGCTTGATCTCATTATCGTACAGAGTGGACAAATCAATAGCCCGAGCATTCAAGACAAGAAGATTACATGACCAAGCAAAATAAAATGCAGCGTAAAGCTGTCACGTAACTTGTTAGCGCCCCACACAATCACCTTAAGGTTAAACATTGAAAATTTTTTTTTATTTGTTTGTGTCTCCAATAACGCACATAACTACCTTGCCATGCTTTACTACATTATGTTAGCTACCTTTTTTAGCCGACTGGAGCGTTCACTTTGTCTGGCGGGCTAGGTAATGAATTTATGATTTTATCCAGTTATCCACCCCTGTCCTAGTTTATCCTATCAGCTGTGGCTGGCAATGTCTTTAGGAACCACAAGATCATGATGCTAGATATGTGCTCTGTTAAACAAGATCCTTGTACAAGATCACACCTTCATAGTCACGAGGGAACATGATCCCACAGCCCATGATGTCCCCTTCAAAGCAACGTGGGCCAAATGGATCTCCAACTCCACTGCCATGGAAAATCTTCCCATCATCTGTAGGAAACAACCCACACAAATCGTACTAAGAATTAGCAACAACAGCAATAGTAAATTTTTTAAGAGACACAGTCTTTAATATAATAATACAAAAACAATTTTACACTTCTGAAAAGATGCTGACACTACAAGTCGTTGAAACTCAACAGGATTTGTCATCCACCATTTGTCTTTTGAAGTTTAAACCTCTCTGGAAAAAAGGCAAGCATGAATAATTTCTTTGCACAGCTAATACTGGCATGGACTTGATCTGGGCCTAGAAGTATAATTTAGTGGTAATGACAAAGACAGATTACACTGACAGTCAGAAGGCTTTAAATTTCACTTTATGCACCAGTACCAGCAGGGGTCTACAACTAGCCTATTTATTCTGAAGGAGACAGAGCTTTACTGACTGAACAGACATGGCAGTCTCAAGTGGCCTCAAGGCTACAGGCTTCTCGATCATATACGTTTATGGCATTTGACACTCCTCTGAAGAGCAACTTACAGAACTGCAGATTAGCCCAATTCTTAAGATACCAACAAGCTGTGGCACTTCCAGGAACTGCGCTCAAATCAGTGCTTAATAAATTTTCATTCAACTGGTAAAGGCTCACTCCACCACCTGGATGCCAGTCCTGATGCTTGCTCTTCTAATATTGTGATGGGTGTGGGGTCAAGGTACAGTCTGGGATTTGACCACTACCATTGGGTAGGGGGGTGACTGGTGCATTCTTGGCTTTGTTGGCAAATATGAGGATTTTAGCCTGTAACCAGTGGAGGGGACACAGCAGTGGACTGACATGAGTGAACTTAGGAAGACTGAAGACAAGTCAGTCTCCTGATTCAGGATCAGCTGCAAGGCTCTAAAATGGCATGTGCAGGAAGACCAACCAGCAGCTAGTCTTAGCCAGCAACCGTCAAGTCTCCTTGGAAAGAAGTGGTCTAATATTCCTGATGCTATACAAGAAATACATACATAACCCAGATTGATATCTGAACAAACTTTACACCTAGGATTTTTGCATTTTTGGAAGAAGTGATCAGAGAGTTGCTAAAGATAAAGGTGTCGACATGCATTTTCAGCTATTAAGCGCAAGGTGATGTCATGTCATGTGTAACTGTCATGTTAAAGACATGTATTTCTGTGCCTTGAGGCTTGCAATGCTTATAAAAGTGTCATAACACAACTCTAGAATAAGCTGTGAAACCTGAAATGAGAAAGGTTTTATAGTGAAAATGCAGATGCAAAGCAGAATCCACACCTGTTTCTTTTAAGAAGACCTGCTCTAACCCTAAAGACCTAATCTACAATGAAACATCCTTGTATTGCTAGAACATTCCACTCATGCTCTGGTCTTAATGATCCCAGAATGTCTTATGCTCTTGATGCAACAACAGGCCAAAACAGAGAATAGCTTTCTTTTCTCTTCATCTAAATGTCTTCTTCACTGCTCTGTTTGTTTAATCTTTCTGATAGAGAGCAAAATAAATGATGGCAAGACAGAGACAACAACATGAAAATATGAAGAGAAGAAAACAGTGAAAAGGTAGAATGCAGACAAAAAGCCCACCGCACTGTGTAGCTGGTAAATATTTGTGAAGTTGTCATGGGACCCGTTCCTGGCTCAGGATCCTGCTTAAACAATCTCTATCTGAATATGGGAGGGTGATGGAGACAGTGTATCGTTAAGACTCCAATGCGGGCCCCTGTCACAACACTACACCACAAGCACAGAAAACACTGCAACCAGTGTGGAAGAAGAAGATGGCTAAAAATAGATAGGGGACATAGGTGCGTTGTCTCGGCCTGCTGGAACACTTTCAGGACTTTTGGCACCTGAGCTGACAGGAAACAACACACCAGCAAGCACAGATGCTTTTCCCTGTACTTCAGACCTTTTCTCAGAGGCCTGTCTGGAAAAGATGAGAGAAGATATCTCCACCGGGATGCTGCCGCTTCCGCAAAACAACCTGAGGTGGAGGACCAGATATAAAGAGTTGCTTGTGCCATCAGTAGATTCCTCAAATCAAGTCCAGTTATATCCAGCCAAGAACATTATTGTATTTGTCTCAGCACAACAGTTTAAGGGTACGACATCCTGCCAACAGTCTGGCAAACGACCCACTTGACAAAATCAGGCAAAGTATTAAACCAGATACAGAAATCTTACCCTTCACATAAAGTTTAAGCTACCACTCCTCCTATGACATCCTTCTCAAAGGAAAACTGCAAATGTCCAACCCAAGTAGCCTGTGCAATGGGCAGAAGACATATTCTAGATCTGTTTTTTTTCTGAACAGACAGAAAAACAGCTGGAATAAAACCCAGTTAGGTTCCTGTGTATAGGACCACACCTGGTACTAGCATCAGGTGTAAACACTCAAAGGCTGATGATTCACAGATGGATTCTTCATATAGATTGCGGCGTCTTAATGGCCCATGACCCCCTCACCTGGCCCGCTCTCTTGGCAAAGCTTATTCAGGAGACGCGCACCATAAACATGGCACTCCTTTAGGTCTTGATAACAAACAGTAGTAGTCTGATGGGTGCGATAAGCAAAGAGGTTTTCTTCACAGCGTAGGGAAGAATAATAGTGGAGGTGCAGGGATGATGTGATAAGCCAAGTGCAGGCATGATGAGAAAATATACATTACAGCATGACTGGAATTTTGTTAGTTAAGTCAATAAAAATAGTGCTGCCAGAAAGTCTACAATTGAGCAGCACAAGAAATATCACCAATATGGTTCTGCATGTGCATTGGGCTTTTGGCGTGGCAAGATACTGCGAGTGTGGTGCTATGAAAGGAATGTATGCATGTGACCGCATCAATCACACCTCTTATTTTAAAAAGAAGAAATTATTAAGACCTGTGCCGCCCTGGTGAGTGACAGGGTCTTCCAACTACTGCCAGCACAGCCTACAAAAACTCCTCAACACATCACCCCAGCTTTGTAGCAGAAGGTCAGAAGCTAATCAAGCTAACTGACTCAGTGAAAAGCTGTGGTGGCATGACAGAGGTACTGAAGTTGGGGGCTAACTGTACAAAGCTCCTTATTTCCATCTGATATGCTGCAGGTGCCTCTCTCAGATGGAAGTCTGCAGAGTCAGATAGAGTTCCGCATCTTAAGAAGCTTCATTTCATCAATAATCACACTCCATCTCATGTCCTCATATCCTGAAGCCCATTATCAGAGCTCAGGCCCTCAATGAGCCACAGACACAAAGTGCACAGATCCTGAGATACACAGAAGCGTCACTGCTGCTGCTCCTGGCCACATTCAGAAAGCCCTCGAGAAAAATTCCATGTACTCCATGGACAAGCAGAGGCAAAGAGAAACGGGCAAATAATAGAACGTATTTACAGCTTTAGATGAAGATACATAGAAATATAGGATGATGTTGGCTCTGGCAACGTCATCTTCTGAGTGCTCACACAAGATCAATGCAGTAGTGAAGTCAGTGATCCGTCTGCAGACATACGTCAGACAGACATAAAAGCAGAGAAAAAGACACACAGACACACACAGGCATACATATACAGATACATACCAACACGCAAACACACACAAACTGACAGACATGCACAGACCCACAGAGACAAAGCAATCACATACACACGGGCAGAAAACAGACACACAGACATATACAGATAAAGACACAGACTCACAGAGAGAGAGAGAGAGAGACACACACACACACACACAAACACACAAAGACACAGACATGCAAAGACAGACATACAGACACACATACATAAACAGAAAAACAGACAGACATACACACAGACAAAAATAACATGCATCAACACAAAAACAGACAGACACATATACACACAGACATATACATAGACACACACACAGACACATACACAGACAAAGACAAACACCTACAGACAAAAACACAGATACAAGCACACATACACACAGACACTTACACATAGAGACAAAGACATGCACTTTTAATTCTTAGAAAATTCTGAACAGGCCTGGACAGAGCTGCTATACAGGAACAAACATAGACATAAATCAGAAAATGTGTAAAGCAAATAGAGGTTAAAATGAAATGATCTCTCAGAATGCAGCGTCTCGCTCACGGCCCAATGACTCTCACAGTTACTGGATCTGAACTCACAATGTTCCGGTCACTAGCACAGAACCTTAATCACAGACAGATTAAGTGATATGTGGGTGCAGTGCATGAACACATCACACACACCCACACACACACACACACACACACCCCCACACGCACCCCCACACGCACACGCGCACACACACGCGCACACCCACACCCACACCCACACCCACCCCACATAGCCAAACTGGCTGAAGCAGTGAGAATGTGTGTGTAAGAAAAGTCAGACTGCATTTATACTTTGTGTATCAGGATTATATCTGAATATGGACAAAAATTCTAATAAGTCTAATACAGTAGCCATCTTCCCACTAAGAACACAGGAGGTTGTTTATTGCATCTAATAAACTGATTTGCATATTATGGATGATTTAGCATTTGGTGTTTAATCCAGGTAACTGAAGGAACATTTGATTACATGTAAACAGGTGTGAATGGTGTGTGATTGACCAGACTACTTTACAAACTTCTGTATTATGTAGTAGAAGGTCGACTTTTTTCTTTTCATTTTTAAAACAATGTAGTGTGGGACTCACCTGCATGATATGCTACTGAGCCTCGGCTCCAGCCTGGATGTCTGTTCTTAGGGTAGTCCTGGAGAAAAACACACACACATACACACATACAGATGACAATGATGAAGACATTAAATGACCGTTGCAACTATACTTCCAGTGCATATATCAAGTTCAAATTTACACACACAATGTCTCTTGACAAATATATATATATATAGATATTATAAATAAATGTATGTATAAACAAACACACACACACACTGTGTAACGACAGTTGTAACAACTCAGAGAACAATAAGCAATGAACTGCACCACAATCATCTCACCTCATGCAAAACTCTTCTGCTGAAAAGAGGGAAAAGAGGCACGGAGGTGTGCATCTAATATTTGCACAATTTGCATTTAGACAAATCAGAACACTTTTGTGATACGTTTGGTGATAATTCAGCTCGTCATATTTGGAAAAAGTAGGGTGGGGTTTTAGCGCTTTAGGTTTTTAGTTTTGGACTTCTATTCAAGTATAACATGGGACTGAGCTTCCATTTGCCCAGTGTGCTAGGCAGTGGATTTATGATTTGTCAACCCCTGATTGCTTTCACATAGCAGCACAGGATGCGTCTCTAGTATATAACAGCCCCACACCAGCAGGAAACACTCAGAGCAGCCAAATGATTTTTTTTTTTTTTTTTTTTTTTGATAAGATCAGAGAATGAGTCAGAGTTAACGATCGGAAATGTGTTTTCGCATTTTTGTGTCTCTACAACCAAAGCACCTGCACAAGTACTACACAACTGTTATTCATTCCTGAAATGTTTTGCCTCTTCCTAATGGCTCGATGCACAAATGAGGCATTCATTGCTTAATGTTGATGCTCTTATCAGGTTCAAGAGATAAAAATAACACATTACCTCTTTTGCCCTCGAGTGTGTAAAATAATTCAGAGGCTCTCACTGACACAATGCTGAACACATACATTTCTCAGCCAGTTCAAAAGAAATGAGAGGAGCATCTTCTCCTAAAACCATGCCTTTGCATTTCAAGATATTTAACATTATTTTCAAACATAACGGATAATAGTCTGGTTTTACTGTTAACTCCTAAAAACATATGAGCAAGAGCTTCTTTTCTCATTCGCGATTTTTTCAGAAAAGTTGAACATAATATTAATGAGAAATCGAACGTAGAATTAGTGTAGAAGTTGGTGCAAATGCTGGACTCAAAGTCCCAGAATGCAATGCAGCAGAGTTACAGCAGAGACTCGGCTAGTCAGCAATCTACGAGATGACGAGGGTGATGGCGTTGACAGTGGTATTAGCATGAAAGTTGAAGCTTTGGAAGATGATCTGTTTGAGCAAAGTGTACAGATGAGGAGGTGAGAGAGCCGGACCGAGTACAGGACTAAAGCGCCGTTGTATCGCTCTCTTTAGGTAGAGATGAAGCAGGGGTTAAATCTCATTGCACCACTATCAACTATGCATCAGATCAACAAGTCAATGAAAGAAGTTTAAGCAAAAAGTGGACCAAAAAAAATTAATTACAAAATAAATCTTTGATGCAATCCATGATTACATGTCGATTATAAAGATTTATATGCAAGTCGTAAATTTCCTTCAAGTTAAGGAAACCACTTCTCAGAAAGCAGTAACAATGCTTGAAAGGGATAGAAGAAAGGAAGAAAAGGAAGGAGAAGAGACAGTGGAATGTGTTTTACACGTTCCTCTTCAGCCAAATCCTCATTTTCTGCTCTGTAACCACAAGACCTGCTTTTTTGTAAACTCGTCTCCAAGATTACGTGGAAACTGTTTTGGTTCAGGCTCAGTAAAGTATGTGGCCAACGGCAGTGTTGCGCTGAGAGCTGGATGTCGTTTGATCTGTTTATCTAATTAGGAAAATAGAGGGGATGAGAAAGCAACGGAGCAAAAGCTGATGGATTTACTGTCTCGGTAAAAAAAGCCACAGAACCAGTCTTAGCAAGATGGATGATATGCTTAAGCATCCCTCCCCTTATTTTCATCTCACGGTTCCTGTTAAGAACTATCTCAATGTAAGCATTCCATGAGGCATTAGGAGCATTAGGGCATGGCACTGAACAAAAGCACATTTGCAAAGAGAGAGGATTGAGATGATGACACATCAGATGAACGCGCTACAATAGAAAGCCGTCTTGGAAGATTGTACGTGTCAAAATAAATCATTATAGTATGTAACTTCATTCTGTACAAGCTTTACTCCATAGTGAACATCCACACATTCCATACATTGGTATGATTTGCTTCAGTGTATCATATCCACACAGGCACACAACAATAATACGACCAAAAAAGGAACATTATCATGTCAATCATGGAGGTAGCATTGGAAAACACAATTACAGGACTTGTAGAAGTGCTCTCGATAAACCCTTTCTGACAAACTACAGAGGGTTGTCTTCTCCAAAGTAGTGGTTAAAAGGAATTAAAGTGAGGCATCGGGCTTCCAAAGAACACAAACAGTCGTGCTAGTGTCACTGACTCAAACCTATCTGATCCATGGGGTTGTGTGTGTGTGTGAGGGGGGGGTTAATCTGTGTTATTTGAACCACCTGCATTTCCACACTGTGGCAAAATCAACAAGTCGCTGAGAGGCTGTTGATAGAGGTTGATGCCCATCTCCTAACAAATTCAGCACGGAGATAAGTGAGGGAGGGAGGCAGGTACAGTATGTGCTCCACAGCCACCATAACGAGGGTACGATATGAGTGTTGAGAGATTCCTTTGTGCCAACCACTCATCACTGTTGAATTAGAAATATGAAATTGTTTGCTGGGAGAAAATTTCCTGGTCTGTGCTGGCCTTGTGAACGGATTAAGTACTGTGTTTTCGAAGGGTCTTGAAGTCCAACTCAACGGAAGGAAAGGAAATGGAGGTCTCAGGTCAGGAAGGCCAAGGGGTAATAAGAGATGGAGACTGGCGCACTAGTACACACCTCCGCCCCTCATTACCTCCACTCGGACCTTTGTCCTGCATCCTAGCAACCGGATGCAAACGGAAGTGCTCCAGAGCTACAAACAAGCTGCTGGCGTGGTGCCGGGTGGGGGGGCCAGGGCTAGTTAAAGTTATCAGCGCTCTATTGCTTTATTGGTACAACAGAAAGGGATTTGTTGGAGTGAGGCTCAGAGAAATGAACCACCGCAGTCAGATTGTAACCCACAGTTGAAAATCACTAAAAGTATGTGTTTCAGGTTACCTGGTTCTGGAGGAACTGTTGATTTCTAGTGCTCTATGGCTAGAGGGCGGGTCAAGGGTAGGACAAGCAGGGATATTCGTTTTTTATTCGTAGTTGCCTGGAGGACAAGTAGGTTCAACAATTAGAGATGTCTCACGTAGGTCGAGGAGTGATCGGGATGACGGTAGAATGATTTTTACTAAATGGATTAATTAGCATGCACGGATGACAGACAATCTTTTCAGAATCAGAAGCATGCAGGGACATGGAAACACTGACGAAACCAAGCCAAAAAAAAAAAAAACGCACAACAAGCCTTGGTTTCCATGCAACCAAAACATGGAACTAGGCAGGCACATGATGAGATAGCTAATTAATTTATCATTTGTCCATGCCTGCAATTGCTGTTGAATTGACAAGGAGTATAACACTGAAAGTAAAGCACTGATAAGGTAGCGTGAAGGGTGAGATCACACTTATCCAACAAGTGCTATCTAAACTTATCAAGTGCTGTCTATCTTTACCTTCACTATCCCTTCAGCTTTTAATGGACATTCAAAGAGACTGGCACTGAAATTGGGAAACTCATAGAAACTCTAAAGAATGTTATCTGTTAAGTGCTATCTATCTTTACCTTCACTATCCCTTCAGCTTTTGATGGACATTCAAAGAGACTGGCACTGAAACTGGGAAACTCATAGAAACTCTAAAGAATGTTATCTGTTATCTGGAATGGACTAGGTCAGGGGTCACCAGCTGGTGAACCATGGTACTGGGAAAATAGTGGATGCAGTTTAGTGACTATTCAATATAACTGCCATCTTTAATGGTAGAAGCAGTTGCTTGTGGAAGCAGGTGATGCTGAAGAGGGCTGTTCTTACATGGCTGCCAAACTAGGAATTAGATTCCTCTTCAGTCCACCAATCCAGGTGGTCAAAGGACAAATCACAGTGTGACTGTCCCTAAACCATATAAACATATGAACATCATAGGTATCCTCATCGAAGTTTGTCTTATCAGACCTGCCAACTCTTAAGAGGAATAATGCATAGTCCTGCCAAGGAGGGTTGGGGGGGAGAAATGCAGTGCATATTTGATAGTCCTTTTACAAATCACTTGTCTAAGGTGGAAACTTTTTTTAAAAAAGTTACCCAATGTTAACTACATATTTGTCTGATGTTAGGTAAGTCAAACATACAGGCAGGTCCATTAGTATTTTGGACAGTGACAAGATTTTCATAATTTTGCCTCTGTACAACACACCACAATGGATTTGAAATGAAGCAATCAAGATGTGATTTAAGTGTAGACTTTCAGCTTTAATTCAAATATAGCTTTAATTTAAAGGGGTTTAACAGAAATATAGCATTAACTTTTTAAGAATTACAGCAATTTTTTACAGAGGCCTTCCATTTTCACAGGCTCAAAAGTAATTGGACAAACTAAAATAATCATAAACATTAGGATTATTTTTAAGGAAAACCCTGTGCAGTCAATGACTGCCTGAAGTCTGGAACCCATGGACATCACTAAACGCTGAGCTTCCTCCCTTGAGAAGCTTTGCCAGGCATTTACTACAACAGCCTTCAGTTTGTGCTGCTTGTTTGTGGATCTTTCTGCCTTTATGTTTGTCTTCAGTGAGTGAAAATCATTCTTCAGTTGGGTTGAGGTCATCGTACATTTAAGAACATTTCATTTCTTTGCCTTAAGAAGCCCTTGGGTTACTCTCGCAGTATGTTTGGGTCATTATCCATCTGTACTGTGAAGTGCCGTCCTATCAGTTTTGCAGCATTTGACTGAATCTGAGCAGAAAGTATAGCTCTATACGCCTCAGAATTCATCCTGCTACTTCTACCAGCAGTCACATCATCAATAAACACCAGTGACCTATATACATACATACATACATAGCTATACATTTCCATGCCATAACATTTCCTCCACCATGTTTGACAGATGATGTGGTATGCTTTGGACCATGAGCCCTTCCTTTCCTTCTCCACACTCTTCTCTTCCCATCATTCTGGTACAAGTTAATCTGGCTCCAGAACTGGTCAGCCTTTTTTTTTTTTTTTTTTTAAGAGGTTTTTTAGTTTTTTGTATTTACATTCATGAAGGTGTCTCTTGATTGTAGGCTATGACAATGATACGCCTACCTCCTCCAGAGTGTTCTTGACTTTGCTAGATGTTGTGAAGGGGTTTTTCTTCAACAAGGAAAGAATTCTGCATTCATCCACATTAGATGTCTTCTGTGGTCTTCCAGGCCTTTTGGTGTTGCTGAGCTCTCCAGTGCATTCCTTTTTTTAAAAAGTGTACCAAATTGGACACTCCTAGTTTTTGCTATTTCGCTGATAGCTCTGTTTTGTTTTTTCAGCCTAATGAAAGCCTCCTTCACTTGCATCGACACCTCTTTGGACCACATATTGAGAGTTCCAATGAATAGCTACCAAATGCAAATTCAACACTTGGAATCAACTCCAGAACTTTAGCCCCTTAATTTGTCATAAAATAATGAGGAAACAGGCCACACCTGGCCATGAAACTGCTTATCAGTTTTGTATAATAATTAGGCTGTATAATAATTGTTCAATTATTTTTGAGCCTGTGACAATGGAGGGACTATGTAAAAATAGCTGTAATTCTTAAAGAGTTAATGCAGTATTTTTGTTAAACCCCTTGAATTAAAGCTGAAAGTATACACTTCAAGCACATCATGCTTGTTTCATTACAAATTCAATGTGGCATACAGAGGCAAAATGACAAAAATTGTGTCACTGTCCAAATACATATGGACCTGACTGTATATTGATTTCTTTTATTTTCACATCAATAAACTGATAACATTACCAGTTTACCTTGCTAGAAAGCGAGGGTGCATCGTTCAAGCGGTAAAATCAAGATGAGAACAAAAGCCGATGTGACATGAGGTAAGGGGGTGGGGCTTCCGAGGGGGTGACAGTTTTGTTGCATTCAACTAAAGCTTGTAACTTGGAATTTTCAACCTCTGACAAGGAAAAAAACAAAAAGAAATAAAGAAAGAAACCCTGCTCTTTCAATCTGGAATTCCTACTCAGAAAGCCTGGAAGGTCTCCTCAAGCCCCAAGTTCAACATATAACATTATGTCAACATGGCCACTCACAATGTCAACAGTAAGTAAAATATCACATCCATACTTTAAACAACTTTATAGTAGTATTTACTTTAGATTCACCAACACAGACACATTAGTTGTTTAAATCTATAACACTGACCATGCAGTTCACTCTTTTGAGACTGTAAATACATCATAAACTCATGATCACTAATGTTAGCTAGCTAGCTTGTTGGTAACAAAACATACGCTTACATAGAGGCGTCCGTTTTTTCCCCCACTTTGTAGCCCGATTGCGCCAAGCTTGACATTCTGAGTTCAGAATTCCCACTTCCGAGTTAAGTCGAAGGCACCTGCGCAACTGTCAGTACTTTTGAGCGATAACTTGTAGCAGCGTACTCCAATGTTAAAATGAGGAGCTCCTACGCAAAATGCGCGAAGGTTGGCAAGTCTGATTTATTAGCAGCTCGTGAGCATCTTGTGTCTCTCAGACACAGGATGCTGTGCGAAGCTTGACGTCCAATGCAAGTAAACAGTAATTAAGCAGCCCTGCAATTACCTGCTTTACCACCTTTGTTGCCCTTTGCTGCATAATAAAATACAGATGCGTAAAGGCTGCAATGTTCCAGGGGAAGTTATGGCACCTTTGATAAACCTTCCTGCCACTACCCCCACCCGAATTCTCCATTTTTCCCCCCCTCAGAGGACAGCGAAGTCAGTGGCCTTGCTCAACCCTTCAGTTGACAAGCATGTTTACTGTCTGCGGTTGCAGACCTGAGAGTAATTAGCCCAGCACCATCCATGGCCACCCTGAGACGACAGGCAGGAAGGCACGATGGCCATCAAAATTATCAAGGTTAACTAAGAGGAAAGCGTGAAGCAGAAATGTTTATATGTAAAGACAACAGTAAGAGGAGCTAGTGATTTTACTAGGAAAGTGATTTATTCGTTTGTTGCCGCGTCGTTTAGACGAGCCTTTTGATTACGTTTGGGCTCCAACTTCATGGAAAAAATTCTCTGCTCCAAGCACAGACTTCAAGTGTTGCACAGACAGTGCTGAGTGTTCTTTTCCTCTGCACGTCTCATGTGGTGGAAAGAGCAAGAGGTGATTTGTCACGAGGCTGCTCCACATTTACGTGCTCCGCCTCAGGGCAGGTGAAAATGGATGTTGCACCATGTGTGGTTCCATTGTACAGTGCTCATATACGCAAGGAGGCACTGAGTATTTCAAATGGCCTCACCATAGATTCTAAACTGTGAAAATTTCCACATTTTAGAGAAAAATGTGACGATATTTATTAATTATAAAGGTTTAAATAAGGTCATTTTCCAAGACTAAGCAGTACAAACCCTTGGTGAAAATGGTTTAGTCACAAATCACCAAATAAAATTACCTTGAAAATGGAAGAGAAATGGTGGCCTGGGGAAAAAACCTTCACATGGTGTAATTTTGACATTTTCTAGTATGGGAAGATCTGAAAACTACTTAAATATGTTTCACTTTTGCATGCATCAAACCCACAAGTAAAGTTCTAGCATTTTAAAATCTGCTTGAAATGTGTCGCCCCTTATATCAGTGCTGAAATAATAGCTGATTAATTCAGTGAGTTTTGTTGTGTTGTGAGAGCAGTTGTCCTGACTCTCGTTCATTCTTAACTTGCTCACAACAAAATATTTGAGAGTTTTCAATTTAAGGCTTAGCAAAGTAATTAAAGTAATTGTGTTAACTGTTAAGTCATTAGACATCTTAATGAGGCACATGCAAATAAATCAACTACAGCTCATCAAACCTTAGAAGTTAAAATAACTATTAACTATATTTATGCTGTATGTTGTAAGGGACTGTCAATGGCAAAACACTATAATAGTAACAAAAATATAGTTTTGTTGATAAAATGTAAAATATTTACATTTTCACTTAAGAAACCAAACTTTTGCACTCAAATGGATCACAACTTTTGTTAATGTTAATAATGTACAATGGTACAGAAGTGACTGGAAGAGCTTAATAACTGTAGGACAAAAGAAAGAAGGAAGGAAGGAAGGAAGGAAGAAGGAAGGAGGGAGAGGAAAAAAGAACAAAGGTGAAACGAAGGGAGTGAAAGACAGAGGGAGAATTGAAGGACAGAAGGAAGTAAGGAAGAAAGAAAGGAAGAAAGAGAGAAAAAGAAAGAAAGAACGAAGGATAGAAGGAAGCAGAGAAGGAAGGAGAGAGGAACTAAGAGAGTGAGAGGGAGGAAGGAAGGAAGGAAGGAGAGAGGGAGAGACAGATAGAAAGGACAGAAGGAAGGAGAGAAGGACAGAAAAAAGAAAGGGGAAGGATGTAGGTAGGAAGGAAGGAAAGTGTGAGGGAGAAAAAGGAAGGAAGGAAGGAGGGAGAGATGAAGGTAGGATGGAAGGAGGAAGGGAGGGCGGGAGGAGGAAAGGAAGGAAGGAAGGAAGGAAGGAGAAAAGTAAAGAAGAAGAGAGCAAAGGAGGGAGGGAGAATGGATGGAGAGTGAGGGGAAGAAAAGGAAGTAAGGAAGGAGGCAAGGAGAGAGGAAGGAAGGAAGGAAGGAAGGAAGGAGGGAGGGAGAAAGCAGGGAGGAAGGAAGGAAGGAGGAAGAAAGAACTTTCAAGTTTAGGCCACGCCCACTTCTGTGTTGAACTCCTACCAAGTTTATTATAGACAGAAAACCCCAGTTCTGGCTAAAACCCCATTTTTCAGCAGTAGAATTCAGCCTCAACCACATTGCTGAGTTTTATAACACCATTAATAGAACACCAACTATAAACAATGCTGTGTACGTTACTCACTCTTCGAGCGAGGCCCAATGCAATGTAGCACTTCTCTCCAGGGTCCACAATCTCCACCTCGAAGTAGTGGCTCCGTGTGCAGAGCGGCTGGCGAGCCTGAGCGAGTCCCACGTCCATGATGCTCTTTCCCTTTCCTACATACTCCAGCAGCTGTGAAGGCACACACCAGCACGGTTACTCATCACCAAACCCACCAACGACAATGTGCTGAATAACACACTTACTGCTATCTACTGCACAGCAGCTGAGAGAATGACTACTGAGACCAGGAGAAGCTAGCTTTAAAATTTTACTTTCATATAAATATGCACTATAAATAAGACCTTTTACAAGTCTCTCGCTGTTTGGATTTGTGAAAATCTCCCAATTTTATAGATTTTTTTTTTCCATTTTCCATCTGTTCCACTGTGTGTGTTTTTTTTTTTAAACACATTAATTAAAAGTATTACTGACCTACCAAGTATTACTAACACTACTGTTTTGCTGGCAGTTTGTTAGCAAACCTATATATTGCGATACATATTGGGTACACATACTGTACATATACCGTAGAAATATCTCCAAGTATCAGCCACTGCTTTTTCTGAAATAATTTCTGAATTAAAGTTCTTCTCTAGCTAAGAGAGATGTAAATCTTTTCTATTTTAGGTTTTGTGAAAGCATTTTTTTTTTCCTGATTATTAACTTGCTCACAGTAAAACGCTAAAGATTTTCACCCTGTTGGAACTTAAAGTAACTTTATTAAAAAAAAATAAAGTAATTGTGTTAACTGTTTTAAGTCATTAGACACCTTAAAATAACTTTGACTCAGCTGCTGTAATATTTAGGCTGTATGTCATATGGGGTTGTCAATGGGAAAAGAACATAATAAAACATTCATAGAAACTAAACACAATTGTATCACAAGTCTGGTTCATTTTAATAATGTGTAAAGGTTTATAAGTAAATAGCAGAGATCATGGCAGAGATCAGGGCCATAACATTTGAAGTTTTTCCCATTAAATTAACAATAAATTAATACAATTTGAGGCTCATAGTTCAATTTACAGAAGTAAATTGCAGTTACCCCTCTCTAAAGCATGAACACCATCAAATTTGGGGGAAAAAAAAACACATCGAGGTAAGTTTTGCTAATTTACTAACATTAACTGGCAATATTTAACCAAGTTCGCCTGTTTTCTCTGATAAGGCCAGGTTAGACTAGTAGTTAACATAACTGTCAAATTCCAGCTAATGGTAAATATTATATATTTTACTTCTGATTAATTAATTAGCAAACTATCTAGTGCTAGTCATGCATATGACAAGCAAAGTTACAGAGAGTGAATGAGGTTTTCTGAAAAATGGTAGATTAAGTAATAAAAGTTCATTTTCACATGAATACATTACTTAGTTTCACTAGTTTTTAAAAAAACTGAGTAAATTTTCTGGCTTTAATTTTTAAAATTTTGACACATTATCTTTCTCCAAGTATAATTTCTCAGTATTTTCCACCCTGAATATTTTTGACTCAACTCATCAGCTAATTCTCCTCAGAATGCTCAGAATGCAAACAGTAATGCAAGAAAACCTAAAATGTGGCGTGCAGGAGAACTATAGAACTGCTCAGGACACTCGGCCCATCTTTTATTCTTTCCTCAGTAGAACAAAGGCGCTGAATCCAACCCACAACACAGCAGTGTAATGACTTTCAGATTTTAAACACTCTTCATTAATTGCCCCAAAGTTTCCATTCACAATGTCAAAATCACCATATGCCCAAGCAATGGAAACAATCCTCCAACACCATTTACAACTCTTGGTATCCTTGTTTACCCCTGAGAGTGACTGCTGCTCAGACGATCTGACAGACGTACAAAGCTAGAAATTGGTGAGGGAGCAGGAAAAAAGCATGCTAGTACGAAATCCTGACCTTGCCTTGAAGCACTCTGCTGCTTTATTTTTATTTATTGTCTTATTTATGCTCTTAAGTTTGACTTCGTCCTTTTCACAACTGTCTTTCTTTGCATTCAACTAAAGTTGGTGAAGGTCCAGCTCCATAAAATTCCTTGCTTACAATGGTGATAACATTTACCTTTAAATGTTTAACCATTAATAATTAGTTTATGGCTATAAATAAGAATTTGATGTGATTTGATTTTTTTTTTTAAACAAACTATCTTGTCAGTTTGCTAATCAGACCAGAGAGAGAAAAAAATTGGGGGGAAAAAATACTCAAAGTTTGTGAAAACTCATTCCTTTCTGAGCTAATGTCTCTAGTCCCTGGTCTGAAGAGATGCATTTAGCTAAGTAATTTGCATGATAATATTTTATAATAATTAATAATTAACATTTTTAGATAAGCAGCAAATGACTATGTTACAGAAGCTGTGCAGCGTTATGTTTAGAAAACTAAAGTCTCTGAACTATGACGAGTTGTTTTTTTTTTTCATGTTTATTGATTCTGCTACAGTATTTTTTTCCAAGCACTCTGCACTGTCTGCAAGTTGACGAGCCCTGACCTAGACCTTTCTAGCACTTGAGCAAACCAGCATTAGTCTTGTCTTTCAGGCTGAGGGTCCTTGAACATGGATAATCAATCCCCCAGACTGCAGTGTGGAGCCTGAGGATGAGCGCCCCTGGCCCTACCTCAATATAATGTTTCAAAATGCTGAAGTAAGAAAAGACTCATGTAAAGTGAGGCTACTCCTTTACCTCCCTAGAAGGCATGGACTCAGGAATCTGATTTGAAAAAGCATGTTATAGTAAGTTTTTGCTAACATTAACCGGCTACATTTCACATCATTTAAGTAGATACTAGCAGAAACTAATATTAGTCACTTGTCTTACAGGTGTCTTGCAGATTGACTAGATGTTTTGTATCACTGAATTTTCAACTATTTGGCTAAGAGCGTCTAAATGAAAAGTACTCTCTCTCACACACACACACACATCAGAGGAGTCTGGTGTGCCTGTTTTTGATCTAAATGGCTCATTTTACAATTTCTTCATGCGCATAACTTCCACAGAAGCACGCCAATGTGTTTGTTCATGCAAAACATTTCATTGTTTTCACTGTTCAAATCTGACTCCACCTTCTCTATTCTCATCAGCAGAGGTTTGTCAGGATTCGTCATACATCAACTTTTTCTCATTCTCTGCTCTCGCTGATGTTTCTTCTTCTCGTTAGCGTACTAGTCGTGCCAAGACCAGTCGCGTGCTCCTTTATCCCCGAGTTAAAATTCCTTGAGTCACACCTTCCTGCCTACTCAGTGCTGAGTAACGGGAAGGCTGGCCACTCCCAGCGGCACCCGACAGCTCCCGGCACGCTCCGGTGACAGCACTGACAGATCCGAACGGCTCACAGCCGCTCTCGTCTGCAGCCCTTCTGCTTGTTTTGTTGAGCTGCTGCCTGGGCAACAGGTGCACTGCTCCGAAACCTGTTTTCTGGAGCATCTCGGAGGAGGAGAATACTTGCTGGCGTGCGCCCATCTCCAAGAGCGCTCCTGACATTTGTACACTTGGTCTGCAGAACACGTTTTTACTTGCTTATCACCCTGTGATTTATTATGACGAAACTGATGAAGACATCTCATGCCATTAAAACAAGAGTCAAATGGAGCCTTTTCAAGTGTCTTTACAGTAACCTTGAATGCACTCTAAAAGGAGAGGCACTTCAATCTAATACAAGCTTCCATTAAAAGGCTTGATGGTGCACTTGCACGCTCTCTCTTATGTGCCACTCAAGGTTTCCAAGGAGTTCCAAAATATTTCTGAAGCTCTTAAGCAAATGCACCTCAACACCCACTAAAGGAAACCTGAAAAAGTGCTAATCCTTAAAACCCAGGCATTAGCATGACTGCAAGGCTTAAAGATCCCCATAAAACACACCTGTTTTTAAAACTTCATTGTGAAGATCAGTGTAAAATTTAATAGTACAGGCGATCACAGCCAAATCAAAACAAGTCATATCTTTTTATTATACCACAGCTCTGTTGAATTCTCAACTGGAAGATGTTGATTCATTTTCTATAACAGCAGCTCTGACAATAGTGCAAGAGGGCTGCAAGTTTTAAGAAATCTTGTACAGAAAAATTGTAATCATTGTTAGACATTGTCAAGTGCTGTCATATAAGAGGAATAAAGCACTTTATCAGGAAAATAATCAACTTTAGGGTGAAAACAATAAGTCCGCTTAGCACTGAGCTGCATCACACCACCCCATCATTGATTAGTTTCCTTTAACACCAAACCCCCAAGTGTTTTCTTCATTACATACTGCCTGTTAATCTTAATTATTGGCGTAGAAAGAACACTGGCCAAGTGTTTATATACATACATACCTACATACATACAGTACTGTGCAAAAGTCTTAGGCACATGCAAAGAAATGCTAGAGAGAAAAGACGCCCTCAAGAATAATGAAATTAAATGTTTCTTCATTAAAAAAAAATATTATAAAGAGCAGACAGTAATAAATGAAACAAAGTCAATATTTGGTCCCTTCACTTTAAAAAAGAAATTAGCAGTCTCGGGTACATTGTGTGCAGTTTAAGTTTTATAAGGAAATGAGCTGTAAGTGTTACTGAGCATCTTGCAGAAGCAGCCACAGTTCTTCTGGAGACTTTGACTGTTGCACTTGCGTCTTATTTTTGCAGCAAAATCCAGCAGCCTTCATCATGTTTTTTGTCTGGAAAGTGTCTCCTACGTAATATGCTGCTTTCTTTACTGACATACAAACATTTTTCTGTAACATTTAATTTTTTGCTGGAAAACTAATGTTTGGAAATCTAAAATGTTTTGGTACTGACTTCATCATGTTGAAGTCATAAAATAAAAATCTATATAGTTTGTACTAAAAAAAAAAGAAAAAAAAAAAAATAGGGTGCCTAAGACTTTTGCACAGTACTGTATATATACATACACTCCAACCAGAGACGGTGAAGGCTAGAACACGTGCTTCCTGCGAGACATGAAATCCAGCCAACCACATCTCTTCAAACTGCTGCTCAAGCTGCATCAAAGAATCAAGCTGCATTCGAAAGAAAGTGCTATCTACCCTCTTCTACATACATGAGCTCAGAAATGCCTATGATTGGCTAGTGTCTTTGTGATTGACAGGGAAGAGAGAGAGTATGCCATCCCTCCCATTCAGAGAGCATGACCTTGGTCACTCGGGAGCCATTTCTGTACTTTTGAAGGTGCAATTTAGCTCATGATAACGTTCAGTAAAAATGGAACAAACTACAAATGTGAGTTGTGTATGCATAGAACAAAGGGTGTGGATTAATAAGTCTCTATTGTTACGTTCTCAAAGGGATTAAAGATTTGGACTAAAGTATTTTTTTTCCTTTATACAATGCTTCAAAGAGAAGAATAAATTCTGAAAGTGAAATCCGCAGCCATCTTCTCTCTCTGAGCTTCCTATCCAGCTTAGCAGTGCCCTATATAAATTCATTCCTCACATGATTTAAGGACCATAATTGCTGGCAGCCTCGTCCAACCCCAACTGCTAATCACTAGGTACTTCTGTGTAAAGGCAGCGGCTAATCGTTTTATGATATTGAGCAACAGATGAACTCCAGCATGTCTCCAAGGTCTGCAAGTCCTTTTGATGCTTTCAGCAGAAATGTGGCGCATGTACTAAAGTCTTAACTCCTCTCCCGAGGCTCTCCGAGTTGCCTCTCCAAGTGGCTTTCTGTTGATAAAACCTCCAAAACAATAATCATTTAGAAGAAGAGAAAAACTTCTGGCCTTGGACTGTGTAGAAAACTTTAAGGGGTTTATAGTTGTTAAGTTGAGCTCCCAGAGGCAGAACATGGCTGGAAGGCATACAGGGAGCAATCTGCTTCCAATTTGCATAAAAAGAATAAAAACAGTAAAAGCCGGAAATAGACAGTTTTCCTGAACAAGCCCCAAAGACTATACCTACTCTATAAAAAAAAAAAAAACATAAATTTGACATCACTATTTTTTTTTTAAACAAGAAGTTAAATGTTATATAAACTCTCCAATCACATGTACTAATACTGACTCAATCATGCATCTGATTTTCTTCAACAACACACGGCCCAAATAAGAGAAATGACTCATTTTTCTCCAGAGTCATCTTACTTTCCATCTTTAACAAGACAGAGAGTCACACCCACAGTGGAAATCGCTCTTGTTAAAGCACGTTAGCAGACCTCACACTGTCGGCAATGAAAGTCTGCGTTTCCTGTTCACTCCCGCGCTCTTGTTCTGAGAGAAGAGTGAAACTAAAAGTCACACACTGGTAGAGTTTACTGGAAAAAGACAAACTCTTTTTTACTCAAGAACCCAGGTCATTATCTGTACTTGGAAGAAGCCAGTGGACTGAACAATAACGAGAAGAGTCTCCGAAAAGTTTTTGGATGGAAAAGAGATGAAACGGTCCAGACATAAAACAAAGTAGAGAGAAAAAAAAAAACAAAACAAAAACAGATTTTACCACAAAAACCGGAGTGTACTTCAGTGGCTCCATGCTAACTCGTAATTTTCTTGTTTTTTTATTGGTTCACAAAACTGTGATTTGCAAATCCTTTCCCCTTCAGTGAATTGGGTTTTCTGCCAGGTGAGCTTTATTCACGTTTGGTCTGATCACTGCTTCATCTGAAAAAGCAGAAACTGTTTCCTCTAACACTGTAGCAAGGGCTGAAAATTGTAAATACTATGGCTAAACTGTAGCGCTTAAAAATGGCTCCGTAAGCATACAGCAACCACTTTTCCCACAGTTCAACTGTAGAAAATCAGCGACCCACAGCAGCAGGAGACAAATCTGCAGCTTCTAGATTCTCTGTCACACGCCAGATAACTATGCCTCCGTGCATGGAAGGAGTCAGAGCTTTAACAATCAGAATAAATATGTTCCTAGGTTTTCTACCAGGATGGACAAGTCTACACGTTGCAGTTTCACAGTAACATGACAAGAGAGAAATAAAGAGAGGCTGGTGAGGGAACGACCGTTTATAGCTGCTATAATGTAAGCGATAACAGGAACTAATGTTTCATAGACGGTCCACAACGTTGCACATAACTTTACATGGATAAAAAGTAGGTGTCATTCTATAATAATTTTAAAAAACTGTAATCATATAAGACGAATAGAACATTTCAGGACATGCAGTTATTAGAAAATGATCAACTTTTGGGTGGTGACAGTAACACTGATTCATGTCAGGCCACATCACGCCACCCTACTGTTGATTATTTTCCTATAACAGCGTGCCTCCAAGTGTTTCATTCCTTAAAAAATATGATATGGCATTTTGACATGACAGGACAATCGATTTCTGCAGGCAAATAAAATGCCTTAAATAAATGTGGTACTGATTTCTCATTTTTCTAAAATGTATACTTTTGAGGAAAAATAATATTTCCTGCTTATTATACTCGTATTATGATTGTGAAGACGACATATTGTGATGAGTTCCATGCCTAATATGTGTGTGTGTGTGTTGGCTGGGGGAAAGCAGAAGGACAAAAGGGAGCGAGAGAGAAAGATATATAAAAGTCTAAGTCTCCAGCGGGGATTAAAAGGTCAGGCAGAGCCGCCAGTGTGGCAACGTGCACTGTGATCTCTGCCATGTGCTCGCGTGGAGTGGCACGTACACACCGGCGCCACCCAATCACTTCCTCATACAAACAGTACAAACAGTACGGCAGCATGAGGAAGAAAAAAAAAAAGAGAAAGAAATGACCCGAGTCTGCTGGTTCGGTTTCACCCTGCACAGTAGCTGCAGGTATAGCAGTCATTTTTCATCAGTAATGACATCATTACACACAGCAGCACCACTTATTACATTTTGGCAGAGGCAGAAAGTGCAGTGAGAACACTTTCCAACTCTCTGACCGTTCTGCATGACTAACTGCTCCCCTTGTGTTAAAATTAAACACTAAATTCTGTATCAAAACCACAAAGACACAACAAAGCGATCTTTCATTAATGCTCTACAAAGCATATTGCTGAAAAATTACAATTCAGTGACTTTTTTTTTTTGCTCAGCTTTCCTCTCCAAGATATCGGTCACCCAAGTTAATGATCATGTTGGGAATAAAACACTTGGGAGAGTGCTTTATAGGAAAATAATCAATGACAACATGAAGCAGAATTGCTGTTGCCACTCTGAACTTGATTACTTATGTTACAGCTCTAAACAGTCATTCCCTCACTTTCTCTTAATAAGACGGGGAAAAATTGTAGTGTCACGTTACAGAGAAACCACAAAGCGCAAAGTCATCGGTCCTGAAGACTTTCCCATGGTGGAAAACCTAAAGTCTTTATCTTTGTTACAAAGAGAAACTGTAGGCTCCTTCCAAGAATGTTAAATGCTAAACAAATGACTCTCTACAGAAGGTAATTTGTTTATTAATAGGCTTAGATTATGTGTTGTTGTCTTCAATGAATTAGCTGTTACTTATAAGAACATGCACATTAATATAAACCTGTGATTTGCATCAACAGCCCAAGCTAGTCCAGGAGTAAGATGTAATCTTGATTGCAACTCCTTCTGGTGATGACGTCAAGCAGTGAGATTTCACAGGAGAGAAATGCAATACAAAAATACCCCCCAACTGTTATCTGAACATAGCCAGTGATACATATGAAGCGCACAGGAACAAACAAAAACAGCAAAACAAAACAGGGGAGTGTTTAAGTTTGATGTAGACAGCCATGACGACAGTTAACGGCGAACTACAACACAATACCCGCTTATCTAAACAGGAGTTGCCATTCCACCGGCAATTAATGTAAACACAGCAAATAAAGGCCTCGGTTCCAGAGACGGCAACAACTCGAGGCTCTGTGCATTCTGCGGCTAAACCCTCCTCCTATCCACCTCATAAAATACATACCAGTCAGCAGAGCTGAACACACAGAAACCAAGGCATATAGCACAAGGGCTCATCAAGGGTATTTACACAGTGAAATATAGGCTACTTCTTGGACAATATATTGCATTTCATAGACACAAAGGCCTTCTGAGGCAACTATGCTTAACTTTAAGCGTGGAACTCCTGCTTCTAATAAACCAAGATCAAATGTCACTTCAGACAAATACCACTCCATACGCCACTTGCTTTTGTTCTTGTTTCCTCCAAAGCATAGAAATCCCTTTGCATCAAAAAAGATATCAGTAAAACACAAGGATCACTACTAAAGGACAAAATGGAAAGCACCAGCAGTGTTCTGAAAACCACAGTCCGACAAAAACCACAAAATGTTTTTTCCCCTTATAATACTCCTCCTGACCTGCTTTTTCTCTGAATGTGAGGTCTCAGTATAAGACCGCACCTACCAGTCAGAGTCATCTGTATTAGTGAAATGAAAATTCCTGGCTGAAACCAAAATTCAGGACACGCTGGGCCGAAAACCAAAACCTGAAAAAAAAAGTTCCTTTTTTTCCCCAGTTTTCAAATGTGAGCAGTAACTACTTTGTACATTTATCTGAAAAGTCTCTGACAAATAGTGTCTGGGCTCAACAGAAAAGTGTTCATTCTGTCGTTTAGAGCTTCCGAGTTCAAATACCAATGACCTTGGTGATTTGGCTTTTCCAACAGGTGAACTGTAGTTTGCTCAGATTGCTGCTTTAGTTTATGCTGTAGTTTTTTTTAAGTGTCTCCAATGTTGTTGTAGCAAGGAGTCAAAAATTGTAAAATGCTATGGCTAAACCGTTAAAGTTGGCACCTCTGGATCATGGCATATATACTGCATTATACTGTTACAGTGTCACGGTTAAAAAGGCGCAATGTTTTTGGATCACTCCATTGCAACAATCCATCAACATACCCACAGATAACTTACCTGGAGATTATCTTAAAATTGTTCAGAATTCTGACGAATTGAGTGCTGATGGGTAAATTGCAGGCTTCTGTGAGATCTGTATTCCACGCGCCAGCTATCAGACTTGTTAATAACAATAACAATAACAACACTGCCTGACAACAAAGATAGTCAGCCAACAATTCAAACAAATTACTCATGTTCCAAGCACCTGAACAACCAGATTGCTTTCCTCCACAGTATCTAATGTGGAAAATCAAGTGCGGCGCTGTCAGCTGTTAGTTCCAGAGCTCAAACTGTCAACTGCCTGTCAAAACATGCCATTATCAGCTCGGTGTGGCAGCAGAGGCATGCATGTGAAGACCTTCTTCTCCTTCTCCTTTCCAAAGGTAGGTTTTCACTAACCTGTCCAATTCTGCAAAGTCTGTTTCACTATGTACCACAGCTTAGAAAATCTCCAGCAGCATTTATAAAAGACAAGAGGCCCATAGAGCCATATTTCTGTCCTGGATATATGCCAGAGCATCCTCACCAGGTATGTGCCTGCTCTGATCATCACCGGCCACTGAAAATGGGGGCCAGTGATCTCAGGTGATCTCAGTGAGCTTCAGGTGAGGAGATCAGGATGACAGGATATATGGTTCCAGAATAAATCCACAGTTTTTCACCTCACCAAACTCTGTTCATGCTCTAATTAGATAAGCAAGGCTGAACGACCCATCTAAATTCTAACGCAGCTTCAGCACACACACACACGCACACACTTGGCATGGAGTATTAATTCTCCGTAATACTAGCCCTTAAGGTGCTTTGCGCAAGAGTTGAGATGCTATAAACTCCAGGCGCACAAAAAGCCAAGACGAGAGCGGCGTGCAGCTCAGGCCCAGACCTTTCACAACTCACTCTGGTTTGTTAAAATACTAATTTACACTCATGAAGTGTGCAATAAATATTTTATCTATTAATAACCTATTATACCTGTTATATTTGACTGTGATTGCTTAATATTCCGGCTGTAAGGTTTATATTAATTATTCGTTATCATGTCTATAGCAACAACATTCACAGGGACCCGTAAACTAGACGCGCCACATAAAACAGAAAACAACTTGTGTAATATTTGGTGATGTTTTCTGTGACGAGATGTTTATTATTTTTGTAAGGAGTCTCCAGTGTCAGAGCTTCATAACATTCAGAGGTAAAGCTGTAACATTAAGCAAAGTCTTCATAATGGGGGGCTTTGTGGTTTCTTGGAAACATGACATGCTGCATTTTTGTCGTATTAAACTTCAAGAGGAAGAAATAAGCACGTCTGGTGAGGGGGTGACTCTTTAGCTCTGGTTATCACTTATGTCACAGCAGCTGTAACTTATTTCACAGATGTTCCGTAATATTAAACGGATAGGAAAAAAAGAAAAGTGCACCAGCAAAATGCTGTGGTGTAAGTGGAATTAAACACTTCGGGACACGCTGTAACAAGAAAACTGACCATTGAACATTGATTATTTTCCTAAAGCAGCATGACCAGGGGTGTTTTATTCCTTACTTGATACATTCTAAGTAAATATATATTAAAATCCACCACAAAAATGATTTATAATTTAATGCTTACAGCAAAAACAATGTCTCGGCTTACCGTTCCGCTGACTCTGACGTCATACAGGCGTCCCCATTCATCCTCGTGGCTGTCCACCATCATGATGCTGTCCTCCTCCTCCGTGCCCCACTCGGCCTGCAGGTTCAGACGCACCTCCTCCCCCAGAGAGTGCATGCCGATGGCAGGGAAAAGGCCACCCGGAGCCACAGGCACCACCACTGAGCCCACCTGCTCCATTAAAGGGATTTCACTCATCACAAATTGTGCACTAAAAGAATAAACTATGGAAAAAAGAAATAAACACATCCTGATCGCCTGGGCTTTCTTTATCTGTATTCTACTGTAATTGTTTGCAGGCCATTAGTATTAAATGATTGCGTAGAACAGAAAGTCATAACGGGGCGATCATTTACGAGGCTTGTGTCTCTTGTGCAAGAGCAAAGAGAAGCCTGTGCTATGGAATGAAGTCGGGTCCTGTTGGCCCTGAACTCGGCTGATGGAAAACACGGCCTTATTAACTGCTGCTTTAGTCTTGGAGGCTCACCACGGGATGAGTAAGCATAACAATATGTAAATATTTGCTAGGGCGTTAGTGAAGAGGCCATGAACATTATCAGTGTAAACAGTGCATAGTGGTATAGCAGTTCGTTACATCACCGCAAAAGTATTAATACACGTGCCACGGGCCACGTGCCAATCAAAGCACGCCGCCATCTAATTCATTTCAAGCTGCACTTCATTCAAAGAAGGGTACAAACACAGGAACAGCATAAATAAAGCCAGGAAGTCCTGATCCAAAACAGCAGGTCATTTAAGAACAGCATGGGTAGTTAAACAAACCTCTGGGGACGTTTATGCAAAACACTTTCAGGAACGGAGGAGGTCTGTGACGCGTTCCAACTCACCTCTTTGCCGTTCTTGGTGAAAAACACAGTGGTGAGTCCGGCGTCGAAAGTGTCTGCGTAGATCCCGCAGCCTATCCGATCGCCACGGTTGCACTTGGGGCCGAACTGCTGGCCGACAGGGTTGCCATTATACAGTCTGTGGAGGAGAGGAGAGATACGAGTCAGCAGACTTTCAGCCGCAACCTCTGATTAGCTGCTCATCTGGAACGCAGAGGCTGGGGAAAGAGGTTGAGAAAATCCCAACACATAAAACACACGAGGAAATTGAGTAAAAAAAAAAACACCAATCATTTATATAATTACACAGGTTATTATTATGTCTAGGGTTGCTACCGTGTCATGATGACTCACGGTGTACGATCGCATGGTTGCCTCGCTGTTGACTTTTTCAAAATATTGATTAAAATGTGTTTTCATTTATTACCATCTACCCATTCATTTTTTTTTACTTGCTCAAGTTCCTTACTCCAGCGGTTCTTGTTCATTTTGTGTTTGGCTGCAACACAAAGACCCTCCCTCTGGACTTGCCCTAAATTATACTACAGCTACCTCCATTTCTCCACTGGATTGTGTGTAGGTAGGTGGGCATATAAGTAGACAAATATATATGTACTTTATTGATCCTTGAGGGGAAATTTAGAAATTATATACAGGGTTTTACACGGGATATATACAGGGGAAGCCTGCAAACTGCACTGACTGCTGTGTAATCTGTTACTGTTTTAAACATGTTGCATTGCTACCTTTGCTGTCACAATGACTATGTTCCTAACTTTATCATATACAAAGACTATCAAATGCACGGAAGAACACGGCGTTGCTGTCCAGAACTAAACGAAACAATTATCTTATTTTATCTAAACAATGCTGCACACTGCCACGCTCGTTCGATATTTTTTCGTTTGGTTTTTGCTCAGATCAGAGATTTTATGAGAAATTCAAATAATAATAAAAAAAAAATTAGGGGACTCGATGTTTCATGTTTGAGGTTTTTCTTAAAAAATACTTTCATTTTTACTTGCGTGGGTTTAAATGGTTGATTGATACCATGAAACCGTGATTCAGCCCTAATTTTGTCCATGTAAGCTACCATCAGAAACCTTTATTGGGTAATTTGCTTAAGACCCTCAATCAAACAACAACAAAAAACACATGATTAAACACGTACTTCCCATCATCAGCATGGTAAGCGATTGAGTGAGGCAGCCAACCGGGCTGATGATCAAGCTTGTAGAACTGAGGAACCAGACCCACAGCAATCGTCCCTCTGACACCCGTGTCCATTATAGTCACCTGAAATATCACAACACAACATCTCAGAGTAATCCTGCAACACTCATAACAGCATGTAGCACAAAGAATCAGACTAATCAGTTTTTGTATTCTAAAATCAGATCAAAATCTTTTTTTACCTTATTTTGTACTCACATACATTTATACACATATATGTCACAAAAATTCTTGTGGTTTCTTGAATGGAGCTCTGAACAGCAAGAACTCATGGCTACTCATGGTTTGAGATTATTTCAGATGACTGTCATATTTGCTGTTATGAACAATATCACAGATGTGCCTTTAAAATAGCCGGGGATTGGGGGGGCAGCTGCAGGAAGAGCAGCTGTGTATGTGGCGAGGGAACAAAAAAGAAGCTGAAGGATGTCAGAGAATGTCAAGTAACCTGCTATGAAATATGTGACCTCGCAGGTACTGCTTAAATCCCCGCCTGCATTTTTTCGGTTTTCTCACAGCATGACTTGCTTCGTCGAGCTCGATTCTGAACTAAGGAACTGGAACTAAGTCCAATCACTTCCATTAATTAGACTAATTTAATCACATCCTCCCATGCAATTCTTTAAAAAAATGACCTCCATAAAGGTCAGATCAACATTAGATTCACTATTCTTGAGAAAATTTGGCCTCAGCAGAAAAGAAAGCTCGATTCTAGTCCACAAGGATTAATGGTTTATAGCTCTCTCCAGGAAAATGGCTGCCATGCAGCTGTTGGCTATTCGCGTCTTCCCGCTCTAAAACTTAAAACTTACTGCCAGCATTTAAAGCATATTCATAAGCTGAGAAAGAAATATGACTTTCCGTTTGCCTCTTTCGAGGATTTGCTCCCCAAGCTTTAAAATGGTATGATAAATCTAGAAGCGTTTCCTAAATATCGATGTCCGATGTACTCGCTCTACAAGCGCCCAGCTGTGAATTTAATGCGCCGAAGATGCGCCGCTCCACAAAAAGAGAACCCTGCTGTGAACTTGGGAGCTGCAGAATTTCAGCCCAGGCTTCCAGACAAAATATTCAATTAGGCTAATAGAGAAAATTTCCACTTGACTAAGGACAAAATTGATTTACACACACACACTCACTGAAAAAACAGACAGCCTAAGATCACAGTGTGCCTTTTTTTTTTTTTTTGGAGTGAAGTTGTTGAAACAAGGAAAAGAGGTTCAGCAGAGTGTGTGCCAGAGCCGAGGCTGATGGGTTAGCGGGTAAGCACGCTGACTTGTGGAGGTCAAAGGAGGTGAACTGAAACGTCTGTGAAAATGTAACGAGGAAATATGATCACACCACTGACGCATATTCCACCAGACACACAACCTTTATAGAGGAGGGGGAAAAGCTGCTTCCACACTCCAGGGATTCGGGGGATTCTCTCAGAAACGTGCTTCCGAATCAGATGACCTGCATTACCCAGTACAGCGGGAGCTTTATCGATCGCAATCAGCTCAAATGTCAAAAGCTATACAGCTTAATTAAAGACACAGAAGCTGGATAGCAACATGTTTTACAACACTGCAGACACAGTACATCCATAATCCAGCAATAAGCACCACTTGATGCAGCATGTCAAGTATAATCTTCATTCGGTTTGCTTTTTTGATTGTTACAGCGATGATGAGGTCATTAGGGAAGCAGCGCTGAGCTAAAACCCACACTAATGTGCACAATGACTGAAATATGAGGAGTGCTGTGAGGTCAAATGCTGGGGGGGAAAAAAACCCTACACAGCATGCAAAGTTTTCTGTGAGGAGAAGTTTATTTAGTATTTACAGAAGGAGTCTCCAGTGTCAGTACTTTGTCAGAGTCAGAAGTAAAGCTGTAAGTTTTCCCCCACAGGACGGAGGAGTTTGTGCTTTCTCTGTAACGTGACAAGTTGCATGTTAAAAAAAAAACAGAGGCTGACTGTTTATAGCTGCTGCAACATAACAAGAACTTGTTTCGTGGATGTTCTGAGACTTTAAATGTATCTATAAACAGATAAAAAGTAGGAAGCGCCATCGTTTTGTTAATAAAAACCATGATTGTTGACAAACTGCTGTGGTATAAGAGGAATAAAACACTTCAGGACCTGCTTTAACAGTATCTCTTTGCATCAAGCCACACGACCTTGTCACTGATTACTTTCCTATAACAGCACACCCCCAAGTATTTTATCTCTTGCATAATTACCTTTTGAAATAAATTTTATTTCTAAAAGTAGTTTTAAAGGAGTGTACTTATTGAGTAAATATGTAAAGACATAAATATACTTTTGCCTGTGACTGAATTTCGTAATTTTTTTTTTAAAACCCATTTTTACTAAGAATGCCAATAATTCTGGACTTGACTGCATTCCTTCAAGAAGACCACTGATGATGGTGTCACAATGCTGAAGTTTTCATTTTGCACAATAATTATTTTGTTATTTGCGTTTCTGAGCGTCCCAAATAAAAAAAGAACACACTATTTTCTAGAAATCTCAAATTTAAATCACGATGATGCCACAGCCACCTGTAGCCAGAAGCCCAGTGAAGTAAAACTGGCCTCTGGGTTGGAGGGATGGTATACTCTCTCTCCCCTGTCAATCACAGTGACACTAACCAATCGTGGGCTTCTGTGAGCTCATGTATGCGGAAGAGGGCGGACAGCTCTTTCCTTTAAGTGTGTTACGCTGCCCTGTGATACAGCTGAGGCTTCTGGCTTCACGTGTATTGGAGGAAACACGTGTTAGCCTTCACCTTGATTGGTCGATAGCCGTTATATGACGTGAGCTGGCTGGTGGGCAAACTGAGGAGAAAAACCAGTCCAAAAACCGGCATTATCGTTACATGTTGTGAACAAACCTGAAAAAAACAGTAAAACCTTTCATGTTCTTTTCAACTGTCTTCTTAAAGGAATGTAGTCAAGTCCAGAATTATTGGCACCCTTGGTAAAAACAAGTTCAGAAAACTTGGCTTAATTGTGAGATAGTTCGTTTAAACCTAAAAGGGCCACAAGGGAGTGTTTTGCTTTTTTTTTTTTTTTCCATGCAAAATGGAGCGCCACACACAGCACCGCAGCATGAACAGGGTGCTACCTTCCAGCTCCAATGCCCATGTGGAAATGGGAGTTTATCAAACCACGACAAGCTGCCAGCAGCCTCAAACCAGCATCGTAAATCACTCACGGCACGCCTTCACCCAAAACCCAATTTACAGCCACAATCTCGCATGCTTTTCCATATTAAATCACCTGCGTGCTCCTTTCCCGAATGCTATTTTATGCCAAAGGCATCACCCACAACAGCTCGAGAAGTGCAGCATGTCCTGGAGAAGTCACAGAAAATTTTTTAATTGTTCCTTGAGGCTACGTGTGGCACAGAATGAACTCATAAAGAGTATTCTTCACGAGAAGGACAATCTCTTGGTGTTCTGTTGGCACAACAGCTCAGAACTGTGACTCACGTTTCATGCGATCCACTTGAGCATGTCATTTACTATAAATGGCATGAACAACAAATTTTTTTGATATGTTATAAACACAAAATAGAACAGAATGAATATGGATAAAAATTGTGTGGCTTGACTTTCTACTTACCACATGATCCTCTAATAATCTGCATATGGGAAGTAATAGATTCAAGCCTACTTTTTTTTTTTTTTTTTTTTTTTTTTTTTTTTTTAACAGAGGTACTGAGTAGGTCTCTGTTTCAAATGGAAAAAATGCTAAATTTAGCACAAGTGTTGAGAAATATCTGAATCAGAGGGGACACTCAGTTTTACTGAACCTTATAACATGAAAAAAAAAAAAAAAACCCCAGAGTGGAAAAAAGGGTGTGTTCTTTGTTATATAATCTCCACGCTTTAGGTTTGTATTCAATTTGCATCTGAATTTTGTTTCTGTCTACACATGAATGGAAATGTATAATGTGCTGACGTTACTGCGTTCGGTATCGCTTAAAAAAAAAAAAAAACACAACGGGTTAAATCTTAAAAAACGTGTTTAACTTGAACAGTAGCAAGAAGAAAGAGATGAAGAAGAAGAAGAAGGTCAAGTTCAGCACTGGTTGGCATTTAAAGTCTCAAGAAAGGCAAGAATGACGAAAGGAGAAGAGGGTCATTAAAAAAAAACAAATACATACTTAATAAACAGAAAAATCTAGTATTTTGATGTTGTTAGAATTAAAATATTTATTTCACTATTTCACTCTAAAGAGAAAGACTTTCACAGAACAGTTTATTGTAAATGTTAATTAAGGAAATTGCATGCACTGTCATAAAAAAATATTATTTTATGCCATTTTCCAGTATCAAATCTAAGATAAAATCCAACAATAATCAAAGTTTTGGGACATTCCTGTATAATCAGCACTGATATTATTTGTAAATTGTTAAGTTTGACACTTTGTTATAAGACTACGTTATCTTTTTTCCCCTCAAAATTTTCAGGCTATTTTCTTTTTTGGTGGAAGAAAAATTTGGGACGTTCCTAATAAATAAAAATTAATTGATATTAACTATATATTTGCCTAATGTTATCTTTCAAAGCCACCTTTCAAGTGGGAAAGTTGAGTCGAGATCTGCCAATAGATTACTGTGAGAAAGGGGCGGGGCTTCCAACGGGCGTCAGTTCAGATGGGTGAGTTCAAACCAGCTACGCAACTGTCAATCATTCCAGATTTATATGTCGACTGGCTCATCTGCTGTTTTTATCGGGGTAAATAAAAGAAGACTCTTGGCATATTTAGGAGCGATAAGTCATAGCGTACTCTGATGTTAAAATGCGGAGCTGCTATGTAAACTGCATGAAGGTTAGCACATGTATATTCTGGGAAAGGAATAAATATTGAAAAATTCTTGAATTCAGGTCATCCATAAACTGAGAATTTTGGTTCTGAATATAGAAACAAATTGATTGTGTGAAAAACAGTTTTAAAAAAACAATCTCGTTTAATGTGTTTCCACTCGAGTTAGTACGGTATATAAGGTTTCTAAAGAAAATTGACGTACATCATAATGACACGTGAATTGTCAGGAGATGTACGACATGACAGTGACTGTACCAAAGTTTCATGCGGTGGACATAAGCAAACAAAAACAATGAAATTTCAATTTATCTGTTGAGTATTTGTATTCCAAGTTTAAGAGAAGACGCATTATAGACAGAAGAAGCTGTATTATAGACAGACTTTATCCAGAAAATCTCGGGGGAAAAAAATTACTGACATTATCATTTATCATCAGTCATCATTTCTACCTATTGTGTGGCCTTAAATCCTGTACTGCTGCCATTGCTTACCTCAAAGTAACAGTTTCCTTTTGATAAAGGCCGTGGAGCCACATAGCAGCCAACTTCATCAGAGTTCCCTTGGTAACTACAGCAGGGAAAATTATAGCACTTTAGAAACACTTCATAAAGAGCACTGTTGCTATAGGTACTTCCATCCTTCCACCATGATTACGTCTCAATTTTCCCTGAGTAATCGGGTTCTTTTTAAAATATACTGAATACCAAAGAGTATTTATTTAAAAAAAAAAAAAAATCAACTAATACTGGATAACTAGGATTAATTAAAATAACAGATCACAGCTTGAGAATACTATCAAGTGCTTATGATGACCACTTTTTCAAATCAGATATAAACTTAAAATAAAATTATTTTATACAACTTCTATTGCTTCTCGACATGTTTTTTGAAATGTGTCAGTGTGAACAATGGACTGATGGCCCTGATCACTCAGGGAGCAATCTGAAGCATTTCAAGCCCTGATTGGTTCAAATTCAAAATAACGACCGAAATCCACTAACTCTAACTCAAATGGTAAATTGCATGAGGTGAAACATTTTTCATGTGTAGAATCGACTCCAAATCGTCGAAGTTGACTCTTAGTTCAGGGAATCGACTCTTTTTGGATGCGAGAGTTAACGCTCATCTGTGTTAAAATGCACCTGCAAACTAAAATCCGCTCGCACATGAATGAGACAGTGGAGTTATTACAAAGCTGTCTAAACGCAACCTGACCTCCATGTTTGCAATTTTGTCTCCAATTGAATGTGACAGTGACATGGAAAATATGGCATTTTATGTTTTGTGGAATTCGGACACCATATTGCACAAAGGCTGCTTGTTTTTCCGATACGTCAAACGTGCCTTTCATCTTTTGCTGAGCAAAAAAACAAGCAGCCCATAACATTTGCTGAGATTATAATTATTTCAATCAGTGAGGTTTTGCGAGAGGCAGGCCTTGTTTGCGTTTTTGGGAAGAGCTGATGGCTCTCCTGCACGCACGCATGCACACACGCCACTTTTCTGTCGCGGGTTCCACCGTGCTGATGGAGAAACACATGCAAGCGTGGGAGTGGGGATGAGTCCTGACTGTGATATTTCAAAAGAAACCATTTGAGCAACAATCGACACTAATGCTGAGTGTGCAGGTGATCGGAAATGGACAGAATGTTCTGAACTGGGGAATACTTGGTAGCACGGAAGATAAATGAACACTGTTCATTTCTGAGATGCTATTTATAGCAATAAATAAGAAGGAAGGCCATGCACTTGTCTTCCATTAGTCTGATTTAATTAACTTGGCCAAAGCATTGGGAATGAAATTATGTATGTGGATCTAAAGTACAGAATTTTTTGCCTATTTATGGTCAATTCTAGTCAGACTTCTTTAACTTGTACTGGTTGCTTTGTGACTTTGTGATTAGTGCTTTCACTACTGAATACAAGTAAAGGCTCTTTATGTTCCTTCTACGACTAGTTTGCATTAGTAGATGCGTAGCCTAGTCGACTAATACATTATGCTAGAGAGGTGGAAAAAAATAGCAGGAAGACACTAAAGAAATCAGCTAAATGTAGTCCGAATATATTTCCATGAGTGTAGGTGTGTGCGTGGGCCTGTTTTTTTTTTTTTTTAATCAGACTCACACCCACTCTCAAAGGAATTCTGACCAATCCCACCCGCTTAGACATAGCACTGAGCTATAGGGATCTGTTGATGGACACAAGCTTCCATGCTGCGCACTCTCAGTTCCAGATACGGCACCAGGCCATTCACATGAGTGCGTTTTAAACGTGTGCTTTATTGTATAGAGCTTTACCCAATACACATTGCTACAAATAGAGTAACATGAAACACAGATTGATTATTATGCAGATTAATTGCACTGATTTATTTATAAAAGCCCTGAAGCTGGAAGCGTACGTTGTAGCTTGTTCACGGCAGCATGACACATTGTTCGCTGTTGTTCATCACCTTGTAACTGCACTAATAAAAACAGCGATGTCCTGAATCAGCTTTTGCTTAAACGATGGAAAAGATGATTAGTTGATGACTTTTTCTGAATTGCTGGTCATACTTTGAATTCCAAGAATTGCAATCTACTTTACGTAAAAAGCGTGTCTGGCAGATACGTAAATACCTCATGACTCATTCCAGGAAACGTATAGGCTTATAACCCCAGACAGTCAGCAGACGCACCTCAAAGTGTCTCCATCCTTCAGCATGCGTTTGTAGCGCTCCTGATAGCGTACAGCTCGCACTTCCCTTATTTCTCTGATCCTGCGCCTCCAGTTGAGGATCCTGTAGTGTAAATTGATGTCATCCATCTTGATCGGAAAAAAGAAAAAAAAAAAAAAAACAGTGGAAAAAAAAACACATCGACAATGTTTAGAATTCTTGTGTTGGGGACAGATGTTTAGAGAATGCAGTCAAGCTGCAATCTATTGTCTAAACTAATTACTGCATAAAAGAGGCCACAATAGCCTTTCCTTGATTGCAATCCAGATGCATGAAACATCTTTGATGGAGAGAACATTTGGAGTGATGTGACAGCTGCCCGTCATAACGGAAAATCCTTTTTTAACTTTTCTGTCTGACTGTCTGTTCCACTCATAGCCTCGTTTGTCATGATTTAAAAAGAAAGTGTTACACACACACACACACACACACACACACACACACACACACACACACACACACTGAGGACCTGATAATCACATCATAAATTTATCTAATCAAATATTAGACACATTTAACAAATATGTACTTTAATATTAATTCATGAATGTTTCTACAAAAACCACTTACTTTGTTTTAAAACTAAAAAATAACCTGAACATTTTATTTCACCTGCACTTACGTTTCCTTAAAACTGCAATTAGACTCACGTTGACGTCAGCCCTATTTGGACGGGATTAAATTTACATGGGGTCCTCGAGTCATTTCCTGTTTTACACTTTGCTCCTCTGTGATTTTATTTTTGTCATGTCTATGTTTTTCTCCGTCCTCCTCTGAGAAAATTACAGGCCGAAATTCCTACTGATTTTCGCCAAACTCAGCCGTCATTTGATAATTTTATTCCCGTCCAGATACACGTCTGTGATTTTCTATGCAGATGTTGCCTCGCTTGAGAAAAAAAGAAAGCTTGCCTGCTACTACTTGCTGTATTTACTCTCGTAGCACACGCATCATTGAGCCTCCCTCAGATAGTAAACACTTCCTGAATTGCAAAAAAAGAAAAATTAATGCTTTAGAAGAGGCACTCAGCCATATGGGTGTTAAAATTTCGACTACACACGCTTACCGTTTTCAGAGGGAGAAAGAAAATAAAACTTTCTTTTAGATAGATATAAAGAAAAGCAAGATCTGGCAGGCTGATTAAAGAAGTCATTATAATCATTATTCACATTATATTATTACTATTGTATTCACATACGCACAATAACATTGACTTTAAGTTTTCTATAATTAATGATTAGTTGCACTTAGTTTCACTGCCAGATCCTTAAATATCTAACGACGCAAACATCGAGGGTTCACAGAAAATACAACTCGCTAGAAACTCGCTCCTCCTGTGGTCATTTTATTGCAGGCGCAATGCCAGAGTTTTAGCACTGAGGAGATGTAAAAAATTCATTACAGACGTCCCTCTGATAAACTAATCCAACCGATAAGGGTATTATATTTCTTTTTAACTTGTAGAGGTTTAAAATTTAAGCAACCAGTTAAGTCTGCAGCTGTAGTCATAAATATAACAACTTTGATAATGGTTGATCATGAGCATTACTGTATTTTAAAATAAAAATAACGTTTAATGTGTTTAACAAAAAAAAGAAAAAAAGCTTCATAGACCGCACTTTGAGAACCACAGTCCTAAAGTTTTTGCACTCACAGACCTGTTAACTGTAAAATAAATTCCACAGAACACCCATAACTCATTACAGATTTATTTCATAAAAAAAATAAATAAAAAATTGTCTATATTAGATCCATAGAGTTTTTAATCCTGAACGTTCCACCACCCAAACCCATTAGGTGGCCCGTAAATTAATATTATTAATAGGCCTACTTGTTTTTGAGTTATTGACGTTTGGATTAATTAATTTAAATTCGTTTCAGGTTGCCATTTTGAGAAGCACTGATTTAGTTGCGAGGTGGGGCTCTCTGACCGGTCTGTGGCTACGCAGCCCCATACACAGCAAGCTGCAATGCACTGTGTGTTCTGACACCTTTCTATCAGAGCCAGCATTAACAGTTTCAGCAATTTGTGCTACAGTAGCTCTTCTGTGGGATCGGACCAGAAGGGCTAGCCTTCGCTCCCCACACACATCAGTGAGCCTTGGGTGCCCATGACCCTGTTACTGATTCACCGGTTGTCCTTCTTTGGACCACTTTTGGTAGATACTAACCACTGCATATCGGTAACAGCCCACAAGACCTGCTGTTTTGGAGATGCTCTGACCCAGTCATCTAGCCAACACAATTTGGCCCTTGTCAAAGTCCCTCAGATCCTTACGCTTGTCCATTTTTCCTGCTTCCAACCCATCAACTTCAAGAACTGGCTGTTCACTTGCTGCCTAATATATCCCACCAATTGATAGGTGCCACTTTAATGAGACAATCAACGTTATTCACTTCACCTTTCAGTGGTTTTATTGTTATGGCTGATCGGTGCACGTGTGTGTGTGTGTATATATATATATATATATAGAGTGAGAGAGAGAGATAGATAGATAATCACACCTTATTTTGTCAAAAAATTAAATGAAGTCGGGATTGCTTACAAAACACGCTCAGCTCTGTGAATTCAATTACAGAACCACAATTAAGGTGTAACGACGTTCACTAAGATTAAGATGTAATAACCATGTAACCATGCAGTTATTACATAAATGACTGAAACTTGTATATTAAAGGTGCATTCGGTAAGATTAGTCTGGTTTGTTTCAGGATAACTTCCCTAATGGCTAGGAGGATTTCACATGTGAATGAGTCCCGCCCATTTTCACGAAGCTCCGCCCCCAGTGTCCACGGTGACCACAGAGTATAACCTCTATAAAATGACTGACAGGAGGTGCATCCAAACACAAACAAGCATTCCGGACCGGAAGTAGGTTTTCCAAACGGGATTTCTCAGAGATTTAATACACTTTTTCCTAATGTCTTGGATTTTTTGGTCGTTTTCTTTTTTTTTTGGACATTTTCTACACATCTTTCATGGTTTATTTGAACAAATACATTAGTTAAAACTAACAGCTATCGCACACTAGCTATCACACCTTTAAAAACAAACCCATGGACACTGCATTCACAGTGTGTGTGTGTGTGTGTGTGTGTGTGTGTCCAGCTTTTAACTACTAAACTGTCAGTCAGCTTCAACTCACTCTCTGTATAAAATTAAATAGCTGACAAATACACTTGCTAGTTAGTTAGCTAAATACGTGACTGAATATCGAAAAACATTTTTAATTAAGAAAAAATCCAGTTAGACATTAACACTAACTTTTGTCTAAACTTTGCCATCTAGCAAGTTGACTATCCAGTTACTCTCAGCTAACGTTAGCATTAGCATCGAATGAGACGCTCGAAGTAAGATGATACTGAAGCGCCATTTTGGTTCTTTTCATTAAAACAATCTTACCTTACTCACATTTGGAGGTAATGTTATGGGATGTTAAGGCCCCTTGTGTTTAATTCTAGCCACAAACTCCATTAGCTAGCACGCTAGTCATCTGAAAAACTCAACAGAAATTTGTCTAAGACTCTTCCTGTTTACATCAGAGGCCACTGAGAGGGAAAAAAAACCCACTGACGCGGTTTTAACCAATAGGAAAGCGAGCCGCAATCCAGCGCATGCGTACTAACGCGCCACAGTTAAACGTCAGTGGTACGGCGTACTAGCATACTAAATAGTACTGTAGCGCTCTGATTTGATATGCTGCTTTGAAATACTAATTAGTGCGTTAGTATGCGGTTATCCATATACGTGGTCAAGGTCTCAATACAAAGCCTTAGTTCAGTTTCTCTGAAAAAAAGGACTTCGAATAGAAACACTTCTTTCCTAAAAGATTTATTACACATGTATAAATGTAAAATTACACACACACACACACACACACACACACACACACACACACATACATACATACATACATATATATACATATATATATATATATATGCATGCATAAGTACCCAATAAGTCACTATTATTATTGTAGTAGCTATATCTAGCACCCCATATTGTTGTCTGGTTTGTCATTATAGGATAAGTTAACCACCCAAAGAACCATTCACAAACCTTTTGTTTTTTTTATAAGTGTTTTATCAACAAGTGAACAAATAGCAAGGAGAACAGCCCCACTTTCCACCTGCTTTTCTCCCTAATTTAGTCTTTTCAATTCCCAACTACCAGCCAGCTCCCCACTATCATATGACAGCTACCAACCGGGGAGGGTGAAGGCTAACACGTGCTTCCTCCAGACACGTGAAGCCAGCCAACCTTATCTTTTCAATCTGCAGCTCATGCTGCATCACAGGGCAGAGTAACACACTCAGGGGAAAGCGCTATCCGCCCTCTTCCATATACATAAGCTCACAGACGCCCATGATTGGCTAGTGTCACTTTAAGTGACAGGGGATAGAGAGTATAACATCCCTCCAACCCAATTTATCAGGCATTTTTGCTCTCTCGGACTCCTGGCCATGGATGACTGTGGCATCATTGGTATTTGAATTTGTGATCTCCAGGTGATAAGGCAAATGCTTTACTGTTTTTCCACTCAGGAGCAACCGACAACCCCTTTAATACATCCAAAAATGTATTCCAAATGTAGCAAAAATGCCTCGATGCTTTTGTGTCACAGCATCTCAGTTGTTCAATCTGCACCACATGGGTCATCTCAGACAGCCATCTTTAAAAATAAATAAATAAATAAATACTTAAAAAAAAAACAGGGGGTGCCAGAGCTGATTCCAATTGAGGAAAATAATTTTCTTAGCTGCAGCCATACTAGTCATCAAGACATGGTGCTGAGTGGAATCAGAATATCCATAAATTGTATGTATTGTAAGAGTGTACTATAACAAGACTTGGTGTCCTCTGGGTTCTCCAGTTTTCTCCAATATCACAAAAACATACCAGTGGATGGATTGCCTACCATAAATTGTCCCTAGGTGTGATTTTTTCTAGGTGTATTCCCATCTCATTCCCAGTATTCCTGTGATAGGCTCTGGATCCACCACAACCCTGAGCAAGATGATGAAAATCACATGGGATCTACATTTAAAGCCTTGTCATGGAAATAGCAAGACTTAAATGCTTCTGAAGGAGGCACCTGTCAAGATGAGCAGACGCATGAATCTGTGTGGAAAACATTTCCAGAATGCTGTGCGATTAAAGCGGCAGTGTGTGGATGGATGGCTGGTGATGGGTGATGTACACATTTGAGAAAGGGATTTAGGAGAGAATGGCTGTCTCAATGAGTGGAGGGGATGGAGTCTTGTTCTGACAGACAATTTTGGAGAAGAAAAAAAAACATAGAGGCCCCCATTGTCATCCCCCCATTGGTTTGCAATCCATTTGGAACATTTCCCTGCTGGAACATGTGGAAAATAAGCATTGGTTCTGCACTTAGCCTTATATGGAAAGAGAACACTGCAGGTAACCTTACTCCCTTTGCCAAAATTGATCACCTCTGCCGATATTACATTAACAAGACCAGCTGGCTAACATCTGAGCAGAGCGGATGAAAGAGAGATCTTCAATCTGGTTGCATTCCCAGTGTTCAGGGAACAGGCATTCTTCTGAAACCAGGAGTTCAGTTGACTCATATGTGATACTTCTAACAAGACCAGAGCTGAACAGGTCTGCGTTTAAGCGCATTGCTAGAATGACTCTTAAATCTTGTTTCTGTCTTTCCAGGAAAGTTTCTACACAGTCACATGAAGAAAGAAAACCCTTCTATTTGGCTGAGAACTGTCATAAAGGAAAAATCCCAGTTTACAGCTTAGTTGTAATGGTATTTAGGTGAAAGGACACAGGCTTGGACATGAAATCTCTTGTGGAGATCATATTGGGCGAATAAACTGATTGTCAAGTTAAGTCAAGTCACCTTTATGTATATAGCATGTTTCAAAGACAACAAGTGTCTGAAAAGTACTGCACAATAAAACCCAGGTAATGTCGAGTTATCGTAATCATATTATTTGCCGCTGGAACAGACTGTCTTGTGCTCTTTAAAGCACTATCCACATTTAACTAGATAATGCCTTCTCAGGCGAAAGCCTTTAAATAGACAGCTGCCTGTCTCGACACAATCATATGTTATGATGTTCACACAAAAATGCAAGCATTTCCTTATCAAAATTCTGTTCAGCTATATTTTTCCAGATATGTCATAGATAAATCCAGCTATTACAGGCTACCTGAGTGGAGTTTTTGACAATCAATCATGGTTAGGTAACTGGACATTGAGAAAAGTTTGTCAGAACTAATACATATGCAAGAGTCAGATAGTTGAACGAATCAGATAATGATACAGCACCATAGAAATGATTGCATTATCATCATATTCTGATGATACTGACTTTTGCTTTTGTAGCAGCACTTAAACCCAGAGTATATATCCTATTTGATTTTTTATGAAATATTATTGGAGTAGAAACTCTGAAAGAAGTGCAGTTGTGTAGGCATGAGAGGATCTCAATCCTTTGCCCTCTGTGTGTTACCATGGCAAACATGTCCAGAACGGTGTGACATTTTCATGTACGGTGCATTGCACCGCTTTTGACATGTGCCACATTTGTATTTCAGGCAAAGGAGTGCTTCCAGATGCGAGAACGGAGGAAGAAAAGCTGGAATGGAGCTTGATCATTTCTGAAAGGAAAAATAATCTCTTTCTCTTCCCCCCTCTCTCTTTCTCCCTCCCTCCTTTCCTTGCTCTCTCTCTCTCTCTCTCTCTCTCTCAGTCCCAGCCCCTGAAGGTGTCATAACCATGCTCTCTCTCCCTCTCTCTCTATCACCGCCTTTCAGATCTTTAAAAGCTGCTGCTCTGTGCGTTTCTCAGGATCGTGTCCTCTGGCACTCTGGCTGAACGGAGCACCGAGCAAGGAGAAAAGAGAAGCAGATCTCCAGAAATAGCATCGGCCAAGGAGCACGTACGAACGGCGAAGGAGCATGGAGTCCCACAGCGCAAAGATGCCTTTGCTCTTGAACTTGATGGCTGTTGTCCTGTTGCTCATCGCTCACTGTGGATCCTGGACTCTGGCCAGTCGCTTGGGTCCACATAAGATCTGCCCGTCCTGCAAAGACTCTCGAGCTTCTCGGGACCCTGTCGGGGCAGCCAACACAGCTGTGCTGGCTTTAGGGGAGCCATGCGGCGTTTACACGCTGAGCTGTGCCAAGGGCCTGCGCTGCATGCCTCCACCACGCGACCACAGCCCACTCCAGGCTCTGCTGCAGGGCCGAGGCGTATGCACCAAGCAGATCAGGACGAGTCCCACCGAAAAACCCCACCCTACAGGTAAGAGCTCGTTGCCTTTTGCAGGCATACGGTCCTGAAGCATGACAATCTCTGATTCATGCTGTATCATTGCACGCAGCATCAGAACGAACGCCGTAATCCACTTTAAGCACACCGGCATGTAGCAGCAGCATGTGTTTCAGGCTCCACAGATGCCTTATCAGACACTCACCTTGGTCACTATGCTGCAGTGTCAGTGTCACAGGGATGACAGAAATGCTAGCGCAAGAAGGGCATGCATAGACTATAAAATGCTGGGAATAGCTGTCAGTTTGCGTGCAATGACAATAAATTCCTCTGCCGTGCAAAAGCAATTCAGTGACTTCAGTGACTATCAGATCACTTACTGTCAGTGTGCATATGTGTGTGTGTGCGTGTGTGCGTGTACAATCCTATGTGTGTCAATATGGGCATGTGTGACTGATATTAAATGGGTCAAACAGGAAAAAAGGGAACGAGAAATAGGGAAGGACTGTGTGCATGTGTGTGTGTGTGTGTGTGTGTGAGTACATCTCAGTGTCACCCACATTCTCATGGTGCTGATTCATACACCAGACGTCTCCATCTACTGTTCATTAACAGCTATTGCGTTAAACACAGCCTGTGTAAAGGCACAACTGAAATTTTGTTCATTTTATCTGCACAATTATACAAATGATCATTTATGCCAGCATTCATCATGCATTTCAGCTCTATCTTATTGTATTCGCAGGTCCACATCCTTCCCACAGCGGTGAAATTGAAAAGGTTGGTGTCTTCTTGTCTTCATTTCTTACTTTATATTCATCCAGGATATGAATCCTAAAGCCCGTTCCTGAGAATCCCCTCACAAAGCCTTTACCTTTTCCTCAAATCATCATGGCCTGACATCCCAAATGTTTCAGGTTCACTCTTTTTGATCCTGAAAGCTTTACAATAATGCATAAAGACATCAGATCCACTGTGTGCCCTGATACAGATCTAATCACCAAACCTCAAAAGAACACATACTGTTGCGCTCCTTATCCGCATTCACATCAGTGAGGCATGTATGAGCTGGAGCGTTCAATTCATTTCTCCCAATCTCCCATCTTTTTCCTCTGTACTTTCATTTCCTCCCCAGGCTCCGTGCCGGAAGCTGCTCAACGCCGTGCTGCGTGGCCTCGAGCTCACTGTTTTCCAGTCCGATCGTGACATCTACATCCCCAACTGCGACACTCGTGGCTACTACAGGAAAAAGCAGGTATATGATGTGTATGTAATCATCTCACATGATCGACTGGTAATCTAAATAGACAGAGGGGACAAAAACAAAGGTAGAAAAAGAATAACAGGAGCATACCTTATCCATGTCTCAAGTATGACAGTAAAACCATGACTATATGAGCGGAGAAGTGTAGCTGAGCTCCAGTGCTGTAATTTAATGGAAGTATAAAACACAGCATGCCCTAATGGTGATAATGCACTGATTAATAGAGACAAACTGTAATCAAATCTACTATTATTATTATTATTATTATTATTATTATAGTACAAGTTACTAAATCATTTCTCAGCAGTAAACTTCTGTGAATAAATTTTTGACAATTAAAACAAAATGTGTTGATTGAGGTGTCCACCTGAAATGGCGTAATACTATAATATCATAATGTATAATGTATTATATATAATATTTTATATAATATTGCCAGTTTCAAGGCTTTGCTATATTGTGTATCCATGCTAGAACATATCTGGATATCATTTTAAAGCCAAAACTGACAACAACAAAAAAAAAAGTGTATAGACAACTTAGGGAATGCATTAGAGGTTTTCACACAGAAACTTACATACTGTTGAAAGACACTGAGAAACGCTCAGAAACTAATATCCTACCTTAAGGATATAATGTTACGTAATTTTACAGCAGCCTGCGTAATGCTATTTTTCATAATACACACATTAAAAATGATATAATATTTAAATATTTTGAGTAGACACTATATTTAGGGAGGTAGATGCACAAAATTGCTTCAGATAGCCTGTGAGTGCGTGTGTGTGTGTATGTAAATAAGTAATGGAGATCATGTGACTGACCTTCGTTACACTTTGTAATTCTCAGAATGCTCCAAATATGATTTTCTTGCATGTGAAATTATTCACATTCAAGTTTTATGTTGGAAAGCAAATTAGCAGGCTATTGTTCCAGTAGTCCTTTTAATTAAAGAAGGATGTGTTGTATTTTTTATCTGTTTATGGTTACATTTAGCACACTGTGTCTCCATGGAGAGTTTTAGTTCAAGTGTGTACCTGTTGTTCCTCAGTGTCGGTCCTCTAAAGGCATGCAGCGCGGTCACTGCTGGTGCGTGGACGAATTAGGCGTCACCCTACCATCCCAAGCTGGAGACGACGGCACTTTACCGTGTGATGGAGAGTGAGACGGGGCACGCGGTGCCACAATTCTGAGCCAGGAGGAAGAAGAGGAAGAGGAGGGGAGGGGCGTAAGGGAGACGGGAGGACAAGCCGCTCGTGCTAGACACTGCCTGGCCAGGAGACACCAGGGGAAAACCACTCAACACGGGAAACACACGCTCTTCGCTCAAACACTCCATCCACCGCAACAACTGAAGGTTCACGTCACTGCCATACGCCTCTGCAGGTCCTGCAGTGTGTAAGCACAGAGCCAATGAGACACTCCATCACTCCACCCGTGGTAGATCACTTCGAAACGAGACTCTACACCCTGGCCACTTAGTAGCGTCCATTTTTCTGTGATAGCCATCACTGCCTGTGTCTTGTGTATCTCTGAGTAGGCCGTAAATACTGTTAAAGCGGGCGTGGGCGCCATTTTTCTCTCCGCCTCCCCTGCCATCCCCTCTCCCTCTCTCCAAAGATACACTGACTAAATTAACATGTACGAAAGCAAATTATGCCTTTACATTTAATTTATTCCGGAGTATTATTGTATTTCCTTGGAGACGTTCATGTATTTCATGTAACCAAGACATCAACTCTGCCGTGTGTGCACGTGATTTGGGAAAACATTCAGTCCTTTCTGTTGTGACAGTCTGAGCATTAATACATACATTGTTTGTACATAAATCCTTTTTTTTTTTTTGTGGTTGCCATTGGGTGATAGGTTCTTGAAAGCTGATGGCTATTACTCTATCTGAAAAGGCATATTTTTATATACTTCAATATAATATTTTATATATAGATTGATGCTTTATTTAAAGAACTACAATACCATGTATTTTTATATTGTCAACATTGTTTTTTTTTTTCATTGTCAAGTTTAATTTCATGCTGAAAGTGAACACCGGGCTTTGATGGCACATTTTAGGAATTAAAAAATAAATAAATAACACACCCTTCAGATATATTGTACTACTATACATGTTTTAGCAATTATTCTTTCATTTCCTGAACTGTAATATTTATGTTGATCATTCAGAATTGGTATATGTTCCGATTGTCATTCCAAAAAAATATGGATATCTATTTTCTCACTCCAAAATGCACAGAGAAAAAAATGCTGAAAATGAAAGTGCACAAACATTCATACTTCTCTTGTTGTATCGGTGTGTGTGCCAGTGATCGCAGGAGGCTCTGCAAAGCCGCAAAGTACAAGAACTTTAAAAAAAAATAAAGAACAAATAGCTATATTACTATTATAAGTAACAATGTACTGTGTCTTATTCGAAAGCTCCATTAAAATGAAACTAAATGTAAGGTGCATATATAATGTTTGCCTCAGATTTATGATTAATATTGGACAGATTGAAGTGGTTTATTTTCCTATAACAGCATATCTTGAGGTGTTTTATTCCTCTTATCCACAGCATTTTCCCTAAACTGACAATTGCTTGTTAATTTTATTCATTAAAGTATGAAGATGTTATTCACCAAATAAGAAAATTATTAGTGTGGGCAAATTGCCATGGTCTAAGAGGAATAAATCTGTTTATTATTACATTTAATGTTGTGGAATGTCCGCGAAACAATTAGTTCCTTTAATGACCTACGTTATAATGGCTATATAACATCCCATCACCAGCATTTCTTGCATGTTACCAAGAAACTGCAGAACACAAAGTCTTCTGACCTATAGACTTTCCCGTGTAGGGGGAAAAAAGTTACAGCTTTACCCCTGACTGTTACAAAGCACTGAAACTGGAGGCTCATTCCATAAATGCTAGATAAATGTCTCCTCACAGAAAACTTCAGCAGATCAACAATTACACACATTTTTAAATCAGTTTATGTGGAGCGTCACCCATGTCACTAGGCTTGTAACACAATGCCACTATCTGTATCTGTTTAGTGCTCCAAATATCTGTATCTATATCTATATTTGAATTTAAACCCAAAATGGGAGTGTCCTAAACCAGTTTTGTTTTTTAAATGAATGCTACCAGTATGTATGAAAAACACTGTATATATAAAAAAAAAAAAAATCTAGGGGTTGAGTTCCTCAACCTCAGCTAGAACTCTGTCCAGAACTGTTTATTAATGATATAAGTGATATTTTCTAAATTAGTTCAACTGTGAGTGAGTGTGTGTGTGTGTGTGTGTGTGCGCCATATAGTGTATATACCTCCTGCTCACATGGCTTTTTTTGTTGTGTCCTGTGGGATCACTGTCCTGGTGCACACCTCTAGACTCAACCAGATGGCCTGTGATCCTTTATGAAAAGCTCTATGACAATAACAAATAGCGTGCCTCCTATTCAGTGATGTTGCTGTGTGTGATACACTTGTATCAGCATCAAACACACACACATCCACTATCATATAACCTTAACTGCTCTACTGAGAATGAGAAAATAGTCCACTACCCAAACAATCCCTTAGTCAGTAATTATATAGCTACAAAATATGTTCTTCACAATATGTATATCTACAGACATACATATATACAGCCATAACATTAAAACCACTGACAGGTGAAGTGAATAACATTGATTATCTCGTTACAATGGCACCTGTCAAGGCATGCGATATATTAGACAGCAAGTGAACAGTTAGTTCTTGAAATTGATGGGTTGGAAGCAGGAAAAATGGGCAAGCGTAAGGATCTGAGTGACTTTGACAAGGGACAAATTGTGATGGATAGATGACTGGGTCAGAGCATCTTTAAAACAGCAGGTCTTGTGGGCTGTTACCGATATGCAGTGGTTAGTACCTACCAAAAGTGGTCAAAGAAGGACAACCAATGAACCAGCAACAGGGTCATGGGCACCCAAGGCTCACTGATGTGCGTGGGGAGCAAAGGCTAGCCCTTCTGGTCCGATCCCACAGAAGAGCTACTGTAACACAAATTGCTGAAAACGTTAATGCTGGCTATGATAGAAAGGTGTCAGAACACACAGTGCATTGCAGCTTGCTGTGTATGGGGCTGCGTAGCCGCAGACCGGTCAGAGAGTCCAGGACCGCAATGGAAGAAGGTGGCCTGGTGTGATGAATCACGTTTTCTTTTACATCATGGCACCAGGAAGAGATGGCACCAGGATGCACCATGGGAAAAAGGCAAGCCGGTGGAGGTCGTGTGATGCCCTGAGGAATATTCTGCTGGGAAACCTTGGGTCCTGGCATTCATGTGGATGTTACTTTGACACGTACCACTTACCTAAACATTGTTGCAGACCTTTGACAGTGGCCTCTTTCAGCTGGATAATGCGCCCTGCCACACTGCAAAAATTGCTCAGGAATGGTTTGAGGAACACGACAAAGAGATCAAGGTGTTGATTTGGCCTCCAAACCTAGATCTCAATCCGATCGAGCATCTGTGGGATGTGCTGGAGAAACAAGTCCGATCCATGGAGGCCCCACCTCACAACTTACAGGACTTAAAGGATCTGCTGCTAATGTCTTGGTGCCAGATACCACAGCACACCTTCAGAGTGTGTCCAGTCAGACCTGTTTTGGCAGCACAAGGGGCACCTACACAATATTAGACAGATGATTTTAATGTTATAGCTTATCGCTGTGTGTGTGTGTGTGTGTGTATATATATATATATATATATATATATATATATATATATATATATATATATATACACACATATTACACATATACATACATACATACATACATACACACAGTACCTATTATGTACATGTCATATACGGGCTATAGGTGTTGTGCCAACATATTTCCGGCTTAAACAGATCACGTGGCCTGATTACGGCGCCACCTATTGGCTCCCGGAGCTGTCCATCTAGAAGCGGGGTGATGACGCCCCCAGGTGAGCCGCCGCAGAAGTTCCCCAGTTGTTGTCGATTTCCTCACTCGGCTGTCAGGCATCTTTTTTTTTCTGGAATGGGGCAGGGCTGTTTCAGTGATTTGTCTGCTAAAGCAGTGGGACTGAGTACAGAAGAAAACCCGGAAAATTAAAATAAAACAGTCTGGCTTTGTGTGTGTTCGCTCGGGACTTTGAGTGACAGCTGGAGCAGGAGCAGGAGGAGCGGAGAGGAGCGGAGGAGAGGCGACGCGGCGTGATGGCGGCTCTCGGGAACCCCGGCAGCGCCTCCGGCCCCATGCTCATGCTGGCCGCCAAAACCAAGACCAAAAAGAAAAACTTCGTCCAGCAGAAGGTGAAGGTGTTCCGAGCCAGCGACCCGGTGCTCAGCGTCTTTATGTGGGGAGTAAATCATTCGGTAGGTCCTTCAGCTTCTTTTGAACTTCCCGAGGCGCCTCCCTTTTCAGTTAGCTAGCATGGCTATAAACAGCCTCACCGACGCTCTTTTTCTCCTACCTCTATTCCGACATGTCCGGCTTCCTGCGCTAGGATTGGTTACCTCGCCATGCACGCTGTCCAATCATAGCGCGCGTTCGTGATTCTTGACCAGTCCTGGCTCAGGAGGCGGGATTTGTCTAAATACGGATGGGGCAAGATAACCGTAGCAAATTTCCCCGTAGAATGCGGAAACAGAATTTACATGTGGTATTTAGCAGCTACATGTAAGCAAAGTAGATTGTGGTTTATATTTACAGTTTATGAGCAGAATCAGAGTATAAACAGTATATGTGCGGATTGGTGGACGTGCATTGGGCAATCATGACATTAGACGCTTATAACAGCTAATAAACAAGAATTCCCCATGATGTAAAGACAAAAATATGATCACCATGACTAATGTTTAAAAATGTATCTAAAAATACGTATAGAGTTTCAGGTCATAGTACATTTTTTCCAGGAAGGTTTTATACCATGTAAATCCATCTCTGTGCATATGACAGATTTGTAGGTCGTTATTTGAAATATACTTTTCCACAATATGCATATGGTCATATTACTATTTTCCATAAAATGTCCTTACCACTACTTTGCATTGCTTGGTTTCTTTCTCCTTTTTATTCTTCAGATAAATGATCTAAACCAGGTTCCCGTCCCAGTTATGCTTCTCCCTGATGACTTTAAAGCCAACACCAAAATCAAAGTCCAGAACCATCTTTTCAACAAGTAACTTCACCACACAGCACATCTATAGCACATCTATAGCACATCTGTAGCACATCTGTAGCACATCTGTAGCACTACAGCAGTGTGTATCAGTAAATCTGGTCTTTTTTAAGATTTACAGATCAACACCAGTGAAATGATTGAAAAAAAACCCCAAACATTTAATATCTTTTCATTTTGCTGGTTGACGTTAGACTTAGTGTCCATGAAGTCACTTCTTTGCTGGTTTAATCCATATGTTGACGTATTTCCTACTGAAACAGGAAGTGCTTGACTGCAGCCAATAACATTCAAGAATTGCCACAACCCAAATCTCCAAATCTAAACATACAAGGTAGTAGCTTAGTGAGCTAGCTAAATATGGAGAGCAGCGTCTGGCACTTGTATAAATTTCTCTTTCTGCAAAATATACTTTCAGCGAGGGAGACATGCAGCCAAAAACGCAACGACAAACCAAAAGTGCTCACGATCTATTACTGTAGAGCAAGATCCGCCTCCAGGGGCGGGACATATTTGGTTCTAGAAAGAAATTTGGTTCTTTGGACGATCACAAAGTTGTGAGTAGTTATGAACCGTCACTCTGACATCATATGGAGCCTGTTTGAAATTAAATGGTGGTATTGTTGCTTACCTTAAAGTACCTTTGCATGTCTGAGCAGGGTTTTCATGCTGCAGTTGTACTTGGATCTCGGAAAAACCTGACCTCTGACAGGGAAAAGTACATTGAAACGGTCATTCGACTCAGAATTCCGTGCTCTCTAACATAAACACGCCTGACGTCAGAACAATATGGCGGCACAGATTTGTACCGTAATTCTGTTAGTCTCGGCCCGATTTTATTAACACGATTAGATCACTGTGACAGACGTATATGACCTTGCTTTGTGCGTCCCATGTTTTTCCGAGCAGAAGCGCTGGAAGGCGTTTAGATCAGACCTCAGGAAGATAGACTTGGAAATTCCTGAGTTCCATGTACAATGGATTGCAGCATTAATTTGATCTCGGCTGAGTCCAAGGCGTTCGGGTCAAATTTGTTGTCACAAATGATTTCCATTACACCAAAATGACACTACAGCGTTTGAACATGACCTATGAGCTCAGTTTTGTGATGTCACAAAAATAACCAATCACGTCTGATATGCAGATTTTTAGAGGATGATGTTGCCTACCTCTAATCCAGCTAGCTGTTTGAGGAACAAAAAATTTCATTCTGTCATGGTGACAAAAATCTTTGTTCCTGAAAGTGAAGAACTATAAAATTTAAACTAAGAATGTTACATGTTATTTTAACAGCCAGTAACCTCAAGTCTATTGTGCTTTCAATTAACAGACTAATACACTGTCTTAATGTATATAAGAAAATAAAATGAAGTACTTTAACTACTTAGGCCTTTTAATTTAAAAATGGTGACACTCGCAACTTGAAAACGTAATAAAACTGTAGTGATGCTATTAAAAGAAATCAGATTATTGATTTTGATTGATTGTAGACCAGTTTTCCTGCTATTTGTTCCAAGTGGATGTAATTTTGTCAAATTTTCTTAGCAAAATCAGATTTTCTGTTGTAACAAGTAAAAGAATTCTCATTAAATAATATTTTCTCTCAGAAATATGTGACAAAATTTTTCGACACATCCAAGGAACATTTAAAATATCTATCATTCTTGAAAAACATATATAATTTTTTTAAGTTACTCTCAATCCCCTGTTGCATTTTAACCATGTATCGTTTCCCTGGGGTATAAATATGATGTTGCACACTTGTAAAAGAGCTCAAAATAGATGTATATAGTTGAGCAATACAAAACAGGTAATAGGCTAAATATGAATCAAAGAGTGAACCATGATCCCTCTACAAGTGTCTTCAACTTTGTTAGATGTCACAGGAAGTGACTCTGTGCTGTGATTCTCTCCAGGCCAGGTGTCAAAAAAATATTTAAAAATAAGGGTGCCGATAATTTTGAAACCAGTGTTTTGTAGAAAGAAACTGGATTACTTAGACATTTTTGTGTTTAAAATGTCCCTGTATATCTGAGCTCTTTTGCATGAAGGGTGCCGATAATTCTGGAGGGCACTGTAGGTCATTGGTGTTGTTCTTTAAACCTTTAGGAAAATGCAGGGATGTGTGTTTTGGTTTGAATATTAGTCATTATGGCCTGGAAACACACAGTCAGGAGTGAAGCTTAAATCTGGTGATGTCTCTTGTGACCAGAGTTTTTTTTTTTTTTTTTTTTTTTTTTAAACAGAGAGAACCTCCCGGGACATTTTAAATTTAAAGAGTACTGCCCCCAGGTGTTCAGGAACCTTCGAGAGCGATTCGGAATCGAGGATCTGGACTACCAGGTATGAAATTTTTCACCACATGAGTGTATTATTGTGGAAACTAAACAATAATTCCTTGTTTAGGATGCAGTAGAGCACTCTCATAAAGTAAACACCACTAATCTGTGTGCACAGTCACTCTCGCGTCATATGGAACCTGTTCGAAGTTAAACAGTGGTGTTGTTGCTTACTTTACGCTGCAATCCATTGTACTCGGAGAAACCTGACCTCCGACAGGGAGAAATACAACGGCACGGTCATTCAACTCAGAATTCCGAGTTCTCTAACATAATATGGGTCAAATTTGTTGACACCAGTTGTTTCCATTACACCGAAATTACACTACAATGTTTGAACGCTTCCTATGAGCTCAGTGTTGTGATGTCACAAAAATAACCAATCACGTCTGATATGCAGATTTTTTTTTTTTTTAGAGAATGATGTTGCCTACATTTAAGCTAGGTAGCTGTTTGAGGAGCAAAAATAATCATTAGTTTTCATGGTGACAGGTTTGGCTACTGTTAAATTAATACCATTAAGCAAATTATATGCAGATTGAGACTCTGAGAGTAAGATCCCTCTTGTGTCATAAATGTGGAAGTTTAAAAGTTTTTTATTTGGATATTCTCAAATATTCATAGATACAGCCAGAAGATTTAAGAAGATAAAGGAGTACAAATATTCCAGTGATACAGAAATGACACTCAGGTATTTTAGAGTAATAGAATATTAGCTATGGAAAAAAAAAATCCATGTAAAGTGCAACTAGTTGAGCAATGTTTATTTCAGAGGTGGCAACATTTATGAAATTTGATTGCCACAATGATACAGGAGACACCTGTGAACTACACTTTTCTGCTTTTTCAGCCAAAGCAACAGTCAGAACAAATGCGAAAAAGGTAATTCACTGAAGGGGAAAGGACGCGGGACGTGAAAGGCGCATTTGCTCTGGGTAGCTGTTACTTTCCTTTTGTGCCCGCTTTATCTGGGTGAATTTTGACCTATGAACTCACAAGCTGCAAAGAAAGTGGGCAGAGCTATGTGCTTTCTTGTCAGTAAAAAAGGGAGGAGCTGGTGATTATTCAGTTGCCTTGCTATAATTTTTTTTACTGTTGCTTGGTGCACATCTGGTAAAAATATTGTGTTCACCAACATAAGCTAGGGTTGTTTTGGTAAAATTAATTTTCTCTCAGCCTCCGAGGATCTTTTCATTGATCTCTGCGGAGCTGAACTGGTGTTTGTGTGTGTGTGTCCCCTCAGGCCTCTCTGACCCGCAGTCCACCGGTGAAGGGTGAGGGACAAGGCGAAGGTCTCCTCTTCATCTCATACGACCGCACTCTGGTGGTGAAGCAGATCTCCAGTGAGGACGTGGCCGACATGCACAGCATCCTGTCTGAATATCACCAGGTACTCTCACGTCTCTTACTGCAAGACCTGGACTTCAGCATAAAGCGAGTTTAAATTTCTCATATGGTTATGAACATGAAAGCAGAAATGAAACTGGCTGCCTTTTGCCTGAGGTATTGTTTTAATAGATTTCTGAGGAAGTTAAAAAGTTTTATGCCGCATAGTAGCGATGTTCACCTGTGTAAACAATGAACCACAAAATTAGCAGCACCGCAGCTGACGTTAATCTGAAGGTCAACTTTAAAAGGTGTTCTTGCTCAACTTCCTGGGAAAACATTTCTTACTGAAAGTTTACCACATGACTGCAATCTGTCATCAATTATTAAGATTAAGATTTGACAAATACTAAGTGTGTGCTGTGAACAGTGTCCTTACATGCCCATAATGTTGAGAGTGAAACAGCTCACAGACATTATCCATCTGCGAATTTTTACATACTGATCTCGTTCTAAATTTGTGCTCGTGTCCTGAAAAATCATCCGTCTGAATTCACTCTTTGTCTATATTTATCCCCTTTCTGGCCTCCAGTAAGGGAAAATAGGGCAACAGTGTATGGTGCATGTTACCTTCATAAGCTTTCGGTCTTGTATATTTCCATATCACTTCCTGGGTGTAGGCAAATACTTTAGTTTTGTACTCCTGACTTTTGTCTCTCTTGTCAGCTCTTTTGTGATGGTGCAGAAAAGAAGCAGTTTGATTTTGTGAAACTACAAGAAACATCACATTATTTCTGATTATACTACAGCACTATTGAATTCTCGAATCTGATTGATTAGAAGGTGTTGATTCGTTTTCTTTATACCACAGAATCTGTATCTGGTCAGAAGGTGTGCATTATTTTCATATAACAGCACGGCTCGGACAGTAGCTCCAGCTGTAACATGAATGACAGATTAATATTAATCCGCTCTTTCTAATACATTATTGTTTATATAGCAGCAGCTCATATCCTGGGACTTATACAGTGGACAATCCGCATAAGCTAAGACTTAATAATAAACGGATTAACAAAAGTGTTGCTTAAAGTAAAACATAATTGTTGATGTGGTGACGGTTTTTTTTTTGTTAGGAGACATTTAGGAGACAAAGGAGGTGAGGGAATGACTGAATAGTGGCACCCCGCTTCGTGTCATACCCCATCACACCACCCCCAGCGTGTATTATTCTTGTATAACAGCACAGCCTGTTGTGTGTTTTTCCTTACATAACTGCAGCTCTGACAGTAGTTCCAACTGCAGAGCAAATCAGGGGTTTACAGGGGTTAACTTGCTGACACGCCACCTAAAGTAAACCTCGTAATAAATTGATTAAACTTTTTATGGAAGGAGTCACCAGTGTCAGATCTGTGTAACAGTCAGTAAGTTTTTCCACCATGGGAAAGTCTTCAGGACACTTTCTGATTCGTTATTTTTTTTTTTTTTTTTTTTTTTGTCTTAGAGAAGAAAAAAGAGAGGCCAGTGAGGGAACAACTTTTATACCTGTTTTAATATAAGTGACAGGAACTAACGTTGTTTTGAGAATGTTCTACCTTCTTTCTTAAACTGGAAAAAAGTACAATGTGTCTGTTTTTTTTTTTTTTTTAAATAAAAAATTTATTAGCATGGCAAATTGCTGTGATATAAGAGCAGTAACACACCTTGGGATGTGCTGGTATAGGAAATCAATCAACGTCAGAGTAGTAACAGTAACTCCACTTGACGTCAAGACCCATCAGACTACCCCATCGTTGATTAATTTGCTGTAACAGCAAGGCACGTGATGAAGATCCTGGCATGTTTACACCTAATTTCTGCATAAAATTTGCTCTTTTTTTCTGTCACACATTTCTATAGTTATTCCTCAACAAATGGAAAAGAGTTTGGTCTCATTTTGACTCATCATGTCTCTTCCAAACATTCCAAACCACTAAATGGAATCTTGCCTATCACATGTTAACAGGAACATTGTCACCCTACTGCAGTAGCTGTTTGTCAGTTGTTTCTAAAAGTATGTGAGTGGCTTTTGTCTGTTCGCACTGCAGAAGAATGTTCCTAGTGATCAGAGCTGCCACTTTGCTCCAGTATTTGGAGGTTTTCCAGCTTCTGCACACATCCCGAGGGCTCGATTTCAGGAGTTCGGAATGTTTGCTGCGTCATAAACCGATGTTCAAGCTTGCAAGTGGCCTTGAAATGTTTCTTCTTGCTCTGTGTCAACATCTCTGCTCTGAATGTAATGTGCACACAGTGGGACTCCATACACACATGAACCTTCTATAATAGGTCACATGGTGCAGTTAAAGAATAACCAGTTGTTGTTACTGTGAACAGCTCGAAACAGACAAAACTCAGAACAATGTAGTGTATCAATCCCACAAGGGAAAGAACTATGTGGCAGTTGGTGGCAGCTGAGAATATTTCAGTTTATACCACAGCACTGTCGAGTTCTCAAATCTGATTGGTCAGAAGGTGGTGTTTAATTTTTTTTTATAACAGCAGTTCTGACTGTAGAGTCATTCATTCTATGTTTCTATAGTAACAGCTTACACAGGGACTTGTATGGCAGACATTTTATTTATCATTTTTGGAAGGAGTCTCCAGTTTCAGTGCTTTGTAACAGTCAGGTAAGGCTGTATACTTTAAGTTTTCCGCTATGGGAAAGGCTTCAGGACAGGAGTTTACACTGATAAATCACATTTTTTTCTTATTTAACTTTAAGAGAGAAAAATAGAGAGAGGCTGGTGAGAGAATGAATGTTTATAGCTGTGATAACGGGCACTAACTTTCATTGTAACGAGTACAATAAATGGATAAAAAGTACATGTTCTCTAATAAATAAAATAAATTGACAAATACCTGTTGTATACAGAATGAAACACTTCAGGACGTGTTGTTGTGGTAACATCGCACCATCCCATCGTTGGTTATTTTCCTTTTTTATTCCTTATATTTTACATGTAAAACATTATTTTATTACACAGCTCATCCAGGATGTCCTTAATTTTGCCTTTAACATTAAATATTAGACAAAAGACTATACAACATCCGTTTCAACATCTCTACTATAAATCTGTTTATCTGTAATTGTTTACTCTATAATTCCAGTTTGATATAAGACACTGTCGCTTCTCTGCTTTCCTGTAGCACATAGTGAAGTGTCATGGCAGCACGCTCCTCCCTCAGTTCCTCAGCATGTACCGCGTGAGCGTGGAGAGCGAGGACACCTACCTCATCGTCATGAGGAACATGTTCAGCCACCGACTCACCGTGCACAGAAAATACGATCTGAAGGTGAGAGGGTCGAGAACTTGACTCACAGCACAGCGTGGTCTTTTGTTCTGGTCTTTTGTGCACTTTTGTGGCACTTGATGTAAAACGTTCAGACGATGTGTAAATTGTACATGCATATTTAATCATATTTTTACATTTGTATCTTTAGAGTGTGTTATTCCCCATGTTTTTCCTAAATTCCCCTGCATTTTTCAGCTGTGCTAATAATAATATGCCACAAGGGGGTGTTCTCTACAACCAAGCAGATGTGTTAGAGTTTTAGTATTATTTTATGATGAGTCATCACTTTGCCATGTGTGATGAATGTGTTATGTTTAAAAAAATGCATAATCCTAATCAAACTGCTCATTTAATGCAGGGTTCCTTGGTGTCTCGAGAGGCCAGTGATAAAGAGAAGGTATGACAGGAAAATCCCCAACCCCCCCCAACCAACCAACCCACACACACACACACACTCTCTCTCTCTCTTTTTTCCATAAGAAATTTGTAAAAGTACATCAGAGTGACACCATGTTTGTGTTTTTGTCTCCGTGGTAACGGCAGGTCAAAGAGTTACCAACCTTCAAGGACGTAGATTTCAGGAACAACATGCAAAAGGTATACGTGACAGAGGAGCAGAAAGAGAAGATCCTGGAGAAGCTCAACAGAGATGTTGAGGTACGAGAATTCAAACTGGAGTCAATCATATGACGTCGTATTAGTGATGTCAAGTCCTCGAATCCTTCAAAATGAGGATTTTGATTGTTCAGTAGTGTGGCGTGGTTGAAATGATTTTGCTTTACTTAGCAGCACCAAATTAATCAATTTAGGCTAAAACCTAAAACCTGGAAGTCGACAAAATGAATGAAATAACCAAGCAAGCTTAAGCTACTTCAAGCTTTGTTACAATAATATAAACATGCAGTTTACCTCCACAGACATAGTAAATATTATCAGTAGTGCATATTAAACCATGGAAAATTGAGTTAGCATTTTGAAAAGAAGTGATTAAAATAGATAAAATGTAAAAGTACAAAATGGGATCTTAAATAGATGGCTAGCTGTTTTGATTTATTGTTTATTCATACCCAGTGGTGACATTTGGGGCAACGGTTGAATGAGGATTTTGAATTTTTTTTTTGCTCTTTAACTACATAAATATTCTGAAACTCTAAATGGTGACATTTGTTCTGGAAACACTAGTGGGTGTGCTCTTGTGAGAACCAACTTTTTCCCTTGTGCCAGCAAGAAAGAATAAAATATTGGCACTCTCAGCTTTGTTTTAGTTGCTCTCTCAGCTATTGTTGCAGGGAAACAAACTGGCCATGTCTCATGCTCATTAGGAGCTCTATGAAGTGGATGATAGCTTTGTGACTTTTTTTTTTTTTTGTCAGGCCACTGTGTGATTAGTTGACTGTATAACAAACTCTTGGTTAGTCGAATAGTCTACTTACACCAGATATATAACCAAGATACTGCATGTTCTTAGTCAACCCTGATGTTTGATATATTCGAAGAAATTTCAAGAAATCCTTTAAAGGTGGGCAGTTGGAATACTTTTTGTGTCTCAGAAGAGAAAATTAACAGTTAATTAACACCTGTCCTTTCAGAATGCTCCTCTTTTTCACCTAGTGTGCTACAGCTGTAGTCAAGACCGCCATTGTTAAGTCCAAGATCAAGTTAAGACCGGGTCTTAACAGGGTCTTAAGGCAAGATCGAGTTCAAATGAAAGTGAGGCCAAGTTAAGATCTCAAGATCACAAAAAAACTAAACAAAACAAACAAAAAAAAACATCAAAACCTTTTCGAGGCTAAACTAGGTGGCTTCATTCATGCATTGCAGCACTATTTAGGCTGTTTTCTAGAAGAAAGAATTACTTCTTGTCAAACTTTGTGCATGTGAAAAGAAAAGACAACACAGATATAATTTTTACAAAGTCTGGATTGAGACCAAGAAAATATTTAGCGAGACCAATGCCCAATACCAAGTACAAATGCCAATAAGTCGGAGACAAGTCCAAGTCAATGCAGAAAACGTCTTAGGAGTCCTACAGCCCTGTGCTCAACCTAGGAGGTGGTGTGCTTGTGTTTTGAGGGCGTGGCTTTAGAGTTACCATTGAAAGGAAGGGCTTTAGCTTTCTCCCTAAATCATAGATTATCCATTTAGGTTTAGATTATCTATTTCTAGTTTGCTGTGTTTATTTATGCTCATATCTGTATTTCGTAGTTCCTGGTGAAGCTGAAGATAATGGACTACAGCCTGCTGCTGGGGATCCATGACGTGGCGCGGGCCGAGCGTGAGGAAGAGGAAGCAGAGGAGCCGAGCTGCGAGGATGAAGGGGAGGCGGAGAACGGCGTCAACCCCACACCGCACGTCGGCTCCTACGGCACATCACCCGAAGGGATCGCCGGCTACATGAACTCTTTTAAACCCATGGGCCCTGGAGAGTTTGACCCCTACTTGGACGTTTACGCCGTCAAAAGCGCCCCAGGTTAGTTTCTTGGAAAGGTGAGAGGAAGCAGTAGCTATTTTCTTGGAAAGGTTGGGAAGAGTTGACACATCATTTGGGAAGTGTGTTTTCCCTCACTCGTTTGGCAAGAACACTAGGTCAAGTGGATAACAGAGGAAGTGCTGATTATATGTTGACCTTTATGGCTCTGATTGGTGGAGAGAGTTGTACAGTAAGCATGTCACTTTGTGTCGGTTTCCAGGCGCGCCGCAGAGGGAGGTGTACTTCATGGGTCTTATAGACGTGTTGACGCAGTACGATACCAAGAAGAAAGCTGCGCATGCAGCTAAGACAGTTAAGCACGGGGTGAGAAATAATACACAAATCATACATTTATGTATTCTTACTTACATTATTATTATTATTATTATTATTATTAAATTTGAAGTATTGAAATGAATAAATTATTTTTTTTTCCCAGGCTGGTGCAGAAATATCCACAGTTCATCCTGAGCAATATGCCAAACGATTCCGCGACTTCATCTCCACTATTTTTGCATAGTGCATCTTCACAGTCTTAATCTCAGTTGTCTTTCCATGTTGTTCGGTTCGGGTATTTCTGATTGTTTTGTATATATTTTACAAAAACTACCATGATCACATAAGCACATGTATGCTATGTAAGCAAGAATGAACGTAAAGCTTCTGATTAATGTTAACAAAATCATGTGCATATTTATTTATGTGAGACGAGCCTGAAACCCATTCTCTAATATCACGTATCTTTCATCTACATTAATGGAGTATACTTTTCTCTGATAAATGTGAACCTGTAGCAGTACCATACACTAAAATGTCCTCCCAGGTGAGCGAGCTCTTCTTCTCTTTGTATCTCTCTCTTCCTCTCTTTCAGAACGGAGGAAAGAGAGCTGCCTTGTTGTTCTCGGCGTAACGCGACCTGCTGTTCTCTGTAGCACACCGCCTTTAGCAGCTTTGCTTTCTTTAAGCTGCACTAGAGAGTGATTGTTAATAAATGTAATTTGTTAGCATTTATACCTAATGGCTAGAGAAAAGCAATATTTTGAATGTTGAATATTTGTATAAATGCCTAGAATATATAGTTCCAAATGTTTTCTAGCTATTTTATGCAGTTTAGATGAGAATTTTTTTTTTTTTTGCAGCTTAGAGAACAGAACTAGGATCGCATGCCTTGTTGTTTCATTTTATTTATATTGCAATTCAGTGTTTGGACCAAATATATTTTTTCGACAATTTTCAGAAACACAGCTTGAGTTTGTTTTTATTAAGAAAGAACTTTAATATTTTACACGAGTTCTAATGTGTTTTGCTTGGTTCAATTATTGGTCAAATAAGACCTAAGCATATAAGTTTAATACACACTAGAAAAATGGCAATCATGCAATTAAAACATGTAAAAACAAGAAATGAACCGTTTTCTTTAACTTAATCAGTTTTGCTGTCACTTGATAAAGAATGTTGAATTTATTAGCTTCAGATAAGTGCACCTCTGTAAATAGTGGGGGGTCAGGGACAGGATCCTCCTGGCCTCTTCCAGAAGATTCAAATTGTGCTGACAGACCATTTCCTGTTGCTCTAACCAAAAAAAAAAAAAAAAAAAACACGACATGACTGTCCTTAACAATGGATGGAAAAATGCAGGAAGAGACAGGGGAGAAAAAGTGAGGACCCCACTGCATCGCTTAAAATGCTGACGAGCCGCTGCTCGAGGCTGGAACAGAGCAAGGCAGGCGATTAAATCTGGAAATGGTGGGAAGCAGAGCCAACACAAACCTCAACACAAAACAACAAGATGTAAGGAGCCATTAAATCTTCAGTCACGCTGAAAGACGGCACGCAGAAGCATTTTTGTGTGATATTTTCACCTCTGATGATGAGGCAGTGAGTTGAAATGAAATTCAATTCGAGGGCATTCTTGTTAAGTAAGGATTAAAACACTTGGGGGTGTGCTGTTATAAGAAAATAATCAACGACACTGGCGTGATGTGGCCTGACATGAAGCAGCGTTACTGTTACCACCCCAAAGTTGATTATTTTCCCATAGCACCATGCCCCGAACTGTTTCTTTCCTCTTATACCACAGCAATTTGCCAACGATTACAATTTGTATTTAATATTGAATGACACATTGTACTTTTGTACACTCTGTTTAATGTTGTGCGATGTTCAAGAGACAAGTTAATTCCTGTTATTATTTACATTATAACTGCTATCAGCAGTCGTTCTCTCACCACTGTCTCTGGAAGTTAATAAGACAAAAAAAAAAAAAAACATGCGGCTTGTCATGTTACTGGGACACCACAAATCCCTCCATCCTGAAGCTTTTCCCCTGACAAAAAAAACACCGGAGACTCCTTCCATAATTATAAAAAATTAAATAAATAAAAATTTCCTTACAGAATACTTCACTATAATACCAATTATATGTTTTTCTTTGTTAAATAATAAGTTTGTTTTTAGCCTTAGATTAGTGGAGCTTCTGCCATACAAGTCCTTGTCTAAGTTGTTACTATAGAAACAACGAATTAAACTAGTGCATTAATATCAAGCTGTGATTTGTCCTGCAGCTGGAACTATTCTCGGAGCTTGTTATAGAAAATTAATCAATTCCTTCTGACTAATCAGATTTGAAAATTCAACACTTGTACTCCAGGTATTATTTGGTTAAAGGACCTTCCTCTTCTTCAGGTTATTAAACAGTTAGCTTATGAAAACATTTATCGTCAGTTCCCTTCTACCGCAGGTACAGAGGGGTAAGCGTCTGTGTTTTAAGGATGTGCTTAAAAAAAAAAAAACACTCAAACACACACACATACCTTCCTCACAGGGTAATCATGGACACTGTACACATTCCCCTTCCACACTGGCATTTCCCTCTATTGTCTGACTATATGGTTTTCCTTCGTTGTTAGATTCAGGAAATCTGAACTGCAAAAAAAAAAAAGACTACAATATCCAGGTTGCCAAAACATATTTGTCTTGCTAACAGGCAGTCTCCAAATCCCATAGCACAATGCTGATCTGGGTGTAGAAATCTGCAAATATTTTTTTCTTTTGCTTTTAACATTTGTGAATATATATTGCATGTATTGTATGTATGTATTTATATTGACATGTTCCTTAAATATGCAAATGTGTGTATTTCTACAGCTCAGTTTGCATGCTTGCATTCTTCATAGCTGAGTTTTGAGTTTGGATGTGAAATGGATAGCACTTGTGTAAGTTCATGGTTCTCAAAGTGGGGTCTAGGAACCCCCAGGGGTCCATGAAACACAGCCAGGACGTCAGTGATTTTTTTTTTTTCTTTTTTGTTGTTGTTGTTTTTGTTACAGTGGTGAAAATCATGATTGTTTATCATCAAAGATACTGAGTTCTTAGAGTTATTAGCCTATTTTAATCCAAATCTCAATACCTGGAAAAAAGTCGTGCTATAAATAATGTCAACGTCATTCTAATAATAATTTTAATAAAATGTGTTGTGTAACTGGAAAGTTCTGGAATAAAAAAAACTAAAATGGCTTAAAATATAGCTAAATATATAAAAGCTAAATGCTCAAAAAAAAAAAAAAAAAAAATCAAAATATTATTGTTTACATTTAAATAATGGGCCTAACTTTAGAATAGTTTAATTATCATAGTCATAAAAGAAATCTATACTGAAGCATTCTCTGGTTGCAAAAGGTTTGAGAATCCCTGCTCTAAATAAAAATAATATATACTACAAACAAATAAAAAAAAATAATACTGCAAAAATGATATATTAGCAACTGCAAATATCATGAAAATAGGTGAATTGATCTTATTTTTCTCACTATGAGATTATGATACTACAAATGTAAAATTATTAAACCATTTTTAGACATTTTGGCATAATTATATAATTTGTTTATTTCAAGCGTTTTTTGCATTTAGTTCTGGAAAGGTTTTTTTTTTTTTTAGCACCTTTCATTTGTAATTGTTGTATTCATCATAATAATTAATAATAATAATACCACCAGTTGTTCACTGGTTTTTGCATGTAGTGTAATTGGCCAGTTTCAAAACCTAAAACAGTGAAGCTGAATAGCAATTTGCTATGTCATGAATGCTATATTGAGCAACACTTTAAGCAACATCTACATTCACCAACCACTTTATTAGGAACACCTGTATACTTGCTCATTCATGCAATTAATCAATCAGCCATGTGACAGCAGCGTAATGCATGCAATCATGCAGATACAGGTCAAGAGCTTCACATCAAACATCAGAATGGGGAAAAATGTAGCTGTAACTGAGAACAGAAAAAATCTCAGTGACTCTGACCGTGGCATGGTTGTGCCAGACAGTCTGGTTTGAGTATTTTGGAAACTGCGAAAAACAAAAAACTTCAGTGAGCAGCAGTTCTGTAGGCAGAAACGCCTTGCTGATGAGAGAAATCAGAGGAGAATGGCCAGACTTGTTTGAGCTGACAGGAAGGCTATGGTAACTCAAATAGAGTGAGCAGAAATAAGTACTTGTACACTTTTGTTTTTGTTATTAAATATACTTCCAGTGCATATATCCAATACAAATTCACACACATAATGTCTTTGACTTGTACTTGTAAATATGAGCAAAAAAGCTTATGTTCATAAGCAAATAAAATGATATGGAAATGATAAGGAAGGTACGAGAGAACCCAACAAAACTAGAACTCTCTGGCAATACTTCAGTTCATCATGTTTGGAGAAAGAAGGGTTGCATGTATGAGCCCAAGAACACCATACACACAGTGAAATATGGAGATGGGAGCATCATGATGTGGGGCTGCTTCTCTGCAAACACTATTGGGGCATTACACATCATCAAAGGAAACATGAATGGTGTGATGTACTGTATTGGGACAAATTAGAGGAAATAGCCAACCTGAATCGGGGGAGAAGATGGACATTTCAGCAAGACAACCACCCCAAACATATAGTAAATTTGAAGTGGATATATACACTGGATGTATATTAAATAACAAAAACAAAGTGTCTGAATACTTATTATTTACACTCTACAAACGTGGCGAGCTGAAAAACATCTCAAAATACACAACCCTGAGGCAGATGGACTACAACAGCAAACGACAACGTCATACATTTTGATTTTGATCAATTTCAATGCAGTCATGTCCTACTCAGTATATGTATAAGGTTCATTATAAAGGGGCCAGTAAGTGTATATTAATTATAGAAATAGAGCTAACTGAATTAAAATATAATAGACTACTGACGGCTGATTCCCATCTCACTTTGAGTCTCTACTGGTCTATAAAAAGCCATCTATGGCACGTCTTTAGTTATTTTGTGCAAAATGGATCCAGTAGTAAAGAAATGAATGGACAGGAGAAGGGATAATAGATGGACAGTGTAGAGGGAGAAGAAAATGTCAACTGTGATGGAAACTTTCTCAGGAATCTTTCCTGCTGAGCATGTCCTATCAGCAATGCTTTTTCAGTGAGAGAAAGAGAAAGAGAGGGGGGCGGAGGGGTTGGGAGAGAGAGAGGAGGGCTTAATGCCCCAAAACAGGCAGAGGAAAGACTAAAGCAGCACCATTCTTCAGCCAGATCAGCCTTCATTCCTCCAGGATACTGCTTTATCAAAGGGGTTTTACCTTCACAACAGCTCCATAAGGGCGAGGTAGGCCTTGTCAGTTTTTACTAAGTCTTTCTCAAGGCCACTGCGCAGTACTAAAAAGCCAAATGTGTAAACGGTGTATCACTTGAAATAAAAAATTATTAAATAAAGTAAACAGAAGTAGTAAAACTTATTAAAATAAAGTGAACACATTGCAACATATACTATACACATTTCTATACATGGCTCAAAGACTCTAAGTAATCTACCAAACAAGCAAATTATTGCAAACCAGAATTATATAGTGCAACAGTCAGCAAAATTTCCTACGTCATACGAAAGCAAACATCATTCAAGAACCTTTCGGGGAAACAAATTGTTAAATGAGCTTGAATTTCCCAAAAGCAGAGATTATTGTGATGGGGTTGAAAGAGTATAACTGTATCTATCTATTTACACTGCTAATCATAAGTGAAAAGGGCATGGTATCTCAGGGGTCCAAGAACCCACAATTCAAGTTTGCTTTAACAGCAGCATAATCCCTTATTTACAACTGCATTTTTAAGACTCATTATATTGCCTTGAAGTAACATATCCTTTATTAGCTTTTCGTAAATATGTAGTACCTCGAAAATATTTTGCTTGTGAAGCAGAATCTCTGATTCTTGTTCCTATTAAATAACTTCCAAGCACACACACGCACACAGATACACACAGACACACACACAAACTAACCCTTTCCTCTTTCTCCACAGAAAATGAACCTCGATCACAACACATCAGACCACAATGAAACACTGTGGTTCTATGAATGTACCCTCAACCTGGACCGGGAATCTCGGCGCATTGCACTGTTCCTGCTCTACCTGTTCCTGTTCATGGTTGGTTTGTTGGAGAACTGTCTGGTGATTTGGGTAAACTGGCATCGGCGACACTCGGCCAGTGGTGTACTCTTCTGTGTTATCAACATCAGTCTGTCTGACCTGATGGTGGTTTTCACTATGCCATTCTTCATGCTGGAGATCGCTATGGATGAGGTTTGGGTTTGGGGCCGATTCCTGTGCAAGGTTACGCACCTCATCTACGTCATCAATTTCTACAGCAACTCCTTCTTCCTTGCCTTCATGACTCTGGAGCGGTACCTGACCTTAACACGGCCAACCACGCCCGCCTGCTTTCCACTGCAACCCAGGCACCGGCGATGGCTGCTGTGTGCTGGAGTGTGGCTTCTGTGCTTGGTGCTGGCACTGCTAGAAAATGTACATGTGGACCTGCTTGAGTGGAATGAACCAGGGTGCTACATGATACCTGAGAATAACTTCAGTGAGTGGTTTCTCTCTCTTGCCTTCTTCTCCCTTATCTTTCAGTTTTTGGGCCCTGCGTCGGTCATCATCACCTGTAACATCCTGATTGCACGGGTCGTGCATGCCTCTCCGGACATCCAAAATCACAGAGATCTATGGATTTTGCGTGTGTACTCACTTGTCTTTGTGGCCTGCTGGCTACCCTACCATGTTGTGATGTTCCTGCTGGTGGTGGATATCCTGGACCCATATCTGATGTCCTGCAATACTATCGACAGCTTGTTCTTCTCTATGGGCGTTGTACAGTGCATCTCACTCTTCCATTGCATTGCCAACCCCATTCTCTATAGCTTCCTGAGCAAGAGCTTTCGTGCCAATCTCATCAGCGATATCCTTTCCCGTATTTCCTCACCACCATTCAGCAGTGCAGCCAATGCAGCTGGTGGTATGGGGAGGTCACAGCAGAAGGAACAAAAGCTCAGCAATGCCAGCACCAGTCACTCAGAGATAGGATCCTAATAAGGGAAGTTCCCATTAGGTCATAATGAGGTCTCCTGAGAGAGATGGGGAAGCAGTGCATATTGGAGCTTCACCTATTCTGTGCTGCTGTGCAGAAATAAGTTTCATTTGTGTTTTGACACCTCCACATAGCTAAGGAGACTATTTCAGAATTATTCACATTTTTTTTTGGTTTGGTATTATGGTACCTTCTAAAGTACTGCCAATTTCTCAGTGCAAGGACTGATAGGCATTCAGAAAGAACATTTTAAGAAACTAAATTGTTTGTTTTTATTGACTGTAAACTGTGGAGCTGGAAGGTCCAGTGGTGTCAAATGTCCATGTAAAGATGTCCATGTAAAGGTTAGGGGTTCCTGTTAGTAGTTTTAAAACAGGAAAGAAAAAATCTCCCTGCATCCCACTCCACAGGAAGCGATGGCATTACTACTGAGGAACATGCCACATGCCACAGACTAAAGGAAATGTAGCAATCAAACATTTCCAGATGATGATGATCCGTACACTGGACAAAATAAATAACTTGGCGTCACTACTAAAACTTATTGCAAGTTTTTTTGTTTTTTTTTTAAATACTGTACCCTATATTAAACAGCCATTTATATGAAATAAAATATTTTTAAAAAGATTTTTAAATTATATTATTATTATACATATGTTCCATATGCTCATTTCACACAGTGTAAGACTCATTTGCTCTTGGGAAATTTATGAGTACATGCAAAAGCTGAGAACATCAACATCTTACTTCACTGTAACACCTGAATATGAAAAATAGTTGGGGACAAAGTAAAGTGCTTCTGTTTAGAATGAAAACAATCCTTACAAAATATAATACATAAACATAAAAAGCTATAAATAAATAGCTGTAGAGCTTAAATCGTATGATAAAATACAAGGCTTTCTCTTTAGAAAAATATTACACATTGTGGAATTAGCCCTTTTTGGGCCCTTTTCACACTTGCGTGTTTTAGAACCTGGAAGTAAACAAAAGCTGGTGAAATGGTGTTGCAACAGCAAATAAAAAAAAAACAAAAAAAAACACAGATTTAAGTTTCCATGATTTTCCGAGAGATTACCATATGGAAGAAATGGGTTACATCAATTTGGAGAGGGGAAGGTGCCAAATGTACTATCATTTCTGGCAGTACTTTTGTGTGTAGACAGCACTGCAGACCAGAGGAGCTACACTATAGGTTTGTAGACACTTGCCCATCACATCCATATGTGCTTTTTGAACATCCCATTCCAGATTTAGTCCCCTCTTTGAGGTTATAATCACCTCTTCCTTTTGATGCATAGCCTGAGTGTGATCCCCATTGTATATAGAAGGCAAACACACCTGTCATCAAGCAAGTTACAAAAAAGTCATAGCTAACATAAAATCAAGCAACAACTAGCATACAGTAGCTATTACCATTTTTCTCGATTGCATGCACATGTTTTCTGAAAGCATGGCTCATTTTCTCCAATCTCTAAACACAAATCCAAAAATTCACACATAAAAATCTCAACAAAGCACTTACAAATGCAAATACTGCATTCAAAACAATGTTATGTCTTCTCAAAATGAAATATTGTCTTCAAATAACACACACACTATCAAATAAATAGACATTTCTAAGAACCAATGGAACATAGATGTACTCAGTAGAAAACACTATGATGACTGGAAAACACAGCTATGAGTCTTATCAGGAGGCCTTTTGCATTATCAGTGTTACACTACATATTATACATACAGTAGCCTGTTGTAAACCATTATGTTATCGTATTCCAATAAAAAAAACTTCAATGCATGAATAGAAATTTTTTCTGAAATACTATATACATCTCAGCACACACTGTTGGATTTGTAAGTTGTTCTACATACATGAAAAACAATAGAGTAAAGAAAGTCTTATATACAGAATGTTCAGTAAAAAAAAAAAAAATTAGCCTGCATCCTGCCCTTTGCTTTTGTCTGGCCACAGGACCTCATCAACAACTCCCTAGGCAAGCAGCAGGGAAAGTATCACCTGGCAAGACAAATCCAGCCCTGATATGCTTCAGCAGATATGTTACCACATGTTTACTCAATTGCTTGTAGAAGCCTTCCAACACCAAGCTGAAAAAAAAAATCTTCACTAGTGTTGAGAAATGGAGAATATGATGGCAGATTAGGAACCGAAAAACATGGTGGTCAATGAATCAGTTGCAGACCAGTGGAAGCTTACGTCCCAGATGACAACCTACCTGTGTTGCTCTGGGCCATCTATCTGCTCAGCTGAAATGAGGATATTGTGCAGTGTGCCCAGGAAAGTGAGAAGATGGGCAGTATTGTAGGGGCCAAGAGTTGCATGGTGATGGAGGACGCAGTGGTGTTTTTCTGTTCCCCCTTCGCTGGTCAGGAACAATGGCATGCTGACCGATGACTTTCCTTCCTCATTGTCACCATTTGAAACCCATTTCATCAATAAACATGAATATGCATCTAGTTCAACAATTCTCTGCAAGAGACATCACAGCAATATGAAACTGTAGTTGACATCATATATAAAATAACATATTATGAATGCCCATGATAAAAATAAATACAAATAAAAGATTCAGTAGATTGATCATGTCTTTTGGGTAACCCAATTATTAGTAAAATTTGATTTAAAAAAAAGTGAACACTGGTGATGCTTATAAAAAGAAGACATAGAACTATACTGACAGCCTAGGATTTATTGCATTTTGGAGATGCAATGAACTTTTCGTGCCAAGATGGTATTTGTGCTGAATGACATAATAAGAGTTTAGAATAAGATAACTCTGTACCAAAAACTGTACTTTACTTTACTGGAACACTTCACAGGGTTTGGCAGTTACCCAAGATACGTCAGATCACAAAATGTCACCTGTGCTCAAGACTTTCTCAGAAATCTTTCCTGCTGAGCATGCCCTCCTTCCTGCCCTTTGAGAATGTCCTATCAGCAGTGCTGCTTGAGAGAGAGAGGGGGTGGGAGAGAGAGAGGAGGGCTTAATGCCCCAAAGCAGCTAAGGAAAGGACTAAAGCGGCACAACTGTTCTGCCAGATCAGCCTTCATCTCTCCAGGACGCTGCACCATCAGAGGGGTCTTACCCTCACAAGAGCTCCACACTCCACAGCCAAGGTAGGCCTTGTCATTGTTTTTTTTTTACTTACTCTTTTTCAAAACCTAATAAAATGAAGCAAATCTATTTCAACAAATCCTATACACATTTCTATATGCATATATACCTATGTGTAAATAGGCACCATTTAATTGTCATCTATAGCAAACCAGCACTTCCCTAAAAGCATCACTGTGCAACAGTCAGCAAAAGTTCCTACATCTTGTGACAGCAATATGTTGTGATTCTAGAACTATTTTGAGAACCAAAATGAGTGTTGAATGAGTGTGAACTACCCAAAGATTGTTGTTTTCTAGAGAGTATAACTGCCTCTATAGTTTAGAGGACACATAAGGAAGATCATTAGGTTAACTTATTGAAAAGGGCATGAGTATTTCAGGGGTTCAGGAACCCAAATCCAGGTTTGATTTACCAACACCATGGCCCCTTATTTACTGCTGAATTTTTTGGACAAATGGCCTTGATAGAATAGATTTTTACTAGTGCCTTAAAATCAATGTACTTTGAAACAGTGTTTAGAATCTCAGATTCTTGTTTGCAAGTTAGCAGCTCTCAGCTCAACAACTGCAAAAAATGGATCAGCATAATCTTATTAAATAACTGCCAAGCACGCACACAAACTAACCCTTTCCTCTTTCTCACAGAAAATGAACCTCGATCACAACACATCAGACCACAATGAAACACCGTGGTTCTATGAATGTACCCTCAACCTGGACCGGGAATCTCGGCGCATTGCACTGTTCCTGCTCTACCTGTTCCTGTTCATGGTTGGCTTGTTGGAGAACTGTCTGGTGATTTGGGTAAACTGGCGTCGACGACGCTCGGCCAGTGGTGTACTCTTCTGTGTTATCAACATCAGTCTGTCTGACCTGATGGTGGTTTTCACTATGCCATTCTTCATGCTGGAGGTCACCATGGACAGGGTTTGGGTTTGGGGCCGATTCCTGTGCAAGGTTACGCACCTCATCTATGTCATTAACTTCTACAGCAGCTCCTTCTTCCTTGCCTTCATGACTCTGGAGCGGTACCTGACCTTAACACGGCCAACCACGCCCGCCTGCTTTCCACTGCAACCCAGGCACCGGCGATGGCTGCTGTGTGCTGGAGTGTGGCTTCTGTCCTTGGTGCTGGCACTGCTAGAAAATGTACATGTGGACCTGCTTGAGTGGGATGAACCAGGCTGCTACATGATGCCTGAGCTTCACTACACTGAATGGTTTGTCTCAGTTAGCTTCTTCTGCCTTATCTTCCAGTTTTTGGGGCCTGGGTCAGTTATCATCGCCTGTAACATTCTGATTGCGCGGGCTGTGCGTGCCTCTCCGGACGTCCAGAATCATAGGGACCTTTGGCTGTTGCACGTGTACTCACTCGTCTTTGTGGCCTGCTGGCTACCCTACCATGTTGTGATGTTCCTGATGATGGTGGATGACCTGAATCCACACTTGATGTCCTGCAACACTGTAGATATACTTTACTTCGCTTTCAGCGTTGTACAGTGCATCTCGCTCTTTCATTGCATTGCCAATCCCATTCTCTATAACTTCCTGAGCAAGAACTTTCGTGCCAACCTCATCAACGATATTCTTTCCCGTATTTCCTCAGCACCTGCCAACATTGGAGCCAATGCAGCTGATGGCGCAGGGACAGTATCACGAAAGGAGCGAAAACTCAGCAATGCCAGCACCAGTCACTCAGAGATAGGATCCTAAGAAGGGAAGTCTCCAATACGTCACAATGAGGTCTCCTGAGAGACATGAGGAAGCAGCATATATTTGTGCTGCTATGAAGAAAACATTTTCTAGATGGTCATCAAAGTAACTGTTTTACAAAATGTCCATGTCTCTGTATCCTAGTGTTAACACCTCCATGTAGCTAAAGAGACCGTTTCAGAACAATTATTCTGATTTTTTTCTAAATCATAAACTAAGGGCTTGGAGATCAGCCTCACTTGAAAATATTTCAGTGCAAGAACCAATAGCCATTCAAAAAGACACTAAACGGTTTGTTCTTATTTGCTTGTAAACAGTGGAACTGGAAGGTCCAATGGTGTCAAAAGTGCGTGTAGAGAAACAGCTTTAGGAGTTCCTGTCAGTGGATTTAAGAGGAAGGAAGAAAACTCCCTACATGACACTCCCACAGGAAGCTGCTGACAAACATGCCACAGATAAAAGGAAGTCTAGAAATCAAACACTTGCAGAGGATGATGTCTGTACACTGGACAAAATAAATAAATTGGCTTCACTACTAAAATGTATTGTAAGTCTATTTTTTTAAACAATACCTTATATTCAAATTGCCCAGTAGCACTTTTGTCCAAAAAACAAAACAAAATATATATAAATATATATATATATTTGCTCTGAATTTGTGTTGTTCGCTGCTTGGAAATTTTATGGCTACATGCAAAGGCTGAGAAGATTGCCATCACACTGCAACACTTGTGTATGTTTGCCAGATCAATTTTAATCACACATACGAAACAAATACAGTTGAGAACAAAGTAATATGCTCCTATTTATAATGAAAACACTCCTTACAAAATATAATATATCAACATAAAAAGCTATAAATAAATAAATAGTTATAGATCTTAAATTGTATGATAAGGTACTGCTTTCACATTAAAAAAATATTACACATTGTGGAATTAGCCCATTTAAATAGGCAATAGGTACCATTTTTACACTTCTCAAAGAGATATTACTGATGAACTTGCTGCTGGTCCTGACACTGGAATTGCTGACTACACCAGTCACCAGTGTGTAACATTAAAAATGCTACTTATTCCTGCTGCTTTAAGGATACACAAACTATTTCAATCCAATTATCAGTAAAATATGATATAATAAAGGTGAACACTGGGGAATCTTGTAAAAAGATGACAGAACTATACTGACTACACATGATTTATTCCTTACTCTACGTTTACGCTATGATTTGATGGATATGACTGCTTTATTTTCGCCCTTGCTTGATACCATCTTAATACATAACAAATAAATGAGCACTTTGTGCTGAATTCAAACACAACATAAAAAAGGAGTGAATAATGAATGAATAATGAATAAAATAAAGTGTAAAAATAAATAACCAAGTAAAACACAACTCTAAAAAATTACCCTCTGTATGAGGGCAACAAAGCAGAGCACAGTCTTGTATCTTGCCTCATTTGTCCGCTTACTGAATCTTCCATTTCTTCTACAATGCCCATTTACACTACCATATTTACTGGTGATACAGTATGCTGTTGTAACACTCTAGAATATATACATTTAGCTTATATTAATTACAGAATGAGTAGAAGGAAGAACATCAAGAGGTAATCCTAAACTAATAACCAAACCTCACATCCACATGAACAGTCAGTGCGCCCTAAATACATAAATGCTGCCACCAAGTGGCAATGCAATAACAGTACCTACTTCAATCTCCAGTCTATGACATAAAACATTTAATAGCATCCTACTTCTACTTGGTCCTCCACAATGGTCACAGATAATGAGCAAGATAAGTATTGAGGCACATGAGTATAAATTTCAGGTGTCCAGATTAGGGACCGGCTCTTTGGAGTGGTCGTTGTACATGAATGTCTCCTCTATATTGAAGTCAGGAGGTAGGTGGTCCTTGTGGAGTTCCATGTGTGACGAGACCATCTTCAGCGTTGAGAAGTACAGGCCGCACACAGTGCAGCGGTACATCAAAGCACCAGCGTGTGTCTTCAAGTGGCAGATCATGGTGGAGCGGCCACGGAAAAAGCGCAGGCACACCTTGCACTGGTATGGCTTCTCTCCTGTGTGGATGCGAAGGTGGTAGGTGAACTCGCCGGAGTGTGCGAAACGCTTGCCGCAATACCTGCAGCGGTACCACTTCTGTTTCAGAACTGCACCCGTTTGAGGGCAACCAGAAGAGCTGCCATTCTGTAAAAGTCCAGCAGGAAATGGCATACCAGCTTGAATCATTTTGTCTGGTATAAATGTGCCCATATTAAAGCCTAGGCCACCAAGTTTTCCCATGACCCCTGGCTCCAGTGGGGAGGAAGAAGAGGAAGAAAACTCCAGTGGCTGGTCTGCCTTGCGCTTGGCAGGCCATGTATGGGGCTCACTAGGGTGCGTGCTCAGGTGGTAGTGGAAGGCTGCGTCTGAAGGGAAAGTCTGAGGACACAAGAAGCACTGAAACTCACCCTGTCCTTCTGTACTGCTCTCCTGACTGCCTTCATCCTCTTTGCCTACTCCCCCTTGTTCAGCATGCATGGCTAAGTGTGTGTCAAGTAGAGGCCGCTCCAGGAAGGGACAGGCACACTGTGGGCAGGAGTGGATTACAAGGAGGTGTGTTAGCGTGTGCCACAGAAGAGCACATCGCGTGGGTTGGGTTGACTGGCACACACCACAGCGCAATGTCCGCAAACACACGTGACCATGTACATGCTCCCTGACAGCCTGAAAGGACATATAGTTAAGAGATTAAGAAGGGCATATTTTATCATTATTATATACACAGAAAAGGACAACATGCACTACAATACAAACCTAGCATGTATTAATTTTCTTTAGAAAAATGCCCAGATTCCCACGCATAATAGGAAATCACTTCCCATGACATTTTCATATATATATGACAGGTGCTGCTCCCAGAAGGTCACCAGATGTATTTAACATTAGAGTCAACAGAACAATCCTTAACTACTGATTATTGCCTGTCTATAACACACACACAATACATTCTTCAAGTATTTATGTTTTCTGAAGTATACAAATGTACAGTATAATTTTAGATTAGTTCAACTCAATGCCACAACTAAAGAATATGAATGAAGTTCAAAATTTCAAGGATTGTATAACACCTAAACCCATAAAATCTTGTCAGAATTGATAAGTGATTCTCAGGTAAAATAAAGGCAAACGAATAATGGGACAAATAAATTAGAGCTGGTGAGAGTTCATTAGTGGAACACAAACATTTTTGATAATCATTTAACCACCTTCAGACAACAAAATGAAAGCACCAACCTTTAAATCCTTAGGAATGGATTTAGTGCATACAGCACAGTGCAGTTCCTCTCCAGGCCCCTGAGTGGCATTGTTAAATTGCTCTGGCATTTGGGGGACGCATCGGGCCACTGACTGGCGCCTGTGACGGATCAGTTCAGCCTCGGTGCAGAACTGCAACTCACATATCTCGCAGGAAAACAACAGGATGCCCACGTGTGTGAGGGCATGAGCAATGCTGGACGCACGGTCAGGGAAAGAAGTGCCGCACACCCGGCAGCTGCCCATCTCAGACAGGTGCGTCTCTGCATGAGAACGTAAGACACTGTTATCTGCTTGCAGCAACACTCCACAGGTTTTACAGGGCTGTGATGATGGTGCCAACTGGCCTTCATTTGCCAAGGTACCACTTCCGCCATTCTCTATGCACATCAAGTCTTCGTCGTCTTCGTCTTCTTCAATGTAATTTTCTTCATCGTCACTCAGTTCAATTACATCCCCTGCCAGTGCTCTCCACTGCTCTCCATCCTCTGGAGGGTCATCATGGAGGCTCCTTTTTTCTGCATCATCTTCCTCTCCAAACAAAATGTCATCTTTGACTGCCCCAACCCCAAGTCCAACACCTCCTTCGACAACTCTAAGCTGCAGGCTATCCAGTGGGTCACCAGAGGAGGAGGATGGTGCGCAGGTTTCCCCCCCAGCCTGTGCTGATGAGTCAGGAATGGAACACACTTCAGGAAGTGCTGGTTTGTTACCATTAATGATGGCTTGCTCCTCTGAGCTGTGGTTCCCATCCACTTTCTCTTCCTCCTGTTCAGTTTTAAGCTGCAAAGTGAGAGCTGGGAGGATCTCGGAAGCCTGAGAGTGGTGGTTATCCAATGAGCTCTGTTTGTTTTTTGCCAGCTGGTTATAGCTCAGATGTAGCTGAAAGCCATCCTCCGCTTTAGGCGAGTGGGAGAGTGAGAGGGGGGGCACATGAGAGCGGCTTACCCTGTTTCCTCTGCTTTGAGGGAGAGGAGAAGGTGCTACAGGAGTGGGAGCAGCAGGAGATGACAGAGAAGAGCAGGATGCCACGGATGAAGAGCACATGGAGGCATGTATGGTGGTAGCAGGGGTCATGTCCGTTTCCACATCTCCATCTGAGCTCTTCATATCTGGGAAAGTGGCATGGCAAGCCCGTACCAATTCCCTGACACCCAGTCGTTCCGCCAACTCGTACAGCACACCGACATCTATCAGATCAGTGAGGATCTCGCCCGTGTAAATGAAAGTCAACACTTTCTCAAAGTTGGTTGCAGAGATGAAGTCCAAAGAAAACGTGGGAGGAGTCCCACTCTGGCCATACGGGCCCCTAGATAACAGGCTGCTGAAGTGAGAGCTTGCACATGCAAGGACGGCACGATGTGCAGGGAAGGATCGACCTCCAACCTGCAGAACCACGTCGCAGAGGAGCCGTGACAGGCGGCAGCGGTTGAGCTCGGATAGAAGCAGGGCCGCATGGCCTGACCTCTGCAGCCGGATCCGCATGCCTGCCAGCGCGGCGTTGACCTCAGTTCAACTGCAACACATCCAGAGATAACTCATGTAAGATTAAAATTTGCTTCATGTTTAAAAATTCCTAATGTTCATATCTTATGATCAATTTAACTGCAACAGAAGATGTTATCTTAAGAAAGAGTTTCCCAAATTGTTCCTGGAGTATTGTCTCCTGTCCTGCATATTTTAGTGAGTTCCCTGATCTAACACACACACACACACTCCAACTCAGAAAGAGCTGTTTAAAATGCTGAGTAGTTGAATCAGGGGTGATTGGAGCAGGGAAAATACTAAAACTTATAATAGGGAAAATACTCAACCCTTGTTGTGTTGAAATTGGTCCACTACCCAAATAATTTCTCGTCAATGGCGGCCCCTTTTCAAACACATAACAACAGATGAGTAACAACAATTACCCTACTGAAAACTTGGTCTGACCAGATACAAGAACACAGGCCAAGCCGGTCAAGCTGATAGACCATCTTTACAAGTCAGAAAGTTACTTTCCTGCATCCTTTTGTCTTGAATAAATGTATCAATAAATGTTTGCGATTTTCTAAGTGCCTTACTGTTGTGTTATTTTCTTAAATTACAAGGTGGCACAGTGGTGCAGTGAGTAGCTTTCTCACCTCACACCTCCAGAGACCCTGGTTCGATCTCAACCACTGCATGTGTGGAATTTCTGTGCATGTTCACCCTGTGGGTTTTCCTTCTGCTTCTCCAATTTCATCCCAACTCCCAAAAACTTGTCCATAGGTAGTCTTGCTACTTAGGTGTGCATGGTGCCCTATTATGGATTCACATCCCATTTAATGTGTCCCTGTGCCATGCCCTGTACGCTCGGCGCTCCGGGATAGGCGCCAAATCGACCACAACCCTGACCAGGATAAAGTGTTTACTAAATGTGAATGAATGAATGAATGAACTTGTCTACTATGTAGCATTAGTAGCTGTAAATCAGAAGCTGTTTCCTTTCTACCAGCTTTTACCATCTGGTAAAGATGATCTACTAGCCTCACTCAGGGTTATAGTACACCTATGACAAAATGGCCAAAAAGTGTGAGAACCTTTTAACTGAGGACCACAGCCATTTCTGAAGTAACTAGCCTTGGTAGCCACCTGTAACAGCCAATAAGATGTGACCAGTGCTCGAGCATCTCTTGTCAGTGATCTGAATTCCTCGCGCGACGAGGAAAAAAAAACACTAGAATGAGCTACAAACTTTTACCACAGACACAAGAAGCATCTGACAATAAAACACCCGTTAACATTAAAGTACATGTTAATATACTTTTAAAAAGGTAGGTTTCGCGAAGAAAGTAATTAAAACAAAACGTTAAACGCTTACTAGAAACCAAATGTTGTAAATTACGCTAATGGTTTTATATTTAAAAGGGAAAAAAACAGTTCGCTATCTCATAAACATAATATAGCTTGCTAGTTAGCTAGCTAGCGAGTCTACCGTCCCACAGCAAGTTAGCTAGCTAGCTAGCAAACAAAGGAGAATGTTTTACCTGTAGCTATACTTTTTCAAGTATATTACAAAAAATAAAATATCACAGAAAGGCTGTTTTGAATACGAAAAAAAACAGTAAAGCAGCCAAACTACCCAAGTCACGTCAGCTAATTAGAAACCTGGCCTCATGTTAGCACTGTATAAGGTAGCTCTATGATGCACTGGCTGCTAGACACCAGTTTAGCAACCCAGAAGCTAAGCTGCTAGCTAGGAAGCTAGCTTAGCATTAAAATTCAAGTGTAGTAGACCTGTGCTGAGCAGTGTTAGCTAATGTTAACTGGCTTACTACTATCTGTAAATATAGAATACAAATTTTCTGTTTACCCACAGAGTGGCGGTAGTTTGTTTTCAGAGGAGAGTATTCCAGGTTGTTGTTGTTATTGTTGTTGTTGTTGTTTTTATCAGCTCAGGCTCCTTTCTTCCCGGACCATGATGGCTAGCTGGCTAATACACACTGAGCCAAAGCCCTTGCCGGCTACTGAACTGGAATGAGCAGCCAGATGTGAGAGCATGGTTTACATTCCTTATGAAAACTGCAAGCATTCTTAAAATTGCATAGAACTGCATTTAGCTAACCCAGCCAAGTAGCAAGGTTCACAACAAACACATATATACTCTAAAAATAAAATGTAGGGTTCTGTGTAATGAGATATATTTGGGACAACAAAGCACTTCACTTTAATGGTTCTTCAAAAAATGTGCATCCTTCATCCTGGCTGTGATGAGTGGCACCGTGAAAATATAAGAAATCTCAGCAGAATAGAGCATGAAGTAGGACTAAAACTATAGGCCTACCATCAAACAGTTCCTACCAGTGCTGCTGTAGATCTTAATTTCATGTACACCAAAAAAAAAATCCATACACCTACATGACATCATGTCATAATCATTTAATCTTAAGAAATTTAATAAAGAAGAAACTTAGGAAAAGTCAAGAAAGCAAAGTTGCTCTAAAAAGAAAAGTCTAACCTTAATCATTAAGTCAAACTTAATGAAGATGTGGAAAATCCACCTTTAATCTACTCTGCATCCAAAATATGATCAGTCTCTGGTACAGATAAGAGGAGTCCAATTAAATGCTGTCATATGATCATATTTATTCATTCATTCATTCATTCATTCATCTATTCATCTTCAGTAGCCACTTTTTCCTGGTCAGGGTCACAGTGGAACCGGAGCGCACACACATTCAAACAATCATTCACACCTTGTTTTGGGACGTAGGAGAAAACATGAGAACCTGGAGGAAACCCACACAGACACAGGGAGAATATATGAAATGAATCCGAACTCTGGATCAAACCCTCGAGTTGTGTGACGACAGCGCTACCCGCTCCACCACCGTGCCACCCTCAGTCATAATGTTGTCAAATATACAAATTGCCAATAATTAACAAAAGTCCTTTAGGGACTGGATACAACACAAAGGTTCACAGACAAATTTGCTGATAAAATTGATAGGTTTTGGTCAAACCACATTTTTGCACAAGATGCAGTAGGGAAGTTTGGTTAGGTTGTGGTGCACCTACATATTGACTCATCCAAAGATGTTTCTGATGACATGTAATAGTGTACATATGACAGTATACAATTCCACACATTGCCTTTGCATAAAAAATGTCCCTTTACCTTAGTTAAACTCAAACAACCACAAATTAATTAAATTTAAATATGGTTTTCAGACCTAAAAAATGTTAGCCAAAAAAAGTTAACAAAAAGTTGAAAGATTTAAGTTTATTAATTCTAGTATTCAGAAACGTTGCACAATGACAAATACTATTCTTTCCCCATACAAACACAGTGGTCTCATTTATGTTGCTTATTATGAGGAACAGTTTTATGAGTCATACAGTAATGTTGAATACATCTGCTCAGATTGCTTGGAGAAGCTCTCTAGGCTACATTTGTCTTTAATAGATATATAATTAGCATGTATTATATTGCTTTTGATTTGTTGAAACAGTATCTGTATTTGATTTCAAGCTGGCTTGGTAATTTTATTTCATACATTGACAAGAACATTTTTTTGCCTTCTCTGAGGAACCTAAATGTACGTATATGAATGAGGACAGAGCAAAACATCCACAGAGAGAGACGTACATAGCTTTTTAACAAAATGAAATAAAAACTGTTGTTTTTTTCCCCAGAAAGAATCTTTGTCTGTCCATGAAGTCTTTCCAAGTTATGAGACCCTTCTCCTGGAATTGTTACGTCCAAGACTTGTGATGCTACTTTTGCGGGAGAGGATGGGAGTGGGCGCAGTGGGTGAGGTTTCGCTGGGGCAGCCATGTTGGCGAAGAATATCCACACACTCTTGGCTTCCAGCTTGTTGTGCCAGCATTAAAGCTGTTTGGCCTTGAGGATTCTTTGCTTTCACATCACTACCATACTACACAGAGAAACAGACAAAAAAAACACTTAAAAACCCATCATTCAAAATGACAAAAAAAGTAACATCCATTTTTTTGGAGAGAAAAAATTGGGAGGAAGAGATTGGTGAGGTAATAACTGTTTATAGCTGCTATAACTTGCAAGTTGTTTCTCAGACATTCCACAACATTAAACATAACTATAAATAGATAAGAAGTATGATGCGTTATTCTTGAATAAATAAACAGTTGCGATTGTTCTCAAGTTGCTGTGGTATAAGAGGAATATAATGCTTCAGGATGCGCTATTATAGGAAAATAATCAACTTTGGAGAGCTAAGTAGATTTGTGTTGGGCTGTATAACACCAACCCTTCACTGATTAGTTTCCTATAACACGCCCCGTCTTGTTTGACTCCTTAAATTACTCATGTAACAATCAGCAGCTATTACTGCACCTGAGAGTGTATTTTTATTATCATTATATCCCCACTGTCTGTAAACCCTTACCCAGACTAGGAGCTGAGTCATGACCACATCTCCAAGTTGGCAGGCTGCATGTAAGGGGCTCTGAGACTGCAGTGGAACATTGAGCTGCTCCTTGGTGCTGTGGGCCAAGAGCAGCAGGAGCCTGGGAAGATCTTTGCTGGTGACGGCACTGAGGAGCTGTGATGATGTCACCTCACCTGGGCTCTCGTCCTGAGTTGGCAAGGGTGCCACAAACACCTTCTGCTCATATTTAGCCCGGATCCAAGACTCCCTCTGCTCTCTGGGTTGAACGCCAAAAAAAAGGCACAGGGAAAGGATGTTATCTGGGAAGACCTTTTGTGAGTGTTTGAACAGGCTTTGTAGATTTCCAGTTTTTTTTTTTTTTTTTATCATTTAATGGAACAGTAGATGGCAGTGAGGCTTTTTGTCTACTACTCAACTAAATATACTGTTCATATATATATATATATATATATATATATATATATATATATATATATATATATATAAAATGATTGTAAAAATCATTCTCCAAATAGGCTGCGTTATGGATGCTGACTGAAAGGTAGGTTTGTTTTTGCTTTCACTTTTTTACTCACTAGTAGGCCTTAGATATGAGAAAGCATAATTTTACTTAAAAGTCACATGTGACATGAGCTTGGAGGGGATTCATTGGACAAATTATTGTTGATGAATTAAGTACACTTTGTGTACTGAAACTGCGATTCCCACAAGACCAACATTAACCTAATTAGAATGCAATTACAGTTTTAGGTTCCCTGGGGCTTTAAAATGGTTTTGCCCTGGGTTATGAACAGCAGCATCAGAAGAATCATTTGCAGTAAATTACTATACCTTTAACTGTAAAGAAACCAAGAGGTCCTGCTCACCTTGTCGCCTCACGCGTTGGCTTTTGGCGCCCTTGTGTACATTTTTCCCAAGTACTGTTGGCCATGTGATTGCCTATTGCCATAAGCACCTTGGTGAGCTCACTAGGCCAGTCGTCCAGGTCCAAGGAACGGACTCGGGACAAGTGTGTCCCGAGATTCCTGTGAATTCCTGAGCACTCAATACAAATCAGTGCTCCCAAATTTAGACTTGCCCAGGTGGGATCTGGTGGGATAGGGAGAAGTAAATTATCTCTTGAGTATACTAGACACTCTCTCTGTACACAATGGTTGGATTATTCATCTGATTTGGTGATACAGCAAAAAAAAAAAGAAACGTACATGGTGCATCACAATCCACACACAGATCGTTTCCTTTGGCATTGCGAATGGCTTGTAGTGCCACAGCTTCACTCTGGCTGCTTCTCCGAGGCTGGCCCACACATATACAGATGCATTGGTCAGATCAGTATTTTCTGTCATCTGAAGAAACTGATGATGTTTACAATTCATGGTCAAACCAACCTTATTTCTACTTTCACACAGTTGCAGAGAAGCAAGGATTTGGCTCTCAATGGCTTGCACCCAGGCATCCCTGTCCTCCTGATTCTGGGTGTCAAAGTGCCAGCTCTGTCCTGTGCTTGATATGATGATAAAGTCTGCGTTCTCCTCCTCTGCAAGGAGCAGGCAATATTTATTTACCAGAGAGGAAGTAATCAATGGAAGACACTCACTGAACTCCTCAGATTAATATATTATTTTCTCATTATAGTGACATGAGCCAGAGAGAGGAAGAGAAAGAAGGACAGAGACAGAGTGAAAGATGACTGTAGTGGTGCAATCCATTTGCAGTAATCTAATGATGTGTCGTCATGACTGAGGGATGAAAAACATCAACACAGTGCAGAGCAACAGCCAGTCACACTGAGTTCAACTGTACACCTCATCCACACTGCATCTTATTACCTGTTCTGTTAATGTTTCTCAAGCTACCAAAGCTTTTCAATTTCCACATTTTGCGCTTGGCTTGCAGTGCAAGAAATTAGCCCAGGGCAGCAGAGGACAAAGAAAGAGGGAAGGGGAAGAGAAAAGGAGAGAAGCAAGAGAAGACATAAGTCATAGAAAACAGTTTAACTGTGTTAAATCTTCACAGACACAAGGAAGAGGAGGCAAAGAGCATAGGACAAGCAGGGAAATTCATCAGGTTTCAAGTAATGGAATCCTTTCAGAATGAATTATCATTAGCTTGTTTTTATAATCTTCTAATCATATTTGGAGAGGTTATTAAGCATTCCGTGTGCTTCTCGTGGTGCTCACCATCAGCCTGGCTAGCTGCAGCATCTCCTTTGACGTTCATACTTTTCTTCCTTTTGGTCTTCTTCCTGTCGCTCATGGGGGACGATGGAGGGAGGTCTTTTCCCAGAGAAGGGCTTATAACCCCTTCAATGTTTGATTCTGCTGGATGGAGGCAGGAGGTTAAACATCTAGAAACCAAGCCGTTGTCACATCTTATGGACTTCAGTGAATCAATACATGTTAGATTTATGGAGTTTCTACACATTGAAAAGCTCACTCAGGAATTGTTGTATTAGTTGTAGCTTATTGAAATGCTGTTTTTGCAGACTCTAAGAACCTAATTACGTACCCATGCTTACTGCCTTATTGGACACGGATGAAGGACAGCGTTTGATTTTTTGGTCATCGTGAGATGACATTACAGAGCCACCTGCCTCATCAACAGTCAGAAGATTTGCTGGAAAACATAAGTCACACTCTGTGTGAAGATTTTGGTTTGAGATGATATCTAAAGAAACAGAACATCTCACATTACTCACATGAGGTTCCCCCTTCAGATGCTGGCTTGTCTTTTGAAAGGCCATTGACGCCAGGGGCAGGGGTAGAGGCAGGAGCAGGGCCAGCTGGGGGTGCTGCCCTGTGTAGACGCTTTCCTGGTACTTTCACAGTTACACGCAGGAGTTCCATTTCCTTACCATGGGTGTTCTGCCTATATTCCTGCAAACGGCCACACACTCCAGTTGCTCAATGTGATTCAAATATTAAGATATGTATTCATGTTTTGTTTTTCCTAAGTTTGGGCTAGACAATGTAAGTATCAACTATAAGACAAAAATAATGTGTGCTACAAGTGACTAATGAAAGTGGCCGAGCTGAAATTACAGATGGATTTTGTCCATTAAAATTTCTTGAAGTAAAATATTAATACAGGGTGTTTGGAGCTAAAGGATTAATTCTGCATTTTAAACTTCCATCACATTATTGTTACTCCATGATGTGATGTCTTATGAGAAGGCCTGGCACACAGTCAGCATTCCAGTTCACCTCAGAGGTGTTCAGGTCAGGAATCTGTGTAGGCCACTCAAGTTCTTCCACACCAACCTGGCAAACCATGTCTTTATGGACCTCATTTTATGCATAGAAGCATTGCCATGCTGGGACAGGTTTGGGCCCCTTAGTTCCAGTGAAGGGAAATCTTAAAGCTACAGCATTCATAGACATTCTAGACAATTGTGTGCTTTCAGCTTTGTGGCAGCAGTTTGGGGACGGCCCACTGCTGCCACATATGGGTGACAGCATATGGGTGTGATTGTCAGGTGTCCACAAACTTGGCCATATTGTATATCTGTATTGCTAACCAATAACTTCCAATATTCCATGTAATCTATAATTCCTAGGCCATCTGACATAAAAAATAACTCATGATTTCCAAGGCAGGTCAGAGGACTTTTTTACTACTCCTTTTTTCTTCTGTCCATCAGTAGAAGACAGTGGTTCTCACATTGATGTTTGAATGGTACGTGAGAATGCCGTTGTTGGTGAGTGTGACAAGCTTCTTCTTCCACTCCTTGTTCAGAGAGCGTTCACTGCGTTTCCATAATGTGCCCTGCCAGACGAAACACACATTTCACCATTATGATGATGCTTATTCAGTCAATATCTGTAATTGAACCAAAGCCAAAACAGTTACCATTTGAATGAAATACATAGCTGGCAACAATTTAAAAAATATGGAAATTGTATGTGAACCTACATGGCCGAGTTGTTATATCACTCAATATTTACACAATATTTATGACAGCAGGTCCGTGTGATCAGGCACTTTCAATTTACAGTAGATATTTCTCAAATAGTTAAAAGTGTTTTTGCCTCAGTTTTAAATAATGTTTCGTACCTGTCTGATAATAACTGGTTTGCTGCCTCCTGCATCAGCTCTGCTGTCCGTAGTTTTCCTCTCACTATCGCTCCCACGACGGTTCTACAATGGCAGGCATGTGAGATAAAGCATTGACGAAGCACAAAAATACAGATAGACAGAGACAAAATATGGCATGAGGTGAGAGATGAGGTGAGTGATAGAGTGGTTCTTCACTGTCATGTTCAAGTTATTAAACTTCTGATAGCTCTCCTAATATCTCCTCTTTTGCATATTAAGAATTACTTTCTCTCTCCAGCAATCCCTCTTTGATATTGGGTTGAATGTGTTGGGTTTTTAGGCTATTGAGACTGAAGAACTAACCGTGAACAAGGAGGTCCGGCGGCGTGGTACATTTCGCTGAGAGCCTCCCTCTCCTCCTGCCACTCCCCGTATTTCTCTGTGACTTATCACAGGGGTGGAGGGCAAAGAGGAGGAATAATCACTACTCTGACCCCCATTACTGGCCTGAGAGAGGGGGAGGACACACAGAGAGAGACAGAAAAGATAGAGGGATGTTAAATGGAACACATACAGAATGAGGGGATCGAGCAGACAAACACAGAAAGAATGGGGCCATTCAAATTGCTGCCATTGTGAGAAAGTCTCCCATTTTGACAGATTTGTTTTTTCTTTAGAAAAAATTCTACTAAAAACTTTAATTGCGTTTGTGATAATTAATGATTTTTACAGCAGAAATGAATGGAAGACATGAATGAATTCCCTGGATAATCTGGCTATGGAGATGGGGATTTTTGTCTGCACAGCACAGTTTTTTTGTGTCCATTTTACTGAAGCATTCAACAAATGCAAGATATTCTGCCATGACTAAGGGCTGAATTCAGAGTTGGTGAATTTCTTTTAAGTTCAAAAGTTAAGTCATTATTTATGTGGGGAAAGTTCCTCGCATCTAGAGACTGTTTACTAAGGTAGTTATGCTAATATTCTGTGTGGCCCATTAAGATTATTTAAATGATCTTAGTGTAGTTCACATCTCAGAGTTTGTATGAATTTTCTGAAAAAATAGAAATGTTGGAAGCAGGGTTTATAAAATAGTGTCTAGACCACAGCCTTTAAATACAAGCACTTGCCTTTAACCCCCAAAATTCACAGTATAGAAAATGCAGACTGAAGAAGCAGATTATGCTTTTTATTTGTTGTCAAATGTAATTCAGTGTAACAATTTAAAAATGAAAAATGAAAAGAGGAATACGATATATGAATGAGAAGATTTATAAGCATTCAGATAAACATCTAATAATCACTGCAATTTTGGTTTAAATTAATAATATGTCTTCCTCCCTCATTATTCAACAGCTTAAAAATAGCAATTGATCCAGCATATCCTATTGTTTTTGATTTATTTTTATTTTTACATCATTCTCCAACAGTTAATTGTGTCAACTTAATGAAGCCGTGAGATGCTAAATTGATTTAACATTTTAGAATTTCAGCATGACATATTGTGAGACAGAGACAGAGGCATTGAACTAAATACTTCTCCAAACTTAGGCAGAAGAAATATAAGCTTAAAAATAAGTCCAAGGTCAGAATTGAGACACTCCTCTGTTTTGGACAAGCTCTGGCCACATGTGCAGTTACTGCACAGCTGCCTGAATAGCATAGTCTGTAGTTACGTCTGAGGCCTGAATAGACATATGCACACTTGATATTAACACCGCACTAAGCATGCATAACTCAACTCTGAATACAGCCCTAAAAGATCAGGGCACTGATAAGCCAGACATTTTGTGCAAGACAGACATTGCCAGATTGCTAAACACTGTGACCAATTGAACCCAATTAATTCTGTACAGATTACTCTGTACCCACATCAAGACCACGCAATGAGTCTGATATGAAATACATGTGTTCAAACAATGTCTAACAGTTGTATGATAGTACCTGTCCTAATAATGGAGCAGACACAGGCGTGGAGGCTCCAGAGTGGCTGGGGGAGTTGGGTAGGGACTTGCAGGATGCTAGATGGCTGGCTTGCTTCTTACCTGCTACTATCTTCTGGCACACTGCATGGTGAATGGTTGGATTAGTGAATCAAAAATAGAACTATGATATGGAAGTAATGTGGATCTAAAAGGACTAGAGATTAAATTTCAGCTCAGCCCACTCATGGGATTGCTTTATAAGCCAGATAAATGGATGCCCATTGAATTCATTTCAACAGAGATCTTTCAAACAGGCTATCTATTTGAATTATTTTCCTTAAATAATTTTGTGTGTTTTCCAAAATCCTGAAGGTGAAATTTAATTGGTCCTAGCCCCAGTATTTTATTTCACTATTCTGAGGAGATCCTAACCTTCAGTGAAGACTCGGTCCACGTTCAGTCCATAGGTGGCACAGGTCTCATAATAGGTACAGCGTCGCACATCTGCACAAAGCTGTTGTACCCGCTTATCCTCAATAACACGAACATTAGTGCTGCTAATCTTATCTGGATAGAAAAGCACATTGACACCTTGACAGTAAGTACCTCAAAGCTTCTTCTTGTCCGTATTAAAACTTTCATAAGGTAAGGTTTTGAAATCCTGTACCTTGTGTGCCCACTACTATGAGCGGGATGTCTGCAGTGTTGCGGTGAGCTCCCAGTTCACTGAAGTTCTTATACACATCTTGGAAGCTGGCCTCGTTTTCCAGGCTAAACACCATGATAACTGCATCTACCCAGTTGCTGAACTATAATTCAATATTTGACAATTATACAGGAAGATGTATGATTACATGAGCTAGAGTGCACATAAAATTATTATTTGGAGACAATTTGCTTAAAGGATGCACACGAACAAAGAAAAAAAACACTTGAAAACCTGTGCAGTGGGAAGGCTGGATTCCTCTCGAATCAGTAACAAGTTACTCTGACCATCAACCAACACCTCTTTCTTATATCTCCCACCTAAAAGGGGAAAAGAGAAACTGAAATATATGCTAGATAGTAACAGCCTTGTAGATGTGTTTCTCCACCAACAAGGTGCTACTGCTGATTCTGAAGTCTTCTATAGCCTGACCTTCAACTGTTCTGCACTTTTCTGTGCCAATAGTAGTTTTGTTTCAGCACCTCAATACTGCTGATCTGCATCCAAGAACTGGTGATGTCATGGGTTTGGGAATGCCATAATTTTGTGACCAAGACAAATCCCAAGAACACTGGGCCTGAGGTGGAAATGCACCCTGGATGGGATGCCACACCTTCACACCTAGGGGCAATTTAGAGTAGCCACCTAGCACCAGTTTTTAGAACCGGGGACCCTGGGGCTGTAAAACAGCAACACTACCCGTTACACCAACATTTCACCCCTGTATTTTTGTTTTGCACATATTTTGTTGTCTATGGTGATATCTTTGTGCTGTTTATAGACACTAAAAGATTTGACATAGGATGATGAAATTTGTAAAACCCTTAATGTTATCATTTTTAAATGTCCACATCTGACTACATATATGACTATATTATGGAAAACTGGTAGAAATGCACACTAGTTTTTTTTATTATTTAGTTATTTGCTGTTTCCTTGATGTGGCACTGGCTCCCATACAGGCACCTTATGAGCAGAAAAGAAGTATTAGCATGTTGCTACATGTTCTTTAGATCCAGTTTTATATAT